>NC_136856.1:5687556-6205056 GCF_951799975.1 Gobius niger
TGACTGCTGTTGGCAAGTAATGTGTTTGTATTTGTGGGAGGACGTGGGTGTGAGAGAATGTAAATCTGTGTTACATGAAATGTGTGAAAAGCGCTATATAAATAATGATTGATTGATTGATTGATTGAAGTTTGATTGGAAGAGGGTAGAGTTTCTGCCTAAGTAAAGCACCACTTTCCACAAATGCTGATGTTGAATGATCATAGGGTGTTATGCCAGGGTATTTTGAAGGATTTTACAGTATTTGTAGGGTACTTTACAGGGTATTTGGGCTCTGCATTGTGTAATAACATTTCTTCAAATCATCTTTAGGGCCAGATGGTTTATGCTTCAGGGACGGATTTCACCCTCAGCCCAAACAATGCACCTCAGGCTTTTTCGTGTCCCACCACTGCTTTTCTCTGAACCAACAGGACTTCTTCTGATACAATCCCCTGAGTTAAACCTCATGACTTTAACCAATTCACAGAAAAAACACCATACTGTACTGACATATATACTCAGAGCTAATGCACTGGTTATTTCCTCACTTTGAACACTACAGTAATGAAAGTGCTGGACTGAAAGAGGACGTTGCGGCTCTTAAAAACCACGAGGCAATTTCATCAAACTACCACTTGGCATCCGCTCAGTTTGGTTGATGGAAAATGTCATCTTAAGCAAACTCACAGTGAATCGGGTTTAAGGCTGAAGCAAGAACAAGGTGAACATTTTGACACGTTATTGTTGTAACTAATGACCAGCTTATTAAGAATTAAAACACAATGTCAATGAAGAAATTAAACTTGCAGTACATTTCCCCTCATGTTTATGTCAGCAATCAACAGCCAAAGTTGTTCATTGTTTATCTCTTCCCCCTCTTCACCAGCAGTGGCCGGCCTTTAAAAAAGGATTTTGCCATATACTGTACTCGTCCGTTTCTCTCCATCTGTCCTTGTGTTGAAAGCTGCTGTCCCTCATGGAGTCTGTGGATTAGCCCAGTTTTAGCTCCACACAATAGAAGACTGGACGTCACTCAGCCCGATGCAGGATTTCAATGGTTCTCCACAGACACAGAGTCAGGGTGACCTCCAGGAACAAAATTAGCTCATATTTCTCCAACAAATGAGCCAAAGAAAATCCGTCAAGTACAGTAGGACCACGCCCTCCTTACCTCCAACGTTTAGGGTGGAAAAAGTGGTATTGAGTGGTATGACATTGTCCAACAGGAGGCGCTGTGGGGCTACATTCATACTGATTATCACAGAGTGAGAATACTTCTGCATTTCGCAAAGTTTTTTATATTCATTACACCTGGCCCTAGATACTACAGTATACTACATGGCAATGCAATGGATTTTTTTCTCACGTCTCACAGGACTCAAAGATCGGAAATCACTATTGCTAATAAGCTAACTTTGTTTTGCTTCACATTTAGCCGAACATTAACTTGCCGTTCTCACAGAATATGACACTGATTACCAAAACTATGGCACAGCAAGACGGTCTCGGGTTCCCGACCACTAAAACATGTACAATAGGTCAGGATGAATGAGAGTGAGCTTGAGAGCGCAAATGTTAAACAACGGATGGAAATTAGCCCATGAGTCTCATGTATGTGACCAAAATAAATAGAAAATAAATATGAATAAAAGCATAGCTGCTTGTTGAGTCTCTTCCCCCCACCCCAAACCGGTCCAACGATTTAACAGTGTCAGACCCTTGGGCCGATGTGTTCTTTGGAACACGTTGGACCCCCCTTGGGCACAGAGCAGTTCACTCTTAGCTGACGAAAAACAAAATGTTCAGTCCTGTCAAAATGTGACTATATTGACCTTTTGTTTAGGGTTAACACCATAATGCCAGCTCTGTCTCACAACAAAATGTTTTTGAGGGTTTTAACCGGGTGGAATCCTTAAACTTGCACTAAAAAGTACCGTCTTAGCCTCAATTTGAGTAATGAGGAAAAACCGACGCCCTCTCTCATCAAAGACCAACAAAACAATTTATTTCTCGTGGCTGATCCATTCATTAAACAGCCTCCTTCATGCAATGAAACATGTTACTTAGACAGTTTGATAGGAGGCTTTTTGAACCCTGTTAGTTAGCATCACATTCAGAGCTACTATAGGATTGACAAAGGAGTGATTTACCCATATGAAAGTTACTAAAGTGGATCTGAATATATTTCCCTAGAAACTGAACGCACAATCTAAAGACATGACTCAACCAATCAGTCGTGAATGAATTCAGCAAATGAAAAGTTTATATCACACAAAAGAGGAAAAGTTTGCTGTGACGTTAACACAATGGTTAAAAATACCTAAAGTAGAGTTCAGTCATTTCCTATAGTTGTATTTGTGTTAGATGATGAAGGGAACAGGAAGTACAGGCCGACCACTCAGAATTCACTAATGAGATCGATCTGATGGAAAGAGCCCTTGAACAGTGGACAAGGGGGTTTGTACTGTACCTGCTGAAATACTTGTTTATATGGGCATTATCAAAGTCCGCTTTATTTGTACATTGACCATTAATCTTGACATACAGGCTTCCTATTTCTATATGTAGTCTCTGCAAAATGAGCTATTGTGAGCTACAATTATTCCGCATCACGCAGCTTTTTATATTACGGCTATAATTGAAAGTGTATGTTCTGAGTGGCGAGTGAATGTGCGGGGCGGCTCTGCACGGCCCCACGGTTCTCTCATTAGGATCATGTGGTTTCAGATAATGGAGTTTTATATCGGAGGTGGGGGAAGTGTTTACCAGAGGAGATGGCACAGCGTTAAAGATGGAAGTTTGCAAAGTTGTGAACTTTCATGATACTTCCAGGTCCTACGGTGACTTTTATAAATCATCTAGCGCCAATTGGCTGTCATGGTTGGCAAGATTTGTCATTGTAATGTTATAATTGGATTTTAATTTATCACAGATCTGCTTGCATATGGTCTATACATCAATACATTCACCTCTCCACTTAATTGATTTATTGATTGTGCACAACGCTACAATCAAGCTAACGGTGACTCCACAACCTGCACAGTCATTTCTGGTTCAAGTCCAGCTGGCACTTGAGTAAAAGCTTGAGCAAAAGCGTGCACACGTCTCGTTTCTTTCATTAGTGCAGCTCATGAGAGTCCTGTTGATTCCACACACAGATGGGGGCTCTCTTTATGCACAACTATTAAAGATAAAACGCATCAGAGTGAAGCTTAAAACGTCGACTGGACTGGGTTTGGTTGAGTTGAGGGCGTTTCGCTTCTATTCACAGAAGCTTCTTCTTAGCCCATGTGGTCATAATGTGACATTGCACCCAAGCTAGAGCGGTCGTATACTGTATAAGACTCAGGCTTTTCCTAATCAATCTTTATCTATATAGCGCTTTTCATACATTTCATGTAACACAAAGTGCTTTACAGATTTAAAGACATTCGCTCACACCCACGTCCTCCCACAAATACAAACACATTGTTGTATTCACACTCTCCCCACCCACCTCCCCAGAGACACACCACACAAGCACACCACACACACTCAAGGTAAAACAATGGACGCGATGGACATAAGGCTGAGGTAAGCCTGAGATACGGCTGAGATAAGGCTGGGTACAGATAAACCACGTAAGAAAACACCATCCAAGGAGCCGACTGCATCAGGAGCGGCACCTCGGCTGCAGCCAGAGGGTGCCTGGACAAGACACCCACAGGACAGAATTACCTCACCTCCATCCAGACACCCACAGGACAGAAACACCACACCTCCATCCAGACACCCACGGAACAAAAACACCACACCTCCATCCAGACACCCACGGGACAAAAACACCACACCTCCATCCAGACACCCAGAGGACAGAAACACCACACCTCCATCCAGACACCCAGAGGACAGAAACACCACACCTCCATCCAGACACCCAGAGTACAGAAACACCACACCTCCATCCAGACACCCACAGGACAGAAACACCACACCTCCATCCAGACACCCACAGGACAGAAACACCACACCTCCATCCAGACACCCAGAGTACAGAAACACCACACCTCCATCCAGACACCCAGAGTACAGAAACACCACACCTCCATCCAGACACCCAGAGTACAGAAACACCACACCTCCATCCAGACACCCAGAGTACAGAAACACCACACCTCCATCCAGACACCCACAGGACAGAAACACCACACCTCCATCCAGACACCCACAGGACAAAAACACCACACCTCCATCCAGACACCCAGAGTACAGAAACACCACACCTCCATCCAGACACCCACGGGACAGAAACACCACACCTCCATCCAGACACCCACAGGACAGAAACACCACACCTCCATCCAGACACCCAGAGGACAGAAACACCACACCTCCATCCAGACACCCACAGGACAGAAACACCACACCTCCATCCAGACACCCACAGGACAGAAACACCACACCTCCTTCCAGACACCCAGAGGACAGAAACACCACACCTCCATCCAGACACCCAGAGGACAGAAACACCACACCTCCATCCAGACACCCAGAGGACAGAAACACCACACCTCCATCCAGACACCCACAGGACAGAAACACCACACCTCCATCCAGACACCCAGAGGACAGAAACACCACACCTCCATCCAGACACCCAGAGGACAGAAACACCACACCTCCATCCAGACAACCAGAGTACAGAAACACCACACCTCCATCCAGACACCCAGAGTACAGAAACACCACAGAAACACCACAGAAAACACCACACCTCCATCCAGAAAAACCACACCTCCATCCAGACACCCAGACCACCACACCTCCACCACACCTCCATCCAGACACCCAGAGTACAGAAACACCACACCTCCATCCAGACACCCACAGGACAGAAACACCACACCTCCATCCAGACACCCAGAGTACAGAAACACCACACCTCCATCCAGACACCCAGAGTACAGAAACACCACACCTCCATCCAGACACCCAGAGTACAGAAACACCACACCTCCATCCAGACACCCAGAGTACAGAAACACCACACCTCCATCCAGACACCCACGGGACAGAAACACCACACCTCCATCCAGACACCCACAGGACAGAAACACCACACCTCCATCCAGACACCCAGAGGACAGAAATACCACACCTCCATCCAGACACCCAGAGGACAGAAACACCACACCTCCATCCAGACACCCACAGGACAGAAACACCACACCTCCATCCAGACACCCAGAGGACAGAAACACCACACCTCCATCCAGACAACCAGAGGACAGAAACACCACACCTCCATCCAGACACCCACAGGACAGAAACACCACACCTCCATCCAGACACACAGAGGACAGAAACACCACACCTCCATCCAGACACACAGAGGACAGAAACACCACACCTCCATCCAGACACCCACAGGACAGAAACACCACACCTCCATCCAGACACCCAGAGTACAGAAACACCACACCTCCATCCAGACACCCACAGGACAGAAACACCACACCTCCATCCAGACACCCACAGGACAAAAACACCACACCTCCATCCAGACACCCAGAGTACAGAAACACCACACCTCCATCCAGACACCCACGGGACAGAAACACCACACCTCCATCCAGACACCCACAGGACAGAAACACCACACCTCCATCCAGACACCCAGAGGACAGAAACACCACACCTCCATCCAGACACCCACAGGACAGAAACACCACACCTCCATCCAGACACCCACAGGACAGAAACACCACACCTCCATCCAGACACCCAGAGGACAGAAACACCACACCTCCATCCAGACACCCAGAGGACAGAAACACCACACCTCCATCCAGACACCCACAGGACAGAAACACCACACCTCCATCCAGACACCCACAGGACAGAAACACCACACCTCCATCCAGACACCCAGAGGACAGAAACACCACACCTCCATCCAGACAACCAGAGTACAGAAACACCACACCTCCATCCAGACACCCAGAGTACAGAAACACCACACCTCCATCCAGACACCCAGAGTACAGAAACACCACAGAAACACCACAGAAAACACCACACCTCCATCCAGAAAAACCACACCTCCATCCAGACACCCAGACCACCACACCTCCACCACACCTCCATCCAGACACCCAGAGTACAGAAACACCACACCTCCATCCAGACACCCACAGGACAGAAACACCACACCTCCATCCAGACACCCAGAGTACAGAAACACCACACCTCCATCCAGACACCCAGAGTACAGAAACACCACACCTCCATCCAGACACCCAGAGTACAGAAACACCACACCTCCATCCAGACACCCAGAGTACAGAAACACCACACCTCCATCCAGACACCCACGGGACAGAAACACCACACCTCCATCCAGACACCCACAGGACAGAAACACCACACCTCCATCCAGACACCCAGAGGACAGAAATACCACACCTCCATCCAGACACCCAGAGGACAGAAACACCACACCTCCATCCAGACACCCACAGGACAGAAACACCACACCTCCATCCAGACACCCAGAGGACAGAAACACCACACCTCCATCCAGACAACCAGAGGACAGAAACACCACACCTCCATCCAGACACCCACAGGACAGAAACACCACACCTCCATCCAGACACACAGAGGACAGAAACACCACACCTCCATCCAGACACACAGAGGACAGAAACACCACACCTCCATCCAGACACCCAGAGTACAGAAACACCACAGAAACACCACAGAAAACACCACACCTCCATCCAGACACCCAGAGTACAGAAACACCACACCTCCATCCAGACACCCACAGGACAGAAACACCACACCTCCATCCAGACACCCACAGGACAGAAACACCACACCTCCATCCAGACACCCAGAGTACAGAAACACCACACCTCCATCCAGACACCCAGAGTACAGAAACACCACACCTCCATCCAGACACCCAGAGTACAGAAACACCTCCATCCAGACACCCAGAGTACAGAAACACCACACCTCCATCCAGACACCCAGAGGACAGAGACACCACACCTCCATCCAGACACCCAGAGTACAGAAACACCACACCTCCATCCAGACACCCAGAGTACAGAAACACCACACCTCCATCCAGACACCCAGAGTACAGAAACACCACACCTCCATCCAGACACCCAGAGTACAGAAACACCACACCTCCATCCAGACACCCAGAGTACAGAAACACCACACCTCCATCCAGACACCCAGAGTACAGAAACACCACACCTCCATCCAGACACCCACAGGACAGAAACACCACACCTCCATCCAGACACCCAGAGGACAGAAACACCACACCTCCATCCAGACAACCAGAGTACAGAAACACCACACCTCCATCCAGACACCCACAGGACAGAAACACCACACCTCCATCCAGACACCCAGAGTACAGAAACACCACACCTCCATCCAGACACCCAGAGGACAGAAACACCACACCTCCATCCAGACACCCACAGGACAGAAACACCACACCTCCATCCAGACACCCAGAGTACAGAAACACCACACCTCCATCCAGACACCCAGAGTACAGAAACACCACACCTCCATCCAGACACCCAGAGTACAGAAACACCACACCTCCATCCAGACACCCACGGGACAGAAACACCACACCTCCATCCAGACACCCAGAGTACAGAAACACCACACCTCCATCCAGACACCCAGAGTACAGAAACACCACACCTCCATCCAGACACCCAGAGGACAGAGACACCACACCTCCATCCAGACACCCAGAGTACAGAAACACCACACCTCCATCCAGACACCCAGAGTAGAGAAACACCACACCTCCATCCAGACACCCAGAGTACAGAAACACCACATCTCCATCCAGACACCCAGAGGACAGAAACATGACACCTCCATCCAGACACCCACAGGACAGAGACACCACACCTCCATCCAGACACCCACGGGACAGAAACACCACACCTCCATCCAGACACCCACAGGACAGAAACACCACACCTCCATCGTGTCTCCGTGTTGGCACGAGAGAGAATGGGGCCAGACTCTGGCTATGTTCTTTAGATAAACACCTATCTTTGTGATATTCTTAATGTGTGGAATAAAAGTCAGCTCAGAGTCAAAAATGTGACTGTAGTTTGGGTAAAAGAAGGTTGTCTGTGAAAGAACCTCCTTTGTTGTGCTCTGCTGCTGAGACTGAGGGCAAAGACGATCCAGAATTGAAGGTGGGTGTTGGCACTTTTGTTTCCCTTAGAGGCCTGAGGCTTACAGTCCACTCTGGCTTGGGTACAGTGTCACATTCTGACCACAAGAGTGAAGAAGAGGCTTCTATGAACAGAAGCAAAACCTCCACAGCTCAAACAAACCCAGTCCAGTCGGCAATTTAAGCTTCACTAGAATGAATACTTCCTTACTATGTGTTTGCCTTCACAAACACATAGTAAATCTCTCAAATGTTCTCAAAGGAAGTTTATTCAGCAGTGTTAATTTCGTCGACTAAAATATTTAGTCTTAATTTTAGTCAAAGTGATATTTTTTCCGACTAAAATTGGACTAAAACTAAATTAAAAGTTTCTCATGAGACTAAAACTATGACTAAAATGTCCAGATATTTTAGTCGACTAAAATAAGACTAAATAAAAAAGAAAAGGAGAGACTAAAATCATCCAAACTTCTATTGAGCGTCTGAAAGAGCCTCAGATCATGTAAATTCTCTGCCAAAGGATCAGCTCTGAGCTTTGTTCATGTGGAGCAGCTCCGTGAAGCAGAGGAACAAGATTAAATATTATAATCAATATTATAAAAAATCAAAGTCGACTAAATTAGTCTTAATTTTAGTCGACTAAATTGACATGCAATTTTAGTCGACTAAAACTAGACAAAAATCGGGGGGAAAAATTGACTAAATCTTGACTAAAATTGAATTACATTTTAGTCAAAAGACTAAGACTAAAACTAAAATAAAATAAGTTGTCAAAATTAACACTGTTATTCAGGTAACTTGACCCATCCTTGCACTGCAGATTGCACTTCCTCTCCCCCTCGCCATATCGCTCTCTCGCTCTCCAGTTACCTTGCTGGTTTATTCGTACATCTCTCTAAATATTAAAGTGCAACAAGTGGAAACCTCAAACAATCGTGCTCCTCTGGCTCTGAAAAGAACTGTCCTCGACTCACATTTTTGAGTTAGCTTTTCATTCCTATTCGGAGTTTAAAAGTCAAATATTATGATTTTTAGCAAAACTTTCTTTTAATGCCGCAATCACACACTAAAATCTGTGCACATTTTATTTCTGAAGATTTGCAAACATTCCATCAAACTGAGGAGAATTTGTTAACCTACCTTTAAGACAACAGGCAAATTACATAGACATATACATATTCTTTAATCCATGTTCTGATTATATAAATGTTGTATTTCCGATACAAAAATATTTCATTCTTTGTGACGCTTTCCTTGTTGTTGAACTCCGTGTGGAATTAATCCATTCTGATATGGTGCCTGTCCATTGTATATGAATAACAATATGGTCTTTGCACAGCATCTCCATCTACATTCTCCTTTGGGTGCATCGTGAACGCATACAATTGTTTGTATTAAGAGAGATGAAGCTGCTTTGCACAGGAATATGTGATTTAAATGTAAGGTATGAGGGTTTATTAATCAATTAATTTGTTTATTAATTAATTAATAGGTTGTAGATTAGCCTTAAAATTTAACGGGGCACCAGTTCGAAAAGCGAACAAAATAAAAGTAAGAATAGGAGGCTAAACTACAGATTTATCTGAAGGAAGTGAGGTCTTTAACGTACACATTGACCCTTATTCTGGAATAATAAACACAGACATTACCAAAGCAAACTGTGGTATATGGGGGTTTAATGATCAAAATCAATTAACAGACGACATTAAATATAAAAGTGCAAACAGGATAACCTAGAAGGCTAACAGGATGAATAATCAGATAAAATGTTCTAAAATTGTATCTGAAAGTCAGTAAGGTGGTTTGCGTAGAGGTTATGTGAGTCTTATTGAGCCAGGTCTATGAGCTGCGCTTACGACCGTGAGAAAGGTTTTCCACGCCAACTGTGGTCCGACGTTCCAAAGTCCTGGTGTCGGCCTTCTGGTCGTGGTCTCTGGGTGGCTATCTCAAGCTCATGCAGGCGCGGCCCTGTCTGCAGCTCCTCGGGGCGTCAAGCAAGACTCAAAATTGGTTTCGCTGAAAGCTCAGCGATCAAAAATGTTGTTGTCTTGTAGGAAAAATGCAAATGTTCTTAAAAGAAGTAACTGGTAGTTACAAATCACGTCAAATGACGGGCTCAAACTTAAAATCCGAGTGGTCCATCCACAAAGAGAGGTCAGAGTTCAGCGGTGGATGTCAGCCATGCTTCCCTTCCTGCCGTCTCTCCTTCTCCTTCCACCTCCAACTCTCACCAGAAGTTCAACTCTCTAATTTTCTTCGAACTACTTCCTTAGCCCTCCTTTATACCGGGGGGGCAGTCCCTTTGTCTCCACGGGACTCGACCAATCGGTTCAGTCCGTAACCCGATATTATTGGAGCCCAAGTGGGTGGGAGGAAGTGAAGATAGGGAATACATTTCTATTGCGACAAACACATTAACACTTCACAAACTTTCCAAATGCATTACCAACATTTCCAGAGTATGTATGTACATTGCATCTTTGTTGACCTGGGGAAGAATTCATCATTAGAACAGATCGGTTGAGTTCATTCTCACTGTCCATGAATTAAAGAATTGGCTTATTACTCAAATCGGTTGTTTGAGATTCAGTCTTTAGTCCAATTTGAAGGTCAATAAAGAGTTATCGTCTCTGGTTGTGAAGTCTAAAGGATAGATCGTCACAGTCTTCATTTCGTCCTGAACTGTGTTCGATCTGATCAGCCATTCACAAGACAGGAAGTGAAGACATTCCAAAACCATAAAATGGTCTGGGGGTCTTGAAGTGGGGGTTTTGGTCATCTCTGGAATGTGGTAACCATGGCGAAGGGCAAAGGTCACCCTCAGACGCTACATAAATAAAGTGTAGCAAGGACACATATTGTATTCCGACTCTGATACTAGACAATGCTTTGCTCGACACTCCCTTTGAACACGGGGGTTTTCAAACTAAAATCATCTGTGACATCTGACCCCGTCCTCTGCTTCCTCTTCACACCAACTAATATTGCATCTCTAAACCCAAACAGTGGGTAAATTCAGTCTCCCTATAGGCTTTCTGGTTCATGGCAAATTTCTCATACCATATCTGAGTCAACTTTGTAAGAGTTTGCATGTATAAAATGTAATAAAATATGATACTGGCATAACATTGGCATGGCTGAAAAGAAAGAGGATTCCTCATTACAGGAAAAAAAAAAAAAAAAAGATGGTCATCCTCGCCTGCATTGCCACCACTGAGTGTAAACAAAGTGAACAGCCACTTTTTGAGTATTTAGCTTAGAATGACTAATGTTTTCAAATTTATAAGTGAGCAAGGATATTTTTGTCTGGGAAAATAATGGGCTGTTATTTAGCAAAATCACCTTTATTTAGGTTTTAGCTGTTGTTATGTTGTATCCTCATTAAAAAACATTTCTGGAGGAGTATTTTCTTTCATTTGTGCATGTTTCAGTAATCCTGCATAATTAGTTTGCCCCTCTCTGCTGCACAAATGATGCTAAATCACACTCCCAAACAGACATTTTTTAAATATAGAAGAGGTGCATTAACTTAAAAGGGGACATATTATGCAAATTTTCCTTTTTGAGCTTTGAACCCTGGATACAGACAGCAACGCGTCATACAGGGGGCGTGGCCTAGCCGAGGGGTAAGAAAACTTCTCATGGAAATACCAATTTTTCACAATCTGTGTTCTGTATAATAATCTAATGGTAAAGCGGCCCATTGTTCTTGGTAAGAACCTTCAGTTTATTCTGCTGGAGGCATCAGCAAACCACCTCCGTATTTCACAGTAGGTCTGGTGCACTTTTCATCAAAGGCCTTGTTGTCAACACGCTGGTTTGTGTACATCAGCACGAAAAAGTGGAAACCTTTTCACTGCTTTAGAGCCTTATGTCCAAGTGGTTCAACAGCCCATAAATACTTGAAAAACTGACAAGGCTAACCTGGAAGCTAACGCTAGCTTCACTCTGCTATCATTCACATCACAAGTGCCGTTTTCTTTTCTTTTCTTTTTTTTTTTCGATTCTACTGAACAATTTGCTGTGAAAAAACATCCACACAGACATAATTTTGGCTTGACTTTATTGGTGCGTGATAAATATGTTCATGAGAGGTTTCCTCCTCCTCAGCTAGGCCACGCCCCTTGCATTATGCACCGCCGTCTGTATCTATGTTGTAACGTTCTCTCTTCAAAAACAAACCTGGAGTAGTATTTCACTCCATCCATGCCATTTAAAAAAAAACACTCATGGCATCCGAAAGTGTCCTCAGACAGATATTTTTTTTTCTGCTGGCATGCAACAGTATCATTGGAAACACCGTCGAAATTTGAACCACATTTCCACGAAACATAGACCGACCTTCCACTGTAATCGCCCTCTTCAAGTTCATCCCAGGTTTTATGCTAAATAACAAGTGTCTGAGGAGAAATAAGCCATTTTCCGTGGAGAGCTGCGGCAGATACTTGGAGGGAGATTGCATGGTGTTGTTATTCAAAGTGAAGAGGCCATTACTCCTTTGACACGGGAGAAACGCTGTATTTTAGTCTTCAGAACTGACGCCTCATTCGGTTTCTGGCACTTTCCAAATGTATTCACTGCCGAGACGGAGAGAACAGGCCTTTAGCGAAAATGATTGACTTTGAGTTTTAGATGTTTTCACGGTAGTCGGATGCCAAGGAGGAAAACATGTTGGAAAAACTCCACTTGCAAAACGGTCTCTGTCAAAGAAAATTAAAGATTTAGCTTATTTTGCTAGAGTGTATTTTTTGGAGTTAAATTAAACACTGTTCTTAAACACTGATGTCTTAGCTTCACTTACAATGTTTGATCTTCAGACGGATAAATAACATTTTCACACAGGAGGAACATTTTTTGCGTAATGGACCTCAAACTGTATTTTCTCTATATTATGAATTCAGATGATTAATTGTGTCTTGTGCTCTATATTCTAGGCCAGAATCTGTGGATAATGCTGACACAACTGAGCCACTGTCACGGCAACTTTGCTTTTGTTTTTTTGTCAATTTAATGTCAAGATTTGTGAAGAGTAATCGATACATTTGTGGAGGCTGCTTGGTCTTGCAGAGGTTTCAATGTTTTATTTATTTATATATTTATTGGTTGATTTTGTCGGGACAGTGCATGTTGATGAACATACATGGGTCTTAGGGCTGTGCAATTAATCGAAATTCGATTACGATTTCGATTACTACACTAAACAATCATTAAATTAGCATAATCAGGAAAAAATGTTTGTTTTTTTTCTATTTTATTTTTCAAATTTTGACTTGCAGACTTATATTATTTCATGCCGCTAGGATTATTTTCCCTCTGCATTTCATGTGCCATGCCTCAAAAACAAACTGCGCTGTGTGATGATGTCATCAGGCCGCGCTGCTCAGTTTACTTGCGCAGGTGTGAGGCCTGGCCAGCAGGGGGCAGGTGTGAAACAGAGACCTCTCCTTAATCGAGGCATTCTTGAAATCATTTGTACTTTTATGACTGTTCAAAAAACATAAAATATTCAGCATAGTTTTTTGATAAATAAAGACATAAAGAAATACTTTTTCTTTTAAAGGCAACAATTAATTGTTTGAATAATCGGGAATTCAATTATGACCAAAATAATCGTGATTATTATTTTTTCAATAATCGAGCAGCCCTAATGGGTCTCATGTAAGTACGCCACACAGAACATGCAAACTCCACACATAAGATTAGATAAGCCTTTATTGATCTCACAATGGAGACATTTACTTGTTCATTTAGCTCTCAGAAACAGGGTGTAAATATAAAAAAAAAAAAATGATATCTTATATCTATCTAAAAAATGGTATCTTATATACAATGACTACCAAGGACTTTGTGGGGACAAAAAGTTTAATTTTTGTAAAGAAGATTCCATAACCAATATATTGGTCCTGAGGTTCATTGCATTGTCCCTGAGTTAGAAATAAGAGGTTTACTGCTGTGTATCCTGAATTTTGGGAAAAGTCTGCTGTTACAAGTTTGGGGTCTTGTTTTGGAAATTGGGCGACTACGGTGAAACACGTCCAGACCTAGAGCTGAGGCACATGAACAGACACTCCTACCTCGCTGGAGAATTAGTCTATTGTACATGTTTTGGGTGGATGGCAGGGGCGGACTGGCCATATGTCCATTCTGGAAGAGCACAGAAGGGCCACCGGTTTGGCCTCTCAATTTTCTCCTTAACCTCTGACCTCCTGCCTTAACCGAGCTTTACCCAAATCTGAAAGCTTTAAGGGGCTAGATGCAAGTTAGCCATTTTATACTCACTACTGCCACCTCAGGTCATACATGTAACTGCACCCTCTATATTAAGCTCGTGCATGACGGCACTTAGGACCCGAATTAACATCTTTTTGAGTGACAGTGCAGGGTTTTAGAGGCAGTTGTGGTGAACAGGTCTGGGCTCATTCTACACATTAGGACATTTTTCGAACATGTAGGGGGAGGAAAATACATAATATATACATTTTTAAACTCCGTATAGTCCCTTTAAAAGAGAAGCATTCAAATAGCAATGAAAACGGAACAAAAATGTGAGTAAAACATAAAGAAAACGTGACATAAAGCAACAAAAAACTAATGACAAATTAATGAAAAAGCAACAAAAAAAAATTGGATAAAAAGCTACAATCACTGAGATGCTACATTGTTGCTCTCCAGTTGAGAAGCTTTTAGATTTGGGTAAAACCAAACCGGAGAGAACCCACTCAGTTAAGGCGGGGGTGAGAGGTTAAAATACGTCTTTGTGGAAGTACGCATTTACACTCATTTGGTCTACGCTGGTCAGAGTCTGGGGCCGCTTTTCAGTCCCAGTCCGCCTTGGTGGACGGGAACACCCGGAGGAAACCTGCTTAAACACAGGGTAAAAATATAAATAACACTCCAAAAGAAGCTTTTAAAAAGGAAACTAGCACTGATTTCATGGTTCCATTGATCTCAAATCATTAGCCTCATAGCATAATTCTTGTTTTCCAAAAACATTGAAACAGGATTTTTACAATTATGCTATGAGGCTAAGGAAATGGGACCTAGCGTTCTTCTTAGTAACAGAAGAGGTACATTACTGATGAGTCATGCTTGTGCTGTAAGTGGTTGTAATGACTCTTACTCAGATGATGTTGTGAAGCTAATACAATGCTAACATGCTGACCCCATTCAGTGCCAACAACCCTAATTAGTTTCAATTTGAGCCTGAATCAACAAACAGACCAGGATCTTGTTTACAAAAGTGTTTCTCTTGCCTGGTCAGCCATCCACCAAGTAATTCGTTAAGCTAGCTCGTTTCTCCTCTGGAAAAGTAGCTTGTACTCATGCGTAAACCTATAATGATGATGTGCAAATCCATATGCGAAGTCTTACCATTTTTCTTTTACCAGATCCATTTCAACCGGTCGCTTTTTGTTGCTGGGTATATCTTTTCCCAACCACCGTCCACTCCAGGGCTCTCACTGTCAGCTCTCCGTACAGAGGCTTTCTGCTCCATTTGTCACCTGTCCGTTTGTCTGCACTTAATTTGATCAATGTCCTCTTAGAGCCGCTCACTTTAATGCGTGCAGATCACGGAGTCATCAGTCATACGCGGCGCAGCGCTGTACACATGTAAACAACACGCCACTAAAGCTAATTTGTGAATTTAAGGTCGCTGTCAAGGTCGAGCAGGCTCAGGTACCTCGAAAGCTGCCCCTGAGCTGAGATATGAGGAGCAGTTTACTTCACAAAAAATACAAGACATAATAAATCATGCTGAATATACATGTCATAGTAAAACATACTTTGTTTCAAGCACATAGACAGTTTAAAAGTTCTGTTTCCCCATTCATGACATGGAGTGGTGCATAATTGAATCTAGTGATGGAGTTACTTGAGGGGCATGATGCTTTTTGCATGTATTTGTTTGTTTGTTATCCCTCGACGTCACTGGACGACCCGTAGGGAGCAGTGAGTATTTGGTAATAATCTCAGATACATCTTACTCACAATCTTCTACTTTGTTGGTTAGAAAAAGCAATATAGATCGAAAGCTTCTGTTTCACTTAAGAGAAAAGAAAAAAACAATGTGACGCTATGGCGAGGGGGTCGGCCCATTAGTCCAGCCATGTCCTAATGTGTAGAATGAGCCCACTGTCCTGCACTGTCACTCTAAATGTTGTCAGGCACAAGCTTAATATAGAGATTGCAGTTGCGCGTAAGACCTGAGGTGGCAGTAGTGAGCATAAAATGACCAACTTGCATCTAGTCTCTTTAAGGTTGTATCGAGTGGTTGTATATGGCTCTCTAATCCACACCACAACTGGGCTAGAGGGATTTCGGACTAATGGCACCTCTGCTCAATGGTAAATTTTCAGACTAATGAGACATCGGACTAATGGCATGGCACCACGGCGAGTGCCTTTACTTTGCCATTAAGATAAGATAAGATGAACCTTTATTGATCTCACAAAGGAGAATTTCACTTGTTGCAGTCGGTTTTCAAGAAGAAGAGTTAATAAAGTGCAGCTGATACAGAGATTATTGCACATGTTACTTTACAGTCTTATTGTACAGTCTGACAGCAGTGGGGATGAAGGCTTTGCGGTAGCGCTCCGTCCTGCACTGAGGGTGTCTCAGTCTGCCACTGAGAGAGCTGCACAGCTCTTCTACAGTCCCGTGCAGTGGGTGGGAGGTGTTGTCCATGATGGAGGTGAGCTTGGCTAACACCCTCCTGTCCCTCACCTCCTCCACAGAGTCCAGGGGGCAGCCCAGGACGGAGCTGGCCCTCCTGACCAGCTTGTTCAGTCTGTTCTTGTCCCGCTCTGTGCTGCCCGGGGCCCAGCACAAGGCAGCGTAGTGGAGAGCAGAGGCCACCACAGAGTCATAAAAAGTCCTGAGCAGAGGCCTGCTCACTCCGAAGGACCTCAGTCTCCTCAGAAGGTGGAGGCGACTTTGGCCCTTCTTGTACAGTGAGTTGGTGTTGTGGGACCAGTCCAGTTTATTGTTGAGGTGAACACCCAGGTACTTGAAACTGTCCACCTCCTCAATGTCCTCCCCCTGGATGTTCAGCGGTGTGTGCGGTAGTGGCTTCCTTGTGAAGTCGATCACCATCTCCTTCGTCTTACTGATGTTCAAGCACAGGTGGTTGAACATTCAGCTTAGCAAGTGGATGTCAGGTGAAAAAAGCATTTCCTTTAGGACCTCAGGATGAGCATTTTGGGAGCTGCCCCAACACCTGCAGCACAGTGGAAAAGCAAAAAAAGGGACAAATGAGGAGGTATCCGGACAAGACTCACAACCAAGCCACAGGCTTTCTATTCTTACTATTGTTCTGACTACTGTTCGTTTACGCTCTTCCCAGAACATGGTAAATGGACTTAACTTATATAGTGTTTTTCTACCTTCATCAGCAAGGAACCACTCATCCATTCACACACCAATGTGCGCAGAGACTGGAGGCAAGGTGGGTGAAGCATCTTGCCAAAGGACACAGCAACAGTGTGCGCCTTCAGGAGGTGGGATTCGAACCCCCAACCCTCCAATTATGATCGGTCAACTGTTATGGAGCGGAGAGAGCTGCGCAGGGGGTAGAGGCGCTGACCAGTGCAGGACACCACGCTCTGAAACAAACCCAGGAGACGATTCATTATAATCAGAGGAGCACTGAAGCCAGTACCGCGGTTTCCTTCAGGACTAACCCAAAAGCAGAA
Organism: Gobius niger; assembly: GCF_951799975.1. Taxonomy (NCBI): domain Eukaryota; kingdom Metazoa; phylum Chordata; class Actinopteri; order Gobiiformes; family Gobiidae; genus Gobius; species Gobius niger. The sequence continues at coordinate 5,705,443 of NC_136856.1, forward strand.
CGCAATTCCTTCTTACAATTGTACAATAAAAGCATTTACTTACTTCGTTTGCATAATACCCCCACCCTCCATCCCTTTTAAATGCATGATTGATTCTTTTGCAAACCTCAGCAACATACATTGAGCGCGGAACGCCTCAGAAGCCGGTGAAGAAATATGGGTTTTAAAAATGCTGAAGACAGTTTTGTGTTCCGTCTACGATGCAGAAGATGCAGCAGAAGAAAAACAACCAAAAGGGGGATTTCGACAGGACAAGACCAGTTCGGTTCACTTGAGACCAGTTCATTTAGGGAGGGGCAGCGCCCGCAAGTTTACGTTTCAAGTGACTTTAGGGTACTTTAGTGGTCTCGGTTGTTATGGGAGTGGCCAATGACATTTATATTCATGTGGCAACAATCATAGCCTGATATCACTTTAGTCCCGCATCAAAACACCTTTGTAAATGCAAAATGTGGCCATTAGGAGGGGCAGAGTGCTCATCGACAAAAAAATACTTCTGTAATTTTTCAATATTATGCCTTTTACATTGAACAGCAATAGGAAAAATCTTATGCAAATGTTTTCCTAAACTAATTTATAAAATAGACTTTCATATGTCCTGCCCATCTCTGATTGGCCTCTAGGCTCAATCCATACAGAAGTGAAAGGCTAACACAGCTGTGCCATATATGGTAACTTTCACTTTCACAGGCCAAAAAAGCAGCAGCAGCAGCTTTCATTTTATTGAATATTTCCATATCAAATGTATGGCATGTAGGCTATGAGTAGAGATGGCCAAATTCCCTATATTTTCAGTGAACAAGTCATGATGGAATCTGGTTTAAATTAGCAAGCAGACTATTGCCTTTCAAAGGCCTGACCAATCAGAGGGGTGAAAAGCCCCCTCCCCTTTCCCCCCAAACCGGTCTAGTTTGCAAACCGCTCCAGGCCCTGCTCTGCTCCCTTTGGGAGCAGTTCCGGTCTGGTGTAAAAGCTCCTATAGTGAACAGCTGCATGAATCCTCGCCTCACAATACGGCCCTGAGATTGATGTATGAAACAAGTACATGCACAGTGCTTTCTATCAATTGCATTTGTGTGGTCTATTTCTGGATGTTCAGTACAGAAACCATATAATCAAACTGCTTTAGAGGCTTTATGTGTCCGAACATTCGCCCCTTCACTCTTTGTCACTCTTTTCACTGTTATTATCGCTGCACGTTTTTCCCAGAAAGTCATTTGTTAGGAAGTAAAGTGCCCGGTTCGCCAGCGCAGATGTAACAACAACAACAACAATGGTATTTTCATAATTACTTCCACAAATAAAAAAGGAAAAAACATGGATTTCCTCCACCGTAGCAAGTGCTCTTGTGTCGAGCTGCGCGGGGAGTTGGCAAACCGTAGTTGAACAGCTGTATTTCGGGACGCGGCACAGCTCCTCTCAGTGCGGCGCCGTCGACTTGTGTGTGAAACTTTCGCCGTTTGCTTTAACTAAATAAATGTTTTCATATTGGCAAAACGCAGCAATTACTCAAAGCTACTTTCTTCTCTGTAAAACTGGCTTCATATGTTGCAATTACGCAAAGTTTATGCCACTTTGAAGCTAAGTCGGTGTTTACTCTGCAAAGCCTTTCTATTATAGAGATGGAACAGCTTCTCTTACAAATGAAGAAAATGGGGATTCAAGAGGACACAGAACTACAGTTAGCTTATGCTGGCTTGTGAATATCTAAAGTATGTGAGGAGAACAGCTATTTCAATGGCACATCAGCTAATTACTACAATTAGTGTGAGTTAGTTCATTATAATGAGATTTCTTGAAACAAATCTTGTGCTTAAAGACTTTGTTCAAGAAAGTGCTGTGTGGCCAGTCAAAATAAAATCTCTGTATGTAATATGTGCCACTTATTTACTGATTCCCTGTATTTTATCTGGCAAAAGAACAAGAACAAATTGTTATTTACAGTGCGGACCATGTAATTCAATTGAGAGAGAGAGGAGAGAGGACTGCCCTCAATAAAACAGGCAGGTCATGCAAGATTTAATATTTCAGAACATCTTACCGCTGTTGAAAAAGTTGATTTTGGTGATGGTAGCATTTAGCCGCTCTTAGCACAACTTTAGCATGTAGCTTACCTTCATAGTTTGTACTTTTCTCTAGTACAGGGTTGTCCAAACTTTTTTCACTGAGGGCCACATACAGAAACAACTGGGCCACACTCAGTAGAGGTCAGATATATAACGTCACCTCTATTATATTAAAGTCAGCAAATTCAATAAAATGTTCACAATGCTTTTTAATTGAAGATGCTTACAGTAAAAAACAGTCTTCATCACAGCTTTCTATTAATGGATTTTCATTTATTTTTAACTTAAGAAAAAAGGTAATCCACAGTGAAATAACACTATTACTCAGAGATGTATCGCTCGCAGTAACTTAACATGGATCCCTTCAAAACAATATTATTATAATGATTATTAACTCTCCCATTTACCTCTGTGAAGAAATAATCATTTCCCCACTGTGGCTGAAACCTTCAGCCCTCATGCTCAATCTTGCATTTCTTTTTCTCTGCCATCTTTTGTTCGTCCTTTGGATTTTTCTTTGATTTGATTGCCCTGATTTGGCGGGCGCCTCTGTCTTGTTTAAGACATCAGCACCACCGAGCGTTAAAGGGACTATACAGGGTTTCAAAATGAAAAAAAAGTATTTTCCTCCCCCTACATGTTCCAGCCACGTCCTAATGTTCTGTTCACCACAACTGCCTCTAAAATCCTGCACTGTCACTCAAAAAGTGTTAATTTGGGTCCGAAGCATGAGCTTAATATAGTAGCTGCAGATACACATAAGACCTGAGGTGGCAGTAGTGAGCATAAAATGACTAACTTGCATCTGAGAATTACATGCAGTCACGCGCTTGTTTATGTGGGACTTATTCAAATATATAAAAAAAAATGTAATTGTATTTTTAGAATTTGCAACGAGCCAATTAAAAGTGGGCCACAGTTGGCCCACGGGCCATTGTCTGGACACCCCTGCTCTAGTATTTGCCTTGGCACCTCTGAATAATTCCATAAACCCCACCAAAAGACAATGTGTGTCTACACTACTCACTAAATCTTTCATGGCCGTTCTGTTTTTCCTTCAGTAATATGTATTCTAGAGTCTGTGGGAGCGCTTGGGTCCTTAAGCAATGAAAATGCGCCACCTGTTAAACCGTGCGTGCTACGTAAAAACATGGCACACATTTAAGGACCCCGCTGTGTTATATGGACTTCAAACCTATGACAATATCTGCCATTTTTGCTTTTATTCACTGAAATAACAATACTTTTTTACATTGTTATCAATCAAAATGTTGCTGTTTTGCATAACAGATGGATGCCACATTTGCCACACCTTATTTTCTTACATAGATTAAGTGTGTTTGGTGGATCTTGACGAGACCCCGGAGTGGGAGGATGCCGTGTTCAGGTTGTGACGCACATCTGTTTCCTCTCTGACAGTGACAGAGTTTGTGAGAGGACAGAGATGAAACGCTTTGACAGAAGCAACATGATCTTCAACACTGAGGTCAGCGCCTGATGTGATGGATCTCTCTGAAGCCACACCTTAGAGAGAATCATATGTGAGGGACCAAAACAGGCGAGGTATAGTGTGAAAATAAATACAGACAGTATGTGGCCACTGGTGTGGGCAGTAAATCGGGTTAAATGCATATGAACGCAGCATAACCAGGGAAAAGAACAAAACAAACAAACTTATGCCCCTGTCTGTGGAAATCAGCTGATCTGCTCATGCAAATTTTATTTCAGTGCCATAAAAAAAATCAAAAAAAATCAATGAAACTCATGGATGGCATTGTGTCTCAGGGCTCTTTGAATCACGGACATTAATCTGCCTGTGATGATTAGTTTTCAGGTTAAGCCCAGTTAAGGGGAAAACTACTGAAAAAGGACGTTCCACTTTATTATGCAGATCATCATTTTCAAGCAATATGGGAAAGAAAAAGGATCTCTCTGCTGATGAAAAGCATGAAATAGTTGAATTCCTTGATCGAGGTATGAAAACCTTCGACGTTTCATGACAGATCAAGTGTAATCATCGTACTGATAAGAGATTTGTGGATGATTCAGACACACACGGGTTTGTGCAGATAAAGGCACAATAAGGATGGTTTCAGGCAGACAAAATACATCAGATGAATCATGGGGAGAGAGCTGGTCGGCCCCTTTTAGGTCTTTGGAGCATCAACAAGCAAAACTATCTATGAGGGTGGGAGGCAGTTTTCATCTAAACAGCAGCTCTGGGAGGCTATTCTGACATCCTGCAAAGAAACCCAAGCAGAAACTCTCCTCTTTTTTTATAGAATTTAAGATTTAAGAATTTTGAAGCTGCTCAAAGAAGGGCTCCTATGTTAAAATATAACTTGACCTGTTAAGATGTTTTTGATTGAAATAGCTTTTGATTTCAGTAAATATGACCTCCTAATTCTACAAATTCAACAAATGACCATTTTGATTTCATCATATCCTCTAACAGTCAAAGGGCCAGATCTTGTGGCGGCGCACGGGGCGGCGCAGGCTCTTGGCGAAATATTTTCCGAGTGGCGGCGCTATATGTGCCATTCGCCTCCGCCACCTGTGAGGGGCGTCACAAGAGGAGGTGACTGCACTGATGGAAACACGGCTGACATTCACTTCCTCGTTTACATTGCGCTGTCTTGCGTTCTTTCTTAAGCCTTAGGCTCTCACAGGTCAAACTAAAAACTTTATTTACCCCATCGTGAGCTAAACCATGTTCACGTCTCGAGAGAAAAAGAGCTACAGCGTCCGCTGTGGCGCGAATCGGCCGCGCTCGGCGTGAACGCGAAGCAAAACAAAAGCACATGTTCATCCCCCACTCCCACACAACCACTCTCCTGGACACGGAGTCGATCTGGTTGGAGGAAAATGTGTGCGTCTCCACCCACGTAAATGCGCTAAGTCTGGAGTGGCAAGATCACAAAGTGCGCTCCGACTGAGCGCAAAATGTCACGCTATCGTCTCCGTTTTGATGCACAAGATCGGGCCCAAAGACTTGAAAATGATGCTGACATGTCATTTGAGTTGACAATTTAGAAAATCAGAGAAAAATGTCACTTGCATAATAATTTGGAACTCAGTGTATGGCGAACGGTTCTTGTCCTCAGAGCAGAATAATAATTGCTCACAAAAGGCAAATTAATGTGTTTTTCTACAACCCCAAAAGGACCAATGTTTAGCACCAAACCTTAACGGTTCACTGTATTAAGCTAATCGGCAGAAAGACATTAAAGACAAAATTCCCACACGTTCCGACATAAAACAAAGAAACACAAAACAAGTGGGAACAATGTTGACAAGTGTGGCTCATAAACCTCCTTTTGAAAACTTCAGTTCTGATCATTTACATCTCGAGCAAACAGGATCACTCCAACCTGCATGAATGAAGGGAAATAAAACGTTAGGTTTGTTTTAAAGAGGAAAGAATGGTCAAAAAGTCAATTTTTAACCTTAATTTTTTATATCATGAGAGAGGAATTGCAGGTACTTTTTCAAATACATTTTCAGCACACAGTACAGGCAGAACAATACTGCCTCGTATCGACGCCTAATTACAGGTAAACGCAGCAAGTGGACCATGTCTGCACAAACAACCCACTCAAGTTTCAAGCAAAAGCAAACACTCGAGATATAATTCCCGCTTTCATCTCTTGTTGCCCTTTCCTGACTTGTACGCAATTTCACAGCATTATTGGCCTTGCGACTCGTGATATTCGCCTTGAAATTACTCGGCCTGCAATCCGAACCATCCCCGAACAATATGAGAGATGCTCCTCGCTAATTACGACGGTTGTTTATGCAACTCTGCGGACTTTGGCGTAGCTACGGCGACGCACATGCAAACACCTCCGATCACCGAGTCATTATCTTTGCAATAAGGGCCACTTTTGTTCGACGGGGCGCCGGGACGCGCCGAGGGGCCCGAAAGATCTACGCCATCGCCGTGTTGTTCTTTCATTACGCCGGGCTTATGCGGAATTACATGGATATTGAAGTTGTGTGGGGGCTGTGGGGGCTTCGGCGAGAGCAAGATGAAGACAGGGGCGAGAGGGGTTGATGGCGTAAGGAAGGCCTGTGACCTAAAAGGGCCGCCGTGTTGGATAAGCTGCCGTAAAGCCGCGGATTGGGGGTTTAACCAAAGTGACGCGCTACATCAGCATCGCCGCCTCAAATTAAGTCAAGAGCAGAGATGTGACGCCGGGACAGTCGAAAGAACGAAGGGATAGTGGGGCTGAGAGACAAGGAGATTGAGGGAGGGGGTAGAGAAACAGACACATGATTGATAGAAAGATGGATTTGTGCCAACGTAACATTACATTTACCTGTTGTACTCACTTTTTATATTTGCAGTTGATTCATCACACAGCTCTTTTTTTTACTTCTATTAATAAAACTTTGAGTAATATTTTGTGCAGCGGAGCTCGTGCTAGAAGGTCAAAGGGGGCCTTTCTGTGTGGAATTTGCATGTTCTTGTTCATGTAGTTTCCCCCTAACTCTAAAAACATGTACAATAGGCCATAATGTATGTAGTGAGTGGTCGGAGGGGCCGATGACGCAGACTGGCAGCTTCACTTCCATCAGTCTACCCCAGGGCAGCTGTGGCTACAATAGATACAGACGGCATCTCGTCATGGAGGGGGGCATGGCTTCGCCGAGGGGGAAAATAGAATCTTTAGAGAAACACTATTTTCCACTCTTTTTAGCCATTTTCCGGTGGAATATGAACTTATTTCCCACACATACGTAAAGTCAAGTGTAAATTGGGCCCATATGGATATTTTCTCACAGCAGATTGTTCAGTAGAAGTGAAAAAACAGTAGTTGTAGCTAGCGCTAGCTAACCATTAACATTAGCCCGATGCTAACATGTAGCATCAGGTTAGCATTCTCCGTTATTTATGTATTTATGGGCTGTTGAACCACTTTGCTCCTCCCCATGTCTTTGTATCTTTCTTTAGTAGAAAACTATATTCATAATTCAGCGTTTGTTAAAGTAGTTTTTGAATAATTAGAGAAAGTTTAGATTTTTCTCCAACTTGTTTTCCCCCTTGACTGTTTTCAAACATGACCATATATGGGTGATTCTAGAGATGCCTTCTGTATCTATTCACCTTATTCCGGAAGTTCGCGTGCGCGCCGCCATAAAATCAGTTACTACACGAAAACAAAGCCATTTTCAGGCCGCGCAGAGAAACTGTGCAGTGTCGACGAAAATGAACAAATATTATTCCTCATCAGTATTTGATGGTGATCAGATTCACAAACCTGCTGTATTATTTTTATGTCTGAAAGGCCTTTCTACTGGACAACATTACTCTTGTGTTTTTGATTGTTGTTGCACTTTCGGACGCCTTTCAGAGAAAACAATTGGACGCTGGTTCATATGAGCTGATAGAGGAGACAATGAACTATGAGACAGTTTTCTGTTTCATGTGGATTCTTCCAGTAATGACTGAGATATTAACCAAAATCGAAGACAAAAAAAATCTGCAGTTTGCCAGTTACCATAGTTACGCCTCATAATTTTCTCTTCAATGTAAACTATGGGCTCTGTTGTGATGTCACCTGAACACAGCCTATAGCAGCTTACCACCACTGAGTGCGGTGTGAATGAATAATGACGACAGTGTAGCGCTTTGAGAAACTTAGTAACACGGGCTTGTAAAGCGCAATACAATTGTAAGCCATAATTATCATTATTATAGTAAAAGGTTTCTATTCCCACTAAACTGATAAAAGTTTCATGCCAACATCCATCAAACATTGAATCAAATTAATTAAAAAGTAACTCAGTGTCATTCATGTCAATCCTCCTCTGTTCATTTGTACTGTGTTGTATACTTTTTTTCTGTTCCATCGTTCATATGTACTATACGTGTATATGATCTTTATATGTGTAAATGTGCACATATTTTCTGATTTGCGTAATTACCATTTCCTAATAATCTACTTTTATATTCTTAGCCTATTAATTATTTTTTGTATAATTGCTATAATTGAGCTACTGTGACAACGTAATTTCCCTTGTGGATCAATAAAGTCTAAAAATTAAATTTCCGTCTCGTAAAAATGTCCCCGTAGGTTTTGTCTGTCCTATTAAATCAACACTTTCAAACTTTTACCCTCAAACACAAAGTAGTTTTTACTTTAGCTTCATTAAAGTTAATTTAAAGGAATGTTACTTTTTCATGGGGGACTTATTTTAGCCACAGATTTGACTCTGTGGGAACTTTCTGTGTTGAGTTTGCATGTTTGTTCCTCTGCAGGTTTGATCAAATGGTTCCCCATAACATGTACAATGTGTTAACACTCCCTGGGCCCTGGATAAGAGAGCGTTTGTGAGTGCGAGACAACGGATGGAAATTAATTTCAATAGGCGTCACAAATGTCATGTGTGTAAACTGTGCCATCCTCGAAATTGGATATACAACATGACACTCTCAACCATCGGAGCCACAGAGAGGAAGATATAATGTGAAAGGATGAAGACGCACAATAAGACAGGAAGAAAGAAAATCCCAAACGAGTCCAGAGCAATTACATCCAAAGCAAAGACGTGTTGAAACAGGTCTGTGGAGGCTAATGTAAAAGGTAATGATGGGTCAGACGACTGTCAGCGGGACTTTTCCATATTCGTTAAATCTCTATGCAAAGTGTCATGTTATTTATAGGAATAATCGACTGAGGCGACAGGTTTAAAAGGAGACGAGTCGTTTTCGGATTGAAGGAAATATAAGGGTGAGTAACGGTCATCGCATCAGGGTTAATATGAGACAAAGTAGAGTATTGCCTCAGGGACCCACTGACTAATGCAGTGACAACCTGGGGGAGAGGTTAGAGAGCATATATGATTATACGTTATGATTATGATATTTGGAGTGTTCATGCATTCAAATGAACACCATCTTGCACATGGAGCAAGTCGAGGGCTATATTTATTCTTCATTTATCAATGAAAGATGTAGATCGGCAAGGCAAGTTTTTTTGTAGAGCACAGTAAAATTACAAGAAAACAGATCAAATCAATAAAACATCAACGAAAAATTTATCAATTACAGTAAAAGGCAAGAGTGCAGATAAAATACTTACAGTTATGCATGGATTTGAACATTGTCACAGAGTTGTGGCCTGTCTCACATCCTCGTGAAGACTGTTCCAGATTTTAGCTGGTGAAACAGCCTCACCGTGTGTATTATTGACTCTGGAACCACCAGGAGACCCCTCCCTGAGGTTCTCAGGGCCCGAGATGGTTCATGAGGCTCTAACATGTCAGAGACGGACTTTGGTGCTAAACCATGAAAAGACTTGTAACAAGCAGAGCTGTTTTAAATTCTATTCTCTGAGCGACAGGAAGCCAGTGCAGAGACCAGAGCACTGGACTAATATGGTCGTATTTCCTGGTTCTTGTTCTGCAGCTCTAACAGTGAGCAGCCGTTACAGTCGTCTAACCTGCTGGAGACAAATGCATGGATATTTCTCTCTGATCTTAGCCATGTTTTTCAGATGGTAAAAAGCTGCTGATGTTATTGCTTTGATGTGGCTGTTGAAGTTCAGGTCTGAGTCCATGATCACTCCTAGATTTCTAACCTGATTTCTTGGTTTTAGAGAGAGAGACTCAAGGTGACTGATAACACTTTCTCTTTGAGTCTGTGAGCCATAAACAATGATCTCAGTTTTGTCTGAGTTTAGTTGCAGTGACAGAGATTATCTACAGGCCCATCATCTGCATAGTTGTGGTACGACACATTGTTGCTGTTTATTAGCTGACCCAATGGAAGCATGTACAAGTTGAATAAGAGGGGTCCCAAGATTGATCCCTGGGGGAGTCAGCGTGGGCTCTGATTTCTAATGCTAAAGGCTATCGGTAAAATACATTGAGCCGGCTAACGAACTCTGAAAGCCTCCCGGACTCTTCTACTCACAAACTATTTCTATGCATAAATGTCAATATTTTTTAACTGTTGCCGTGCCAACCATGTTAAATCAATCAGAAATTAGTGACTCAAAATAATGTGGAACTCATTAACTCGAAACATTTGAATAAAAATGACTTTTTTGTTGCTTCATGGAAATAAATGTTATTCATCTAACTAAGTCATGATTACAAAAGGATTTAAGTCTGTCATGTGCACTTTATATAACCAACTTTATATAATCAACGTCCAGGCCCCTGAACGCCCCTCAGCTGCTTTCTTTGTTCGCTGTAACCCAATCTCTGCTTTATCTCCTTTGCTAATTCCTGATCATCTCTGTCCTCTGTCACAGCCTCGACATGTGATTGCGGTGTCCATTTTTAAACATGCCACATGCAGACAATATACTCTGTGGGCTTACGGGGTAAATGAATTATACGCCAACGGTGTTCCCGGGCCCATATGCTCCTATAACGCATAATGTCATTTCCTTCATTACTGTGTCCCAGTTCACACACTGGGTTAGATTTACAGCAATAAGGCCTTGTTCATTAGGGGCGGCAGTGGGCACCGAGGCGAGCCTAATCACATCAGGAATTGCCCTCAAGAGAGACATTATTATGCAGCTCATATAGAACAATTATGAACATGTATGAAGTTCTAAAAGTTTCTTTTCAAGTAACGCCAAGTGTGTATTACATGTACTGTACGAACAAAGAAAAAAGAAATTGTTCCACTCTCATCTGAGGAATGTGCTTTGTGCGTCTTGACTCTAAGACTGCACATCTACCTACCTTCTTTTTTTTTCATTCTTTCTTTCTTTTTCTTTCTTTCTTTTTCCTTTTATTCTTTTTCTTATCCTTTTCTTTCTTTTTTCTAATTTGTTTCTCTTATTCCAGTTTTTTCTTTTTTCCCTTTTTTCTTTTTCTTCCTTTGTTTCTTTCTTCTTGTTCTTATCTTTTTCTTTCTTTTTTCTCATTTTTTATCTATCTATCTATCTATCTATCTATCTATCTGCATTGTAACCTTTGGGATGTGCTGGAGAAGGCTTTGCTAGGCTAATGCAACACTGGAACTTTTGAAAGCTCAAGGCGGTCCAATGTGACCTTTTGTGGGGGTCATGCAGTGTATATCCACGATTCTCTTTTTGTTGCCTCAAATTTTACATAACCATGTGCAAATTTTACTGCTTTCAGCATGCCTTCAAGATAAGAGCTTACATACGAGGAGCTAATAAACCAATGCCATTATCATTTCATTTCTTAGTGTTATAACTTCTTCCATTCATTTAAATGGCCTTTAGCATACAACTTACAATCAAAATAACCTCTGCCCCTTTGCACTTGAACCTTCAAAATACATCGTTACAAATTTCACAACTCAAAGATGGCTCCCTTCTGTTTCAATGTGATGACATCATTTGCATACCCTCTAGTATCTTTTCTTTTGTGTTTTAAGCAAATCAACCCTGAGCGCTACCGTGCATGAAGATTTATGCCGCACGATTGAAAAGTTTTGATAATATGCAGATTCTATTTCTTGCTGAACCACCCGCTGCCTTTTGACACCTGCAGGAGCCTTTGTTCATTAGATCCTTAGAGCGCGTCTTCACATTCACGTACGCATACAGTACATACAATATGATCTTTATGTGTTTGCTCAGTGTGTGGCTCTTTGATGGACAGCACTATTCCCCGGGCTCGCTCCTTGAAGCCTCATTTCCATACTAATGACTTGTCACAGCTCATTCAGGGGTTTTCCTTTGGTGATACCTACCTCGCAAAGTGCCTCCACGACTGATCCGAAGAAAGCGCCAACCGACGCCGCTATAAATAACGCGCGCCGTGTTAAGTAGAGTCACGACAAGAGGCCGCTGTGTTCCCGACGCTTTGAAAGTTGACATTTGCATTTGGGATACAGCGAAGGGAATATGTTTGCAATGATCAAAGCACAAAAAGCCACTTCTGAATCGTATTGTCTTTCCTCAGTGTCACATCCTGGTATACGTCTTGTTTAAAGTCACCCTTTAACGCTTGTTTCGATTCATTGCAGGCAAAGCTCAGGACCGACTGGCTTTTCCGTGAAGAAGTTTCATGTCACTCTGTGCGGTTACATGGACGAAGGGAAAGACGGATCTCTCGCCTAGTCTGACTAGAACAGGATTGCCCAAACTCAATCAGAGCAGCTTCTTGCTGTGGCTTTAACTCTTACCCCGTGGCAATGTCGTCGGTGCCTTCTGAGACAATGTTTTACATTATTGTGTGTCACTTTTGATCCGTATGATAGAAACTTACTTTTTTTTTGCACCAAAATTGTGATTATTGTACTGACAATGTATGGATAATCTTCAATACCTTCTACATTTTTTTTACTTTAGTGGCACCAAGTTTACACTAGTTACCAATTATCACACTTGCAACTTACGACAACCTTTATTTTCCAGGTCTGAGCCTTTATTTTGAATTCCATACAAAATATATAACAATTAATGGATATTACTCTTCAATAGCTTCTACAGCAGGGGTGCCCAAACTTTTTGTCTCTGTCTCTTTGTGCCTGTGAGTCGCGGGCCAAACACTGCAAATTACATTTGATTCTATCTATGCAAATAACATGCTATTTTAAAACAAATGGTAACTATGGCAAAAGCCTAGTTTTAGTAGAACAAAATTGTAGCAATTTAGTCTAAAATGTAAAAATAAAAAACTGTATCTACAGCACCTACTGTAACTTTACCATATTCGTTAACTCAAAGAAAATGCCACATTAGATTATTTTGAAAGTGTCAGTTCAGCATCAATTCTTTTATAAGTCAATTTTTAACATATACTGTTGTCGATGTTAACAACCTTTGCAATAAAAGTTGGAAAAGTGAAAGTTACAACACTCCAAAAGGAGTGAAACAGCGCCCCCAATTTGACACTGGTGGTCAAAAACTGTGTACTGCATCCATATTTACCATTGAGAATGAATGGAAGAGAGTTTTAACCACACGCAGCGCAAAAGTAGGTCACTCTCTGGCAGGCCAACACAATTGTTTTGGCGGGCCAAATTTGGGACGCGGGCCCCACTTTGGGCACTCCTAGCTTAGAGGCCATAATTTGATGGTTTCGGATGCAGCCATTGTCCTCCCTGTGCAACACTCTCTGACCTGGAAATGATCAGACGCAGAGGCAACAAAATGGAGAAGTGGAAAGGTATCATCCCGATCGCCAAAACAAAAGCGGTCTTTGTGGATTTTTTTTCCTGTAGTGATTATTTCATCTGCGTCTGTGACAAAGCTTCGGCGTATCTGCCATCTGTGCTCTATGTTTTATCTCCACCATTCCTCAGCGGTTTATGTTGTCATCCGCTCGCTCTGCTTTCCCACATTAAGGCGGCGATTCAGATTCCCTCATTACACCTGCCGCATTTATGGAAATCAGCTGTTCTGTTTACTTATTTATTTTTATTTCAGGAAGCACTGATCCGCCCGTGTCATTTATCGGCGCGCTCCGTTAGCGTAATATGCAATCATTCAACCTTCACTGGGATAATCTATAGTGGTCCCACATTAACCTGCCGATGTGGGGACATGGCTGTATTTAGAGGCCTTTGGTTTTGCATAATGATGATGGGAGGTATTTTATGAGCGGCAGCGGCACACGCTGAGTAATTTGTGCAAGCTTCAAAATGAACTATGGATTATTTGGTTTCACGTTACTTTACAGCACATTAATAACATGGTAATATGATGGCAACCAGGAATAACAATAGATAGTGTTTTTGCAGCTCCGTTTTTTGTTGTATTACCAAGTTAATACAAACCATTCCTGATCTTTATGGGTTATGGCAAGGATTAGTCATATTATGTAGTCAATATAATCTCTCCTAAAAGCTTCTTGACTGGAAAGTGAACAGCCTATTGGCCAGTGTAATGCCTCATTTGAAAACTAAGGCCTACAGAAGTGATCTAAACTCCTTCCTCATATTTATCATGTTTTCATTGTCAATTGCGTTTTTGTCACAGTTTTTTACATGTTTTGGTCACATTTGTGTAGCTTCATCACAGTTACATTACTCAAAAAAACGAAATGTTGCCAAAACAAAAATGTGGCAAAAAAGCAACAAATTCTAGGAAGAAGTTTACCGTATTTTCCCGAGTATAAGACGCACCAGCCAAAAATTGCCTAATGAAGAAAAAAACAACAGGCTGAATAGGCGTACGGTGCTAGCGTAACACATTGATGGTTAGCTACAGGGAGCATAAACAACGAACTAAATAGTCTGGTATGTTAACGTCAGATAACTATAGCATAAAGAACATCCCAAACTCTCCATCTCACTCCAAATCACTAAATCCAGTGAAATCTTCATTCTCGGTGTCACTTCTGAAGGAGATGTGTCCAAGGGCAGCCGGCGTAGGATTTCCCCAGCGGCATTGGGAAACGAATTTGTGGACCGTGATTCTGAAATAAACAAATGACCAAATCAAAAGAAAATGTTTCCTGAGAGTCACCAGATCTTAACCTTTTAACCCCCCCCCCCCCGGAACCGAGCACATTTCTGCCCCCCAAAAAGTGAGAAAATAAAGCAACAAAAGAGTCACAAAAAGGTGCTGTAAAAGCAACAATAACACATTAAAGAAGCGACAAAAAAACACAACAGAAATGCATCAAAAAGCAAGGAAAAAAGGGGATGAAGCAAGCAACACAAAGTGACAAAATCTCTACAAAATGTGAAGAAAACATCACAAACCGCTTGTAGGTCTTAGCTTTCAAATGAGACGTTACACTGGCCTATAGGCTGTAAACCTTTTAGATTTGGGTAAAGCTGAACAAAAGGACAAAAACACACCTGCAGACCTTGGAAGCTCAGCAGGGAAGGGCCTGGTCGGTACTTGGATGGGAGACCGTTTGGGGAACACCAGGAAGCCTAGATGAATGGAGGGAGTGAGTGAGTGGTGGTGGTCGGAGGAGCCCATGACGCAGACTGGTTGCCTTGCTTCCGTCAGTCTACCTCAGGGCAGCTGTGGCTACAATAGTAGCTTACCACCACCGAGTATGGAGTGAATGAATAGTGCAATGTAAAGCGTCTTTGAGTGTCCAGAAAAGCGCTATATAAAACCAATGCATTATTACCACCATAGATTATGGAGTGAACGAATAATGCAATGTTAAGAGTCTTTGAGTGTCCAGAAAAGCGCTATATAAAACCAATGCATTATTTTTACTATAAGTGGTATATATGACTGATACAATTTCAAGGACTAACCCGATAAGGGAAAAACATAAACATATCTCAAATATCTGCAAAGGATCCCGAATGAGAGCCTGTAAATAAGTCACTGAGTGCAGAAATTGCACTGATAAGTATAAAAGAGCAGCTTTTAAATGAAGCAACAGGTTTCAAAAATAGCAGAAAACCACTCATCTATGTCAAAATATGTAAAAAAAAAAACCTCTCTTTTATTTTGGAAACAGAAGAATCCTATTGATCCATTCAAACATATGCACAGACAAAAGAATTACAAGCTTCTTTTCAGCGGCACACAATGAAACCGCTCTATTTCTTATAATGAGTGTCGCATTTCCCACTTATGCAACACTAAACCGACATTTTGGTTTTGCCCCGAGCTAAAGACAGTGTTTGAGACATGCATAATTGGACAGCATGTGTTTTATTTTAACTGGATTACCACAAAAACAGTCAAATGTAGCTCTGTTTCTTTTTTCTTTTTTTTGACGTTCAAAGACCACTCGTGCATCATTATCTTTCTTATAGCAGTTCTTAAGCATATTACACACATGTGAATGGGTTTGGTATGGTCTGTTTGGTTTGTGGATAGAGACGCTAACATCGTCTGAATCTGTGCTCATCGGAGTGGCTGTGTGCAGTGGAGCAAACGTGTTCGCGTTACTGTGTCATAAAATGTTTTGTGATTGGATTTCACAGACCGTTGGATCGGGCCGGGGAGGCGTTTATCGAGCCTGTTCTAAGTTTGGTCAAATCATTGAATTCACTCTGCGCGGAAATCGAGACGAGTTATCTTTGTTTGCGGAGGGACAAAGTGTCACAAAACTAGCCCGCCTCAAAATGGCCGTGCGCGGTGCAGCGGAGGTAGAGCCACAGTGACAGCTCGGGCAGAGGATACAGGGAGAAATCGGGTGTGAAAATAATCAAATGGCGGTTTTAATCGCGGTTTAAATGTATCTCGCACCAGTAGATGTATTTGCAGTGATTTAAAGGGACAGTCTTTGCATAGAGGAATGGTTAAAGGGGGGTCAGGGGCTCTTTTTTTTATGCTTTTGGTCATCATTTCAAACACATCTTGATTTTATATTTAGTTGCTTCGAAAATCTTGGCTCAAACTGCCTCATTCAAAGTTTTCCTTCCAGTTCAACAAACGTCCTCTGTCCATCTAAGACCAATGGGCGAGGAACCAATTTATTTTTTCTAAAGATTGCTGTGAATCATATGACAAGACTGGGCAAGGTGTCATTTGTGACCCATCACGAGAACGGATGACACAACTTGGTTTTGGGGCATTCTGTGCAGGACATAGTTTGTGAAAGTGTCGTCTCCAAAGTTCCCAACAATGTGTAACACATGGAAATCTGATCATATTTGGAGAAGATGTCCGTCCATCCAATTAAAAATAAATTTAAAAAAATCACATATTAGTCGCTCTGGTGAATACATTATGAAAAAAAGTGTGACTTATAGTCCAGAACATACGGTACATGAATTTTGTGAGTCTTATCTTTCTAATGAGGCGTTACACTGGCCTATAGGCTGGAAGCTCTCATGTCAAGAAGCTTTTAGATTTGGGTTAAGTCGAACTGGTGAAAATGTGTTCAGTTAAAGTGGGGGTAAAGGGATTTTAAATGTATTTGCTATTACTATGCTGTAAACATAGAGATACTGTATTGTTAGTCCTCACCCGTTCCCATTTACATTCATGAAACACACCATTCGAGAGAGAATCCATGATGGTGGATTAGTTTCCTCCTACAGAACATGCTCCAAAACAGGACAAAAGGGCAAGAACAAGCCAAGATGTCCATCCATCCCTTTTAATCCACTTTATCCGGGGCCGGGTCACGGTGGCAGAAGTCTCATCAGAGATGCCCAGACTTATTGTTTTTATTTATTGACCTTTATTTAACCAGGATAGTCCCACTGAGATTAAGAATCTCTTTTTCAGGGGAGTCCTGGCCCCAGAGGGGAATCTATTTTACATGTTTTTAGTGGTAGGGGAAACCGGAGCACCCGGAGGAAACCTACGCAGACACGGGGAGAACATGCAAACTCCACACAGAAAGGCCCAGGTGGGAATCGAACCCGGGACTTTCTAGCTGTGAGGCGTGAGCGCTAACCGCTGCGCCACCGTGCCGCCCTACGCCACCGTGCCGCCCCGATCCACACACTCCTCCTCCAGCTGTTCTGGGGGGACCCCGAGGCGACACCAGGCCAGCTCGGAGACATAGTCCTACCAGCATGTCCTGGGTCTTCCACAAGGCCTTGTCCCAATAGGACATGCTTGGAACACCTCCCGTGGGAGGCGACCAGGAGGCATCCGAAACAGATGCCTTAGCTGCTCCTTTCGACGTGAAGGAGCAGCGACTCTACTCCAAGCTCCTCCCGGGTAACTAAGCTCCTCACCCGATCTCTGGAGAAGATGTGGCAAGTTGAATTGAGGAACTGCAATATGTCAAAGAGAGGAATCGGCCTCTAAACCTTTGAGTTGTTCTCACCTCTCTCGGAGTGACAATAGGGCTCATTTACATCTCATTTAGAAAAGCCATACCGCTGTAAAGCTCCCCCTGTCGTATCATGTGTGTGGGGTTTCAGAGTTCACTGACTCAAACGCACATAAACTGATCCTCGGAAAATAATTCGCCAAGAGCCTACGCCCCTCCGTGTGCCGCCACAAGATCTGGCCCCATATCTCAGTATGGAAAAACGGTGGCCTGTTCCTTTAAAACATTTTTATTTTGTCGAGTATATGGCAACTACCAACTAGTATCTTGACAATGCTAAGACTTGTATTTTCATCATGATGTTTTGTACGTCTTTAACTGATCTTTATTATTGACTGTGTTTTAAATGTTTTCTTTAATATGTTTTAAGGGTGTTTTGGTGCTGCTGTGAGGCTCACTGAGTTGCCTCTTGACATGAAATGTGCTACACAAGTAAAACTGCCTTGCCTATTACGCTCTCGAACAGTTAATAACAAAAAGAGACCCAGAGAAGCAGTTTGTCCAAATGTTGACGTCTAAAGTGCACATAGCAGGAAGCTTGAGTCGTTTTGGGCCCCGCTCCATCACATGATTTCACAAACAGTGTCTGGGACTGGCCGTTCAGTCTCAGAACCAAAGCTAACTTTCATATACTGCCCACAATAGGCTACAGTAGAGCAAATATGTTGTATGTATTCTGCTTGACTGATGTGAAAATCTCCCGCTGTGAATTTGCCATTATCTTTAAGGGAGTAGTCCATAAAGTAACTACAGTAGCAATGCGTTTCTAATGACGGCTTTATCTTCGCTTCATCATCTTAATGGGTTTCTACATTCATTATGCAACAGGCGTAAACACCAACCCTACTTTATATGTAAATTCTCTTTATTGGTGTTTTAATGGGGGCAAATACAAGTAAATGGATTTGCTAAAAAATACATTCAATAAGTTAGAAGTCCATTAACTCTGAACAAACGAGCCACTGAGACATCTCTGTGTGGCCTCGATCGAGTCTGAAAAGGGGGAAATAGTCAAATCAGGCTGTGGATATTAGTGCTTATATTTGCGTATAAAAATTGCTCTGAACTAAAAGCCAATTTATAAAGAGTATTTAGAACAAAAAGAGGATTTAATGCAGAAGACTGGAGCTGGTAGAGAACTGTTTTGTTACATTCAGTTGTATTTAAGCTCACAGTTCTGGAATAATATACAAAAAATGAAATATCAAGCATGGATTTAAATTAGCTGTGTACACTGGTGAATGAATGAGAGTGAATGGGTGACTGGTTCCTTACTGTAAAGCACTTTGGGCCTGATAAAGGTAGAACAGTGCTATATAAGTTGAGTCCATTTACCATTTACTTGATTTGACAATATCACTTAGACTTTTGTCCCTGCTCAAATAAATGATAAATGACATTTAACCCCACGCCTGAACTGCATTACTCAAATCTAAGTCTTTAAAGGTCTTATATCATGCAAACTTGACTTTTTAGAGCTTTTAGCCATGTTGCAATGCTATTTCCTTATCAAAAACACCCCCAGAGTGGTTTGTGGCTTCATTCACGCAGCTCTCAGTAATCCTCCTGAATCCTGCTCTCTGAGCAGCTGCTCCTCTCTCTCCTGGTGAACGACTGACGTGCTCAGTTGTGTCGTAACAGCGGAACGGAAGTGCTGAACGTCTGTAATGTAATGTCTTAATTCTATGCTTACAGCCTGATTTTAATTTGTAAAACAGCGTTTTCATTATTTCTGTCGTAAGAAAGAAACAAAGAGGAAAAAAAAGAAAGGATGTGCCCGAGGTGCTTCCAGGTCAGCAAACAAAACAAGCGTCTAAACAGATGTCATGTTTGCGCTGCAGCTGTGAAGATGGAGCTCGTTGTAACCTATTCTGGACACACCCGTTCTTTATTCTTACCTAACGATAATGTCACGGACGGAGGAAAAGAAGCGCGTTTGGCTACGAGGACGGGAGTGTATTCAACCTTTCTAAAGAGGCCACTCGTCAGAAGTTGTTTTTTTCTCCGGGATTCGGCGACTATCAGCCAAAATAGTGTTTTTCTGTGACTTTTATAACCAACGCGAATCCCATCATGTAGACAGCGATGGACCAGAGTGGTGAGTCAATCCAAACGCGTGTTAGCTTGTGTGTTAGCCATTTATGAAGCTGTGTTGCAGATGTCAACTCCTTATAACTGCATCGTGAAGTAACTTCACTTATTGCTGTTTATTTATTTTACGGTAAACTTGTATGAGCGGAGAGAGGGGGCGGGGCTAACTTAATCAAAGCGTTGTGTCTTCCGGGTTTGAAAAATACCTCCAGAAAACACTTATATTTATCACAAAAATGAGTGCTCCATAATGGTAGAGGTACAATATATCATATAAATGCCTATACTTAACTTTGGAATGGCTAAAATAGTATGATACAGATCCTTTAAAGCTGCGTTAAGTGATGTCTTTTAAAAAAAAATGTTCATCCGTAGGTGGAGTAGTGAACTCTGCTCTGCTCCACCACCACCCCCCTCCTCTTACTTGGCCTTCCCCCGTCACCCACGCCCCTCACTCCCCTCCACACTTTACAAGCTGCTCTGATTGCATTCAATGAGATACGGAAATCTCATTAATCATATTAATCACACATTTATCATCATAAATAAGATGTGTGGCAATGTAAACATTTTGAGATTTACATTTATTTGCTAAACTGCAACTTTCATGAAAGTCTCTCTTTTTTTTGGGACATTTAAAACATAATACTTCCATTAAGAACTAAGTTTACAGTGTAGAACTTTTTTTCCCCGCAACCCTAGAACGCTTCAGCCTCTCCTCCGGTGCTGCTTTGCTTTGTGATCATGAGAAGGAAAAAGACCTGACAGCTCCTGTAGATATTGGATTAATAAACAAACGGGACTGCATCAGAGTTTGTCATAATGCTAAACTGTTGCTGCGTCTTCTGCTTCAAAAAATTGCGATCTCTTGTTCTTGTAAGCAGCTTTTTAAAAGAAAGTGTGTCAAGAACAGCAATGAAAACGCGTGACAAAAATGTGGCGAAACCAAGACAAAAAAGCACCGGAAAAAATGCTGGAAATCCACAAAAACACGTCAAAATAACACCAAAAGTGTGACAAAGAAACAAAAGTAAAGAAACAAAAACACAAGGCATTACAGTGTTGCTTTCCAGACCTGATGCTTTTAGAACGGGAGATAATGTGCTCGGTTAAGAGGTTAAAAGAATTAGACTAATGGAAAAAAAGTGTCAAGTGTAACGGTATCCAGCCCTAGTCAGGAGTGCCTGGCTGGAGAATTTACATATTGTCCATGTTTTGGGTCAGAGCACCCTGAGGACACCTGCCCAGACACAAGAGAACATGCTAACTCCACACAGAAAAGCCTGTAGAAGTCCAGCAATCGGAAAAACAACGCTAACGAGTGATCAAATCTTTGCTGATTCCAGTGTAATTTATAAGAACTTCCCAACTTCCTTCAAGCTGTAAACACCTCGTATCTCATGTCGTCACATAAACACAGGTCCATCTGAAAACCCAGACTTCAAAAGCTCCAATTAAAAGACGGAGCGCGATGCTAACCGACGCACTAATTGCTTCGTTAGCGCCGCGTCCCCCGCTGTGACCGCGGCTTAGCGCGCGCCGCCACCCGAGCTATTCCTGCCGCCGATCCCTCGAGATGAACCCCAAAACATCACATCCCGGCATTCAAAGCAGAGGGAAAGCCCTACTTTACTGTGGTCCAAAAGAAAACAATTAGAGAACAGCGTGGCTCCGGCTCCCGCTGTTCAGAGAGAGTGGAAGAGAGAGGAACGCCCACTGCTTTTGTTTCTCATTTATTTTTCATCATAAGGAAATAGTTTTGGGAAAGACTGACACAGATACAAAGAAGCCGATTTGAGAGAGCGTGTTGGTTTTCATTCTCCTTTATGAGTCAAAGTTCTTTATTCTTCTACTTCTGTTGCAGGCAAATGGCAACAACATTCTGCTCATGTAAAGTCATCCGTGTTGATCTTTTGCTTTGTAACTTTAAGTAATGCCGTTTTGGGAGATGATTTCTAAAGCTTTCGTGTCACAACAAGACGGTCCTGGATCCTAGTGAGGTTTTCCTGTGTGTGGAGTTTGCATGTTTTCCCCACGACCCATCTAGAACAGTAGCTTGGTTTGGTCATAAGTACTTAGCTGGAGGATGAATTTTTATACATGTTTTAATGACTTTATAGCATATCCATCACCAACATGATCCAATGAGCAAATGAAGTATAGTCCAGTGGCTGAAAGGACTTGCTCAGCATCATGTAGTGAGTTAAAGCAGTACTAAGTAACTCTTGCCCCTAGGGCCATCAGTGCAACTGCAGGTGTCGTAGCAAGTTGTGATTTTTTAACTTATTAATTGTCCGTGAGAGTAAATACTACGCTGACAGAAAAGACAGAGGGATATTGTTCATCCAGTTAGACAAAGGAAATCGCTTTTTTCACCTTAACTTAGCTGTAAATACTGTTTAAAGTGGCGCAAGCCTGTAGTTAGCTTTGCCCGTTAGCCTGTTGGCTTCTTCTTTCTGATTCTGTTAATGTGTATTGGTGACTCCAGTCCGGTGGCAGTCAAGTTGCAATTGTAGTTTTCTGGCCAGAGACACCAGTGGGAGTTGAAAGACCCTCCAATCATCCTATTAACACTTGCATTACCCCCAGAGGGACTACAGAAAGGATTTATTAAGGTAAACAAGTTACTTAGTACTGCCTTAATACAGAACTTTCTCAGCCCTGAAAGGAATAGCCCACAGTTTTTTCCATACTGAAATATGTTCTTGCCTTAGCTTAGATGAGTTGATGCGTAACTGTTAGGTCTTTGTTCGTGCGCTCAGTCACAAAATTAAACATGTCGATTTCTAACCCGATAAAAAGGGGAATATTGTAACAGACCAGACAGACAAAGAACAGACTGTTACGCATCAACTCGTCTAAGTTATTAAGGTAACATATCTCAGTATAGAAAACTGTGGCCTTTTCTTACTTTGTTAGTTAGAATTATGCAATATTGATCTAAAACAACTGAAACAAAAATATCCAGTGGCCTCACTTCCTGATTTTCATACAAGCTCACCATAAAGATTCCACATTATCGTGTGCCACTATGCCCCGACCTCAGCAGCACATGCGTTGCTATTTCAACTGTTCAGAAACATTCCACATCCTCCGCTCCGAAGGGCCTTCGCTGCCGGCCCGCCTCTCCGTCCCTCTTCGACAAAAATACAGATCAACTCTTTTTCAGCTCCGTCAGAGTCCGGCCGGATCAAGCACCACAGGGCAGAAAGAGATCGGGGCGGACTGAAGAGGAGGTAGTGGGTCGCTGCCATAAGGAGGTGGCAGGAGTGGAGTGAAACGAACAGGTGGAAAATATGGAAATCTGGGGATAAGCCTCACACACACACACACCTCCTCTTGCTCCCCTTCACTGTGTAGCTGTTTCAATAAAGAGAAAAAAAAGAAAATTGCCTCAAGTGGAGGAGTTCAAGTATCTGAGGGTCTTGTTCACGAGTGAGGGATGGATGGAGCGTGAGATCGACAGACGGATCGGTGCAGCATCAGTAGTGATGCGGTCGCTGTATCGGACTGTTGTGGTGAAGAGGGAGCTGAGTCGGGGGGCAAAACTCTCGATTTACCGATCAATCTACGTTCCCACCCTCACCTATGGTCATGAGATTTGGGTAATGACCCAAAGGACAAGATCGCGAATACAAGCAGCCGAAATGAGTTTCCTTTGCAGGGTGGCTGGGCGCACCCTTCGAGATCGGGTGAGGAGCTCAGTTACCCGGGAGGACAAGGCCTCGTGGAAGGCCCAGGACACGCTGGTGGGACTATGTCTCCGAGCTGGCCTGGTGTCGCCTCGGGGTCGCCCCAGAACAGCTGGAGGAGGTGTACGTGGATCGGGAAGTCTGGGCACCTCTGCTGAGACTGCTGCTCCCGCGACCCGGCCCCGGATAAAGCGGAAGAAAAAGGATGGATGGATGGAATGGAAAAAAAATGTCTGTATGGCTGTAGTGAAACTATGGCTTCACACTTAGTTAGCAATGAAGGGATTAAGCTGAACAAGTGATCCAGAGGTGAGGATTTGAAGCATTTCCTGAATATGTAGGAGCTTATTAGGACATGTCCCCTGAAGAAGATTCAAAGAGTGGGTCGAAACACAACTCTAGGTATGTTTATGATGAGGAAACATTATAACACGGTAAAAAGCTCTGAAAAGTAGATTTTGCACAATGAGCCTGACGCTTCACACATAAATTAATGATGATATGATTAATGATAGTTTGATCATCGTTTTAACCAAACGTTTTTTTAATTATTATTTATACACTCACGGGAAAGCCTCTTGTAGTTTTCAATCTTTGTTTTCTGTAATTTCCCTTGTGGATGCTCAGGTCTGCTCTGATCTTTAATCTCCTCTTTGCTCCACGTCACTCCTCTCAAACCCCGACCCCGCACTCACATCTGCAGCCCAGATCCGCCTGACTGTCCCATGAAGGGCGCGTGGGCGATGGGGGGGGGGGGCGGCTCTTATCTCAGATCCACATGTTTCCCTCCACTGCTGCGGCGGTGGCGGCTGGTGGGCAAAGCAGGATTAGGCGCATACAGAGGTTTGGAGTGGAGCACAAGCTGTACATCCACTGGGGCTTTTTGAGGACAAGAAAATCTGGAGTGTTTATCGGTGCAGACGGGGTTAGCAGGACTGACGTGGGGGACGTTATCTTCAAAGAACCATCGATTTCTGTCATTCAGTGAGCTTTAAACTTGTTTATTAGGAACAAACAGCCTCATATTATTTAAAAATGCATTATCTGAGCCTGTCAAAGAAGAATCTCTGTCTATCTATCGAATTCCACACAGAAAGGCCAGGTGTGGGGATCAAACCCACGATCTTCGAGCTGTGAAGCACGAGCAGTAACCGCTGTGCCACCGTGCTGCCTTTCTGATTCGTTGGTGACAAGAAATCTGTAAAATCAATGCATTATTAAAACAACTGTTGTGGATCTAGCATGCCGAAATATGGGTTTGAACACATTTTCGCATAAACATAAGTTCAAAATCAAAGTGCAATCCTGTTGTGCTGTGCAATGAACCAAATCCAATTTGAAATGAAGAGAAGTAGCAGCTCAGTGATTGGGTGAATCAAACATAACCGCATTAGGGTGAGACTTGTTTTTGAAATGATGAAAGCAGAGAAGTAGCAATGAAATGCGAAAACAGGAAAAGTTCAATAAATAATGATTTATTACTGTATTCACCCAAGGAGACATTAGGACCTTTATGATTTGGACCAGCCTTGTTGACAGTCGGAGGTTTCAATGACATTAGGGCTGCTCGATTATTGAAAAAAAAAAAAATCACGATTATTTTAGTCATAATTGAAATCACGATTATTCAAACAATTATTTGTTGCCTTTAAAAAAAGTCTTCATTTTATTCATATATTTATTGATAAAAAAAAAAAAGCTGAATATTTTCTGTTTTCTGAGCATTTGTAATCATTTATAAATGTACAAATGATTTCAAGTTTGCCTCGATTAAGGAGAGGTCTCTGTTTCACACCTGCCCCCTGCTGGCCAGCCCTCACACCTGCGCAAGTAAACTGAGCAGCGCAGCCTGATGACATCATCACACAGCGCTGTTTGTTTTTATATCAGGCAAAAGCATGAGCCACGGCACGAGAAATGCGAAGGGGAAAATAATCCCAGCGTCATGAAATAATGCAAGTCTGCTTTGCAAAAAAAAAAAAGGTTTTATTTTTTTCAATTATGCTAATTTTGCAATCGTTTAGTGTAATGCACAGCCCTAAATGACATATTTTCGTTTCATGTAGAGCTGCCACATGCTTAATCTGGTTACATTTTAGATTAACACAGCATTTAACCAACACAGGGTGATACAGAGGATCTCCAAATGCCTATAAAAAGCACAATATCTCTGCTTTAAAGCTCGAGTAATCAATGTATTTAGTTTAAATAGGGTAAATTTCCATTTCCACCATAGAAATAAATAGTAAACACAGCATTGGAATAGATACTACCAAAATATAGCAGCGTTCATTTCATTCGCCTTAAAGTGGTAGAATCTTCACCTCGACAGCAGCCCCGGAGTTGAACAGTGCACAGCTGAAGAAAGCAGAGTCCATCTTGTCCAGCGGGATCAGACATTACAGGCGTGAAATCCGGCGCGGGGTGAGGCCGGTGTCTTGGCTGAGTTTTGACCGAGAGTTTGAGCCAGAGAAACGGATGAGCGACTGAAATATCCCACTGCACAAAAGCCTTTCATATCGTGATCTTTTGGCTCAAAGGACAGAGACAAAGCATGCAAACACAAAGCAAGACGCGGGTCATCAAAATGGCAGCTTCTGACTAAAGTTTCGTACAAATTGGGCTCCAAGTTGTGTCACGGGTTGTATATTCTGCCACACGCACTCTGTATGAAAAGGAGTAAAGTCTGAAGGCAAGCGTCTGTATTCAGAAGTAGTGATGGGCGATATTACTGTATTCCGGTATAGGATATTAAGAATACAGTTTACTTTCATACAATCAAAGGAATACATACATCACATAACTCAATCTTCAATTTCAGTTTCATAATCAAAACAAAAACATCCGAAGTCCTTCTGTGTTTAATAAGTTTGTAACAGTGAGACAAGTGTAGCCTAAACATCTTCTTAATCATACGCCGCTGTTATGCATATTATGAGAGAGCAGGTGCTTCACTTTTTCAAACAGGTGCGTTGGAGAGGTCGTGCATAATGCTCGTAAAAAGGAGCGTTGTACTGTATTGTAAATAAATATCACTTTTTGTAAGATTGACAGTGTGCAGGAGATTCCTTTTTCTATGCATTTATATAACGCAAATCAACGTGAAAGTATTCAGAATAGAGTACTCTGATTGGACAAAGTAACGGAATGCGTTATTAAATACATTTTAAGGCGAGTATTCAGTAATCTGTTCGCAAATACAATTCTCCCCCACAATGTCCCTGGGCGATCCCCCCATACTCCTTACGGGACAGCAGCATCGAAGGATGAGTCAAATACAGAGAATGAATTTCCCTGGGGACAGTGAAGCACACCTTAAAGGGGCTAGATGCAAGTTAGCCATTTTATAATCACCACTGCCACCTAAGGTCACATGTGTAACTGCAGCTTCTATATTAAGCTTGTGCATGACGACAATTCGGACCCAAAGTACAACTTTTTGAGTGACAGTGCAGGATTTTAGAGACAGTTGTGGTGAACAGGTCTGAGCTCAGTCTACACATTAGGACATGACTGGAACATGCAGGGGGAGGAAAATACTTAAAGGGATATTTCAGGATTTTTGACATAGGGCCTAATTTCCTAGTTATATATATATTTTTTGTAATTCATGCAGTTCTTATATTTGAAGAGTTTTGTTCTCTCTTCGTTTTCTATGGTATCAGCTAGCCTGCATTAAAAACAGTCTGACACGCTCCTCAGAGCACCTGAGGCAAATCACTTATAACACCAGACTAACCATATAAATGTCTGTGTCGATAGAATCATTTTTGAAATATAACTGACCTTGCATTACATGAATTGTTGCATTTTGAGGGACTATTTTCTAGCAGATCACTCCGTGGCTGCATAGCTTATACAACCACGAAGCTGATGCTGCTCAAATATATGGTTAAAATTATTCTATCGACACTGTGGAGCGGGTCACACTGTTTTTAATGCAGGCTAGCGGACATCGTGGAAATGCGCTAGCCTTGCACTGGCCTAGCACCAGGTAACTCTTCAAACATAAGAACTGCATGAATTACAAAACAAATATCTCCAGATATCAGCAACACTGTAGATAACTAGGAAATGAGGCCCTATGTCAAAATCCTGAAATATCCCTTTAATTTTAACATTTTTAAACTCTGTATAGTCCCGTTAACCTTAATACTAATACAAATACTAATTTCATTTTGGTCAATACATTTAAATATAAACTACTGGGTTAAAGTAATAACATAGCTGGTCTTTAACAATGCTATGGTGTAAAGAAAACTATGAAAAAAGTACTTTCAGAAGTACATATACATACAAACATGTATATGTCATTTAAAAAGTTGCTTGTGGTTAGGGCCGGGCAATAAGGCAATTTCTCATATTGATCGATTTCGACTAGATTTAATTTGTCATAATGAAATCAATTCATGTAGCTGATTCAAGGACTTACACATATCTTTAATAAAGACCTCAGTTTCATTTAATCCACAAAAATCCATTGTCTCGTCCAAACTCCAAAACGAGGAGCTGTTTCTGCCAAAGTAACGGCTTAACAATTATAAACTCCCATGACGATTATTGAGATTGACCAAAGCAGAGATTGCGATTAAATTTTGATTAATTGCCCAGCCTGTTGTGGTTGTCCAAGGTGTACATATCTGTTTTTAATTGACACCCGCACTAATTAGTGCCTTATCAAATGAGAACAATTGTAAATGTAATTTTCAGATCAGGTGAACCACATGAGCTGAAGAAGCCTCTTGGATGTGAAGCATAACGTGTGAAGAGGTTGTGAGGGGGAGGGGCTTCTGTGGTTAAGGATGCACTTTATCAATGTGCCCCATAATTGAAATATTTTTCTGGGCCCATTTGTCAAAGACCTTCAGAATCGTCCCATTTTGGATCTACGTCAGTCTTAATAAAGGTCAGAAACCCAAAATAAATCATGAATTGCCAGGCGGTATTTTCTAAAAAAGTGAAATACCTGAGCACATTTGTCAGGAACAAAAGCGACATGTTCCTATTTTGTTGGACATTTTTATTAAACCTTTCGTGTCTTGTCGGAGGTTGAACAGAACAGCAGCTTTCATCTCATAAATGATTAAAAAGACAGCGCTGTTTGAAGGTCACTAAAAACTTCTCAAACTTTCTTTGACAAAGGCGTTGCGTCAAAATAAGGGAGATATATTCCAGATAGCAGTTCAAATACAGTGGAGATTGTGCGATTTATGAGGGAATGAGATGAACCTGTTTAAAATGAGCTATCGGCAGCTGTTGGGATCAGACGCCAATATTGGTGAAAAAAAAAAAAAAGAATTCATGAATAAATTTAGAAACAAAAAGTGACAGAGAGAGGCCGACAGTCTGCGGTTTTATAAGAGAGACAGAAGCGGAGACTGAGATGCAAATTGAGGGTAAGTAAATCGGAACTGAAGCGAATGAAAACTGGGTTCAGAAAGTCTCATGCGGAGAATGAGTAAAAACTTTCTAATATAGAAGTCACGCACGGAGCGTATCAGCTTTGTTCATATAGACTCGACTCACACTATGAAGAAAAGGGAAAGTGTGGAGGTCATTTTGAGTTAGCCAGACAATATTTAAGGAACTTTTATCGAGACAAAAATATGCTGAATATCTGATGATTAATAACACTGGGTTACAAATAATACTTATTGTGAGGCACATCATTGTTTTACTTTCTGTAGTACTTTTAAGGCGAGACACTGCAGGTGAATAGGGAAAAAAAAAAAAATGTAGAGATATCAATTTGAAACTTTTGCTGAACATTACATATATAAATATGAGAAAAAAATGTTGCACTTTTTCTGTCATTTTATGTTTTCACATACAAATAAGACATTTTGAGCATTAAAACGGCCAAAATTGCCTATATTTTGGGCAACAAAATCAAAATAATGAATTGAGCCAGATTAAAATGTATGGTTTTATTTTATTGACATATTTGTAACTAAGATTTTTTCAGAGTGGATTATGGACATATTGTTTAGTTTTTCAATAAACTAATCATCAGTGAAAAAATCTGTAAAAACTCAAATTCCGCCTGTTTTTTTGGTTTCAAAGTTGAATAAATCAGGCTAGGAATTAGATATTAAAAAATCCCTCTGAACAACCCTACAAAATATTGTTAGGTCTCAGACTGGAAAGTTTGGAGTTTGTGGGAGCTACTATAAGGGCTCACCCGCTGCCCGAGTGCGGCTTCTCTCATTCAGAGAAAACCAGCCCTGAAGTTTTGTAGCGAGTGCGCATGCGTTCTCCGACTTTTCCGCACCAGGCCTGACCAGGCGTCTTGTAGGAGGAATAATACCATATTTGGGTGAAAGCGTCATCACGGGGATCCTTCGCAGCACACGTGGATGTAAAATCTGTCAATATTTATGAATGGATACCCGCTTGAAAGACGGCCTTTCTATGCGGCGCAGCAGCTACGGGTTGCCCCCACCTCGCAGGCGGACAAAACATCATAAAATAAACATCATGCGGGGTGAGTTTTGTCATTTTTATACTCTGGCATGAAAACTAAGATGTAAAGGGAGGAAAATAGATAAAAATCTCCACTTCGACCACTACGTGAAAAATCAATACTTTCACCTGCTGTGTCTCGCCTTAAAACCAACCCTAATGCTGCGTTCAGACCGCACGCTTTTCAGGCTTCAAAATCGTGCCTAAACTCCAGAGTTGGACACTTGTGCTGATTGAAGTCAGACTCTTGTCACCAAACATCAAGCGCTCTGGAGGCGCGCCGGCTCAGTTTTGCCACATCTTGGAAGTAGTTCTTGCCTGAAGAATAACTGCTGTTTGGGGCTAATTACTGTAGTCCCTCTGCTACTGCCATGCTGTATGAAAAAAAAAAAAAGAAGTATTTTCCTCCCCCTCCATGTTCCAGCCATGTCCTAAGGTGTAAAATGAGCCCAGACCTGTTCACCACAACTGCCTTTGAAATCCTGCACTGTCACTGAAAAACGTGTTACTTCGGGTCCGAATTGCCATCATGCACAAGCTTAATATAGAAGCTGCAGTTACACATGAGACCTGAGGTGGCAGTAGTGAGTATAAAAATGAGCCCCTTTAACTATACCCGCATAGTCTACACCAGGATCTCCCCAGTGTTTAAGCCTATATCCAGCCCATACGCTAGAATAGAAGGACATGATTTATACTGGTAGACAATGGTTATTGTTACCCCGTTAGCTTGTTGCAGTCGCCTACAGCTCAGAGTTCATGAAAAATGTGCATTAAACCACAAATGTATTAAGCCCTGCTCAGTGTGTGATCATCATACAGTCTGCTTTATTTAGTTGCCACTTTTATTGACGTTATTAGTGTATAATACTTGTTTTCCATGCGAGCTAGCTGTTAGCTCCGAGAGAAAACCACTCGGCTACGACCCATTACAGATGAAATGTGAGCAATAAACTTCTAAATCAACAAGCCAGACTCAGTGTGATCTTTGTTAACCGCTCTTTTTGTAGCTGGTGATACAATGTACTTTATTCGTGCATATTTCTTGTTTTCACATCGATCAGAGCTTTAGCTTGTGGCATTAGCTTTTTGCTCTGGGCATCAAGTTTTCTTGTTGCAGCTTTTAATCCTGGGTGATCAGGTCAAAGAAACACTGATGTGTCTTTGTAAAAGTCCCAGAGCAGCTCCAGTTGAACCAACGGTACAACCCCAGTCTCTCAATAATAGACAAACAGGCTCCAGGATGGAAGACAGGTGCATCATCAGTGATGTATCCTGGGTGTTTCGGGTCTCACATCAGACACCTTCACCTGTCGGGGTCGACTCAAGCCCCGACTTGCGCCCCAATGATGTTCATTCAATCTTCTCTCCCTGGTGTTAGTCACATGGCTACAAACATAGCTGCCCAGCTCTACCTCCAGCCTCTCTTACCACCATCAAAGGAAAAACCTATTTTGTGTCGTATCAAGTCAATCAAAGCTCATCACAAGGGACCATTTTTCAATCACGCCACTCCGATTTGGATAATTACCTGCATCAATCATACTCATCCATTAGCCTGATTATCTTTATCTCTGTAGGAAGGGTTAAATTCATTCTCTGCCGGCTGTAGTCTTTGTGCGTCATCCGTTTAAGATGAATAGAGCAGGTGAACTGTGTTCCACAAGGCTTATTTTTTGTTGTTAAACATGTGAAGCACCTGCTAATCTGAAATCAGTTAACCTTGTGTTTTTAATGCTGCTCTGTTCACTCAGGTGTTAGAGAGAGTTATAAAATAGGCATGTTTGTAACTCTCTAAATGTATCTAAAAGTATTGATCGTGAGCGTGTTCATTTGTCCCAGTATGTGAAACAGCTTGACCACCTTGGAACAGGCACTGATCCAATTTTCACGCATGTCAGGTAATAATAGAAATGAGGAAGTGATGCACCTTCTTATAATGTCCTGGTGCCAACAGGAAGGAGACTGTGGGCGCAACAGTGCAAGACCAACAGAACTGAACTCGAGCAACAGTGTCCCGCATTTTACAATGACTTCTCCTTCCTCCTCTTCTTCTTTTTCTTCCTCCTCTTCTTCTCATTCTCATTCTTGTTCTTCTTCTTGTTCTTCTCCTTCCTCCCCTTCTCTTACTGTCTTAATGTCCTGGTGCCAACAGGAAGGAGACAGTGGGCGCAACAGTGCAAGACCAACAGAACTGGACTCGAGCAGCAGTGTCCTGCATTTTACAATGACTTCTCCTTCCTCCTCTTCTTCTCATTCTTCTTTTTCTTCCTCCTCTTCTTCTCCTTCTCTTTCTTGTTCTCCTACTTCTCTTTCTTCTCCTTCTTTCTCCTTCTACTCCTTCTTCTCCCTCTTCCCCTCTTTCTTCTCCTTCTTCTTCTCTTTCTTCTCCTTCTCTTTCTTCTTCTTCTTCTTCTTCCCCTTCTCTTTCTTCTCCTTCGTCTTCTTCTCCTCCTTCTTTTTCTTCTCTTTCTTCGCATTCTTTCTTCTCCTTCCCTTTCTTCTTCTCCTACTTCTCTTTCGTCTTCTTCTTCTTTCCCTTCTCTTTTTTCTTCTCCTTCTTCCCCTTCTCTTTCTTTTCTTTCTCCTTCTACTCCTTCTTCTTCTCCTCCATCTCTTTCTTCTTCTCCTTCTTCTCCTTCTCCTCCTTCACCCTCTTCTTCTTCTCCTTCTTCTTCTTTTAAAAGCAGTTGTGTAGCCCTATGTCCAATCATATTTCCCCTCTGGCACAATAGTTTATTCTATTCCTCCATTGTGCCTCACCCACAGACAAAGCGAAGGTAAAGAGCAGTCAGAGTTTGTATCAAACCCTCAATCTCCTGGCTACTCGGCGACTACCCAACCATTTACAGAGCGACAGAGTGGTTAATGCTCCCAACTCAAATAAATAAGTCCATTGCTTCATTTCATTGAATACTATGTGATGCCTTTCTGCGTGCACGTTCTCCCTGCTGCCTGAGGCCTCCTCCGGGTGATCTCGCTTCCCCTACGACTAAAAATATGTACAATAAATCCACATGTGGCTAAGCTTCACTGGGACATTCCTGTTAAATAAAGGTTTGGGTGGAAAAAACCTGCTTGTCATCGGAACGCCAGCTTTTTATTCCACCATCCAAAACCATACTCTCTTTCATTACATTTCTTCAACCAGATATCCCACTCTTCCTTTTTCCGAGTCCCTTCATATTGAAATGAAGAATGTCTGTATAGAGCCTTGTGCCCATCTCTTTTGAAAAGGTCAGTGAGTTTGTGCTGATAAAATGGGGTCATCTGACACTCCTGACACGAATCCAACTATCATTTTAGATCCAATGCATTAGAATAGGCTCCCCGCATTTCGCCTATTCACTATTCACACCCCCCCCATCTGTCCGTTCTCCCTCTGGCCCGGCTCTCTGCCTCTCTTTTGTGCATGCCGTGTGTAAAATAGACTTGGCAATAGCACAATCGAATGCCCATCTTTGACTTGAACGATAAGAGGTGTGAGAAAAGGGCTGCCAGATGAAAAAAAAAAAAAGAAAAGCAAAAAAACAAGTTGGTGGCATGTGGTGTTTCCCCTCGGGGAGAGATTGAAATGCGTTTTTTACATTTGCCTTTCGTTCCCGCGGCTTTTATCCGAGCGGTGAATGGGGTCCGCGGTGGATTTGAGCCGTCGATAAGTTGTCACAGAGAGGGGCGCCTTTTGTTCGGAGCTGTCAGTGATATGGATATGAAGAGTCCGACACACAACGAACGTGAACGCAAGCCAAATGGTGCTTGGATTCTGCATGACCTCCCAGAGTGTTTCTGTGAGGTCTCTTCTCTTCCTTCTCCATCCTTATTTGAGAGTTGGGCCTAGGCCTTCACACACTCATACACTGATGAGTAAAAGATGCCAAGGCGGCCTTTTCCGGCCCCTTGCCTTGAGTCTACCTGTGGAGACGTGCAGCAGGCAGTGCAAACAGCACCAAGCTTTAAATATCACTATTTTAGCCAATGCCTTACAGTACAGCACAAGAGCAATAACACATTAAAAAGTGGAAACATCACGCAGTTAAACCACTGGTCAGAGCTTTGCACCGATATGGATGCAGTCACTCAGCCCAGACGCCGACGTAATACCATCGCTTGAACTGTGTGAGGGGACACTGCCCCTGGATTGGCAGACCGGGGTGGTGGTCCCTCTCTTTAAAAAGGGGGATCGGTGGGTGTGCTCCAAATACAGAGGGATCAAACTCCTCAGCCTCCCCAGTAAGGTCTACTCCAGGAGAGGAGGATCCAGCCGATAGTCGAACCTTGGATCCAGGAGGAACAATGCGGTTTTCGTCCTGGTCGTGGCACACTGGACCAGCTCTATACCCTTCGTCGGGTGCTTGAGGGTTCACCCAACCAGTCCACATGTGTTTTGTGGACCTGGAGAAAGCGTTCGACCGTGTCCCTCGTGGTGCCCTGTGGGGGGTGCTCCGGGACTATGGGGTCCGGGGCCCTCTGCTAAGGGCTGTCCGTTCCCTGTATGACCGCAGCAGGAGCTTGGTTCGCATTGCCGTCAGTAAGTCAGACCTGTTCCCGGTGTGTGTTGGTCTCCGCCAGGGCTGTCTTTTGTCACCGGTTCTGTTCATTACCTTTATGGACAGAATGTCTAGGCGCAGCCAGGGGCCGGAGGGTGTCCGGTTTGGGAGCCTCAGGATCTCATCTCTGCTGTTTGCAGACATTGTTGTTCTGTTGGCTTCAACAAACCAGGACCTTCAGCTGCTCTGGGGCGGTTTGCAGCCGAGTGTGAAGCGGCCGGGATGAGGATCAGCACCTCCAAATCTGAGGCCATGGTTCACCACCAGAAAAAGGTGGCTTCCCCTCTACAGTTCGGTGGGGAGTCCTTGCCTCAAATGGAGGAGTTCAAGTATCTCGGGGTCTTGTTCATGAGTGAGGGACGGATGGAGCGTGAGATCGACAGGCGGATCGGTGCGGCGTCAGCAGTGATGCGATCGCTGTATCGGTCTGTCGTGGTGAAGAGGGAGCTGAGTCTGGGGGCAAAGCTCTCGATTTACCGATCCATCTACGTTCCCACCCTCACCTATGGTCATGAGATTTGGGTAATGACTGAAAGGACAGGATTGCGAATACAAGCGGCCGAAATGAGTTTCCTTCGCAGGGTGGCTGGGCGCACCCTTCGAGATCGGGTGAGTTGCTGCTCCTTCACGTTGAAAGGAACCAGCTGAGGTGGCTAGGGCATCTGTTCCGGATGCCTCCTGGTCGCCTCCCTCGGGAGGTGTTCCAGGCATGTCCTAGTGGGACAAGGCCCGGTAGAAGGCCCAGGACACGCTGCTGGGATTATGTCTCTGAGCTGGCCTGGTGTCGCCTCAGGGTCCTCCCAGAACAGCTGGAGGAGGTGTGCGTGGATCAGAAAGTTTGGGCATCTCTGCTGAGACTGCTGCCCCCGCGACCCGGCCCCGGATAAAGCAGAGGAAAATGGATGGATGGATGAACTGAGTACATTTTTTCCAGTTCGATATTACCCAAATCTAAAAGCCTCTCAAGTGAAAACAACAGTGTAATGTCTCATTTGAAAGCTAAGATTTACAAAAGTTATCGTAACTTTGTTGTCACATTGTAGCTGCATTTTCATCACACTTTTGTCACTTTTTCATTGTTTTTTTAATTGCGTTTTTTTGTCATGTTTTAGTGGCTTTTCTGTTGCCTTTTCAATGTTGTTTTTGTCACTTTTTGTTGCATTTTCATCCTCGTTTTCGCCGTTAGTTTGATCCATTTTTTTTTAAAGATTTGGGTAAATCCAAACTGGTGAAAATGTGCTCGGTTCAGGTGGGGTTAAGACGTTAACTTTGTGGTCTCTGTACAGTAAGAATCTCCTTAGTCCTTCATTTTGAGCGCTGTGTCCTCAAAATAAAGTCATTTTTCTAAGCTGCTTATTCTCGACACCGGCCGGCTTTGAAAGTCTGTGTTTTTTGGCATTTAGAGCATAATTTACAGTGCAGAGATTTTAATTCCAGCAACCCATGACAGCTTCTTGTAGATATTGGATTATTAAACAACCGGACATTTCATGAGGATGTGAGCTGCATTAGAACGGGTCGGTCAGATGTTTATCAGTTCACGGGGTAGGCGCTCATAAGCTTCTTGCTTCGGCTCACTCCTTTTGAGCAGAATGTATACTGCTTAAATAAACAAATAAACACAATCTTCTATGAGATTCATGAGGCTTAACTCTAAGGCCAGATCTTGTGTTTCTAAATGCCGACTATAGCATAACATTTTGCGCCTGGTAGGAGCGCACTTTCAGATCTTGCCGCTCCAGCAAATACATGTGATTTTCATTATGCCGCATTTATCTGAGTGTCCTGGGTCTCTGGGCTTCAGCTTTGTCTTTGACATCTTTGATGGCCATGAGTGTTTTCCTAATCCAAAACACACTTTTTCCTACAGGCACATGTTCAGGTGATTTTCACCCAGCGATAGTAATAGAAGGTATGTTAGGGTTAGTGTATTTAATCAGGCAATATTGCCCCCTTTCAAGGTTGACATTCAGGGCTGCCACATTACATTGCCTACTTCAACTCCAGTTTTGCTCCTGTCGCAGAGCCGGTGTCTCTGGCCTCACAGCAAGTGAGTAACACATAATTATTTTAATCAGCTGGTCACTTTTACTCTTTCAAAATGTGGGTATAAATGACCAGGGAAGTCACAAATATCCCAGGAATGGGTGGACCAAAAACCAAGTTGCAATCTTCATTATTTTGTTTTTAGGAATGTTTTCCTCAGCCCTCCGGCAAGTGGCGCAGGCACAAACCCATCGCGTTTAGATCTTGTGCTGTCCTTGCACCAGGCACAAGATCTGGCCCTAAGTATGTTAGCCGCTTCCCACATTGCATCACTAGAAAATGGATAACTGGGGGCGGCCTAATGTATTATTAAACTAAAAAATATGGTAGCTGATGAGACATTTTGGGTTGGGGTGGGGGTATGCACACTTGGTACTCGAGACAAGAAAGGTTTGAACTCCCTGATATAGTTGCTGAAAATACAGGTAATTTTGGCCATTTTTGCACATATGCATTTTCACAA
Source organism: Gobius niger (assembly GCF_951799975.1). NCBI lineage: Eukaryota > Metazoa > Chordata > Actinopteri > Gobiiformes > Gobiidae > Gobius > Gobius niger. The sequence goes on from NC_136856.1 coordinate 5,742,461, forward strand.
TATGAACATAAAATTATAGAACATTTGCAAGACCATTTTTATTATTATTATACTTTTATTATAATTATTATATTTTTTTTACCCTTTATTCACCAGCAGAGTCAGACACAGTTTGTTCCTCTGAGTCTCTTCCATGGACTTAAAACAGGCCGATTAAGGTGAATTTCCCAGCTCTCCTGATTGATTCTGACCAAAGACATAGAGCATCTGCACTCACTCACTCTTCCTCCTCCTCTCGACATGTTTAGCTCCACTGGCTTTGAACAGTGCAGGAACAGGAACGAGACAAGTACAGTATGTGTGCGCTGAGGAAGCTCGCTTTGCTATCGTTCCTTCCCTTGATACAAATAATACAAGAGACATTACGCCACAACCTTTAAAGAACACTCCACTTTCTCTTAATTTCAAATAAACGTCTCGTTCGGATAGTTTTCACAGGGCTATAAACTTCCACACTCCCTGCTTTTAACAACCATTTCAACACCATACATTATTAAAACTGCTGCTGCTGCTGCACAAAGCGTATGTGTTTTTCTAATTTATGCATTTTTAATATGTGACCGAAAGCCCTGAAGTCCTGGCTATAGCTTAGGAATCGCCGTCTTCTTTGACCAATTATGCGAGAGAGATAACCATGCACAACACTGGAGGCCGTTACATCGGGCAGCGGAGCCCGATGTAACGGGAAAGCATGAGCAATTAAATGTGAGGAATTTTAATGTCATTTTTTTTCCCCGGGAATGACACTAATTGGGCTTTTGTAGGAATCCCATGTTGGATAATGAGAAACAAGGGGTCAGGAGTGGCCAAAAGATCATGAAAGTATTGACTTGAGCAGGACACAGTCTGAATGCTAAGTAACATTCACTGAACTTTACATACGTTGTGGTAAGTTTGGAGGCGGCATAAGTCCAGAGCTCAGGGAGAGAAGTATTTAATCACTCATGGATCTTATGATATGTATGGGCTCGTGCAAAAGTTGGAGTAAGTTCAACATTGGTCGCATTATAGATATATTACCTGTAAAGTTTTGTAGTAGTTCCCCGGCCACAAACCGGACACTTGAGAGCTTCATTATAGACCTCTGTAAAGTCAAGTGTTGGTCTGTATTCTACAAAATGTTATTTTTTTTTCTATATCTGCCTGTTTATATATTATGTTAAATGATCTTAAAAGAATAATAAAAAAGAAATAAGTAATTTATGCCCCTGCAGGTGTTGTAGAATGTTGCAGTTTTTTACTCATGAATTGTCCGTGAGAGTAAATACTACACTGACAGAAAATACAAAGGGACAGAGGGATAAATTGTTCATCCAATTACACAATGGAGATAATTTTTTTCACTCAAACTTGGCTGTAAATACTGTTCAAGTGGCGCTAGCCCGCAGTTGGCTTTGCCCGTTAGCCTGTTAGCTTCTTCTTCATGATTTAATTAGTGTGTATTGGTGACTCCGACCCAGAGGCAGTCAAGTTGCAATTATGGTTTTCTGGCCAGAGACACCGGGGGAGATGAAAGACCCCCCAGTCATCCCATTATCACTTGAACTACCCCCAGAGGAACAACGGAAAGGATTTATTAAGGTAAACACGTTACTTAGTGATGCTTTAAATAAGACTAGATCAGAACATCCAAAAACCACCACTCTCATTACAGATGAGATTTTTTTGAAATTTTACACATTACTCAGGCAAAAAAAGCGTTTGGGTCTTTGGTAAAGCTATGGTTCTCAACTGGTGGGTCGGGACCCAAACGTGGGTCGTGGAATCGTTTTCGCAGAACATGTGTTTTGATGTTTATGTACAGAAAAAGTATAGAATCTCTACTTGAGTAGTTTTAGTAGTTGAGTTTTATCATAATTTCAGCTTTTTCAACAAAAAAGAATAAAAATATTCCATATTTTTACATTAGTGTTTTTCAAGTTCAAGATGTTTTTGGGTCGCAGCTTGTCATCATAAGGGTGATTATGGGTCCCGACGTTATACCAGCTGAGAACCACTGGCATCGGACATGCTGGAAAACGAGCCTTTGGCGTCTGGAACAGTTTGTCTCTTTCTCATTCCAACAGTGCAGGCTTATAAACTAAGGGGTATTAAAAAAAAAAAAAAGAATATGCAGGATCTTCTATCTCTTTGGAGTTCGCATGATCTAAGCATGCTGAGAAGTCAAGTTTAGACCTATTTATTTGGTTAAACCAGGGATTTCCAACCAGTAGCAGAATCACAAAGAACAAGCTAACAGGCTAAAGGCGGGCTAGGGCCACTTTAGCAGTGTTTACAGCCAAGTTTGAGAACCCCTGGGTTAAACCATAAAAAACATACAGTCATGTTATTTAGGCATCAATCTCTTGTTCGACTCAATGACAACTTTTGCTACTGTGGAACATATACCAAACATGACTAGCATGATACTGTACAGACATTGCTTTAACTCTCCGGTCGTCTCCTCTTCAGAGTCTGTGGCTGCTCCTGTCCTCTCTCTCAATCCTTCTCAGACGTGTCTTCTTCTATGCTCCTGCTCCTCCATCATTGTTTTTACTGAAAATCACTGGAAACAGGGGAAAGTGATGGTTCCAATAAATGAGCTGTAAACCACTGGGCTGAATGCTGAATATTACATTTATAAAATACTCCATAGCTATCTGTCATAAGAACAACAGTTACCTTTTCATGAACCATAAGCCAACCATAACCTATTTTGTCTCGCGTACACCTTGGACGTTTCTTTTATGCTTCAGGTACCCCCCATGTCAAGATTGCAGCCAATTATTTAGAAAATGATCGACTAAAGCTCAGATTTCTAGTGAAATGATAATGTGTTCTGTTCAAAACGTGGCCAAAAGACAAAATATCATTTAAATTGCATTCCTTTGAAAATAAGGCTCAGTTTTATGTTTTTTAAATATGAAATAACTCCAAGTACCCTCTGCTAAGTGCTAATGTACCCCTGGTTGGGTAACGCTGCCCTACATTTCTTTACACTCCTTTTCAAGAGTCAATGGCAAAGTCATATTCTATAATCATTGTTATACAGGAAACGTTTTCTGGGAATTTCCATTCTCTTTTTGCCTGTGTTAACTTGTGGTCAATATGAATGAGGTCGTGTGTGAATCATGATTATGTCACAGCCTGAGAACGGTATGATTAAACTATTAACTTAACTGACTGCCAATTGACGTCTATAGACGTCAATTAGGTTTGGTGGGAACAGCTGCAGCAAAGCCTTGAGCATGTCTGGTGTTAAAATCTTAGTTGTGCTGCTTAGTGCTGCCACCTAGTGACTCAATAAAAGAACTACAAGTTATTTTATTGAGTCACAAGGTGGCAGCATTTTGGGGGATTTCACCTATTTTCTACGGACGATTACTAAAGCATGGAAAGAGGTACAAACAAACTTTTTTTTTAGATAAAAGAAGAGGGTCTAATATTTCTTTCGGTGGGTTTCGTGTTGACATAGACCCAGACCTAAATTTTCTGTGGGTCTTGAAAAAACAGTCAAAATCCTGAAAAACCTCTGGCAGTGGAGAGCTCACTGATTTGAAAATGGCTGGCAGTCAATGAGTGAAACACCTCAAATTCAAAGCACCTGTAGCTTATTACAAGCATTTCCTCTTTCCATTTTGCCATGATCCTATGTGTTACACTGGAGCCTGTGCTTGAGTTAAGTGCATCGGACGTAAAATCAATGGCAGATGGGATGAGGTTCAGGTGGATCATGTCTAGAAGAGAGATAACTTCAGTCAGAGTGCGCACATTCAACACACAGCGGGCTGGGCCTGATAAAACCAGCCCATTGCATCTATTACAGCGAGATAAGGAGCCGGCGGATCATGGCCCACTGCTCAGGAAGCAAAGTCAAGCAGCTACTTTCCAAGGTTTTTGTTCCAGAATCATGAGGGTACGGAGCCCAGGAGGGGACATGAGTGAGGAGAAAAAAGCATGGGAGGTAATTATGTTAAGATTTACTAAGTCGGGGGCACGAGATAGTAACTTGAGACCCGAGTTAATAGGTCGGGCGCCAGAGATAGGTACGTCGGGGGCATGAGATAGGGGTCCTGCACAGGCTCCAGCGTCAAGTGGCATCCACAACAACATGGCGATTGATGAGCAAATTAAGCTTTATGGCTATTTAAACCTTGGACTCCATTACAAGCACATTAAAGGCCAACACACACCGAGACGCTTTGACACGCAGCAACTATATTATTTTATTCATAAGAGAAAGCACACTGAGATTGCAATGACGCAGCGACGCTCAAAACTTCACTTTACTGCGTGGATGTCGAAGTGCTCCTGAGGTGTTACGATATAGTACCCCTTTTTATCTGCTTAGAAAATCAACATGTTTAAAATTGTGAAACAACTCAGTGTAACTGCTCATGTAACCGTATGTAAATAGGCCAAACGTGGAAGAGCTTGGTCGCTTCTAACTTCAACCCGTTTGACCCTATAGAGGAGAGGAGGAGAGACTGAATGCTAACAACATCTTTGTCTTTTTGCATGACCAGACAGGTGCGCATCAACTTGTATAAGCACAGGTAAGAAACATATCTCAGTTTGGAAAAACAGTGGCCTGTTCCTTTATTTATCCCGGGCCCCTGATTTATTACCGTATTTTTCGAACTATGAGTCGCTCCAGAGTATAAGACGCACTAGCCATAAATGCCTATTGAGAAAACAACAGGCGGAATAGGCGTACGGTTTGCTAACGTAAAACACATTAAACAACGTACTAAATAGGTTTGGTATGTTAACGTCACATAAACAGTTCAGATAACTAAAGCATAAAGAACATACCACCATACCGTTGACAAACCTCTCCCGGCAGCACGTTTTTCAAGCTCTCATTTGTGAACTCGTTCCTCTCGCTGTGGCCATCGAGCTTTTAGCCCGTGATGAGCTTTGTTTTGTTTTCTTCTAAGAGTAACCTCCACTTCTCGCTCACTCCAAACTTTCTTTCTGCTGCTCGATTAAAAATTATATATTTGAATTTCAAAAAAAATAAAAAAATAATAGTCGCTCCCCCTGCCAAATTGTGAAAAAAAGTGTGAATTATAGTCCGAAACAAACGGTATCTTGGACACCAAGTTTTTATCTTGTGGCCTCGACTTAGTAAGTTTGGATCCCATAATTGCCCCCATTTTTGTAAACTGTTTTGAGTTCCCAATGAAGGTAGAGAAATGCTACATAAATATACCATTTAAAGTTGTGCAAAAAGTCAGCTAAAAGGTCACAGTGAAAACTCATTTATAAGATTTGGACCAAATGCAAAAATAATTTGCTGTTTCCTTTGGGCATAAAATAGCAACTACTAACTAGAAATGCAATGGCTGCGCCATTGCGATTGACTGCGGAATTGCGGGAAGCAAATGCAGAAATTGCATAAAGTGGTTAATTTGCATAATCTAATTTGCATAAACTGGTAAAATGCATAAAATGTCATGTTGCATAAACTGTATAAACTGCATAAAGTGGTAAAATGCATGAATTGGTTAATTTGCATAAATTATGTAAATTGCATAAGCTCTTTAAAATTCATAAATCCTTAATGGCATAAACTCTTAAGTTGCATAAACGGTTTGAAATGCATAAAGTGTTTTAATATTGCATACACTTTTATATTCCAAAAACTGGTCACACTGTTGAAATGGCCTCAGTGCTTGATTGGCAGAAGCTGCATAAATGGCTGAAAGGCCTGGAGTCTCCCCATTGGCTGGATTCCCCCCATACACACCAATGCAAAAATTTCAAACTCCCGTATAAACAAACTGGAAAACTGCAGAAGGCCAATTTTTTCTCAAAACCCACAAGTTGCAGAAGCTGAACATGCACAAAGTGCAGAAATTGCATAAAATGCAGAAAAAAGGGCAGAAAAGCATGGATTTGCGGCAGCCCCATTATAAGTCAATGGGAAAAATCTCCGACATTTTGGCCGATTGCGGAAAAAACGTCAGTTGCAGAAGTCCCAAAAGTAATAGCACCCTTCTCCTCAACATGCGGAACGTTTTGATGCATAACTTGCATAAATTGCACAAAGCATGAAAGTGCTGAAAGCTCTAGAAAATCGGGAAAAAGAAGGAAGAGGAATAATAACTAGAAATGCAATGGCTGCGCCATTGCGATTGACTGCGGAATTGCGGGAAGCGAATGCAGAAATTGCATAAACTGTTCAAATTGCATAAATTGCTTAATTTGCATAATCTAATTTGCATAAACTGGTAAAATGCATAAAATGTAATGTTGCATGAACTGTATAAACTGCATAAAGTGGTAAAATGCATGAATGGGTTAATTTGCATAAATTATGTAAATTGCATAAACTCCTATAAAGTCCTAAATGGCATAAACTCTTAAGATGCATAAACGCTTTAAAATGCATTAACTGGTTAAATCCCATAAAGTGGTTACTTTGCATAAATTATTAATATTGCATATACTTTTATATTCCATAAACTGGTCAAACTGTTGAAATGGCCTCAGTGCTTGATTGGCAGAAGCTGCACAAATGGCTGAAAGTCCTGGAGTCTCCCCATTGGCTGGATTCACCCCATACACACTAATGCGACAGGTCCACATACACACCAATGCAAAAATTTCAAACTCTAGTATAAAAAAACTGGAAAACTGCAGAAGGCCATTTTTTTCTCAAAACCCACAAGTTGCAGAAGCTGAACCTGCACAAAGTGCAGAAATTGCATAAAATGCAGAAAAAAGTGCAGAAAAGCATGGATTTGCGGCAGCCCCATTATAAGTCAATGGGAAAAATCTCCGACATTTTGGCCGATTGCGGAAAAACCTTACGTTGCAGAAGTCCCAAAAGTAATAGCACCCTTCTCCTCAACATGCGGAACATTTTGATGCATAACTTGCATAAATTGCACAAAGCATGAAGGTGCTGAAAGCTCTAGAAAATCGGGAAAAAGATGGAAGAGGAATAATAATAAAGAACATGAAAACCAATAATTGACTGCGGAAGAATTCCGCAGTCAATCAATTATAAATTGTACTTGCAAATATCCCCTCCTGGAACCACCAACTTAACGTGGTGGAGTGGTTTGATCCTTGGAGTCTGTTAACAGGGGTTTTGTGCCCCTGGTAGGTTCTCCCATGACAAACAGGTCCTATAGGTGACGGGTCAGACCAAGAGCGGTTCAGAAACCCCAATGAGAGATGAACAGGCCCGGTTATAATCATGAGGCCGTGGACCCACCACCTGCAGGAGGAGCCATAGGGGCTGGTGCTATGTGATTTGTGGCTTAGTAATCAGGCCCTTAGAAACTAAATTCAAATATGTTATTGTTCCACTCGCCTTCCTTTGCCTCCTGCAGTTAAAACTCTTTGATAACTTGCGTGATAGCGTTTCTCAAAGTCACTCTCAAAGTTGTGCGGGTGAGTGCCAGTGGACTTGGAGCGGCGTTAAAATCACTTATAGGTCAGGAGGTGCCGGGTGGAAATTACCTCGCCCCTCCTTGTGTCGTGTCCCGAACAAATAAAACATTTATGGAGGTGGTAACGGCGGCTTTGCAAGGCCCAGAGGAAATGCGGTGAGGCCTATGGGAGCACTCCGGTCAGGGTTATCTAATTGGTTTTCTCAAATACAAAAGTGTCTGTGTCGCGCAAGAGTAAACACTGCGCTGATGCAGGCTCAAGCAGCATGTGGAGGAACACGGATTTGAGAAGTTTTAAAGACAGTGAAGCAGTTGTTGAGTGTTAAGGGGAGTGGAGCAGAGCTTTAAATGTTCATCTAGGTATTGAAAAATCCCGGCAAATGCAAACATGCCACTGATGGTCAGTTTGATGGTGATGTTGCCATTTGGGTGATACTCCTTTTTTGTCCCTGTTAAGATACATTATTTTTCTATAAGAGTGCATGTGTCTTTTGTGTCGGTGCAGATGTCCCGACCCAAAGGGAACTTTAATTGTATCTCATTACATTCTCATTAGAGTCCTGTATCAATCCTGGTATGGTAGTCGCCTCACTAAGGTTAAGACCAGGAGATATGGGGACTTGTAAATGGCTGCTCGACATGCTTTTAATCCTTTGTCAGTTCAATTAGAGTCATTTGAGTTATGGCAAGGTATTCACAAGGGAACTTGCCCTATCCCACTTGGAGACTTGACCCGGGTACAGGAATGTTTATCCCCATGTGCCCCGTGATATTGGAGAGTCTATGAAGAGTTAGTTTAAGGTTGATGGGAGAAAACCTGCACAAAGACACAGCAGCCTGATAATCCAATCTCAAACCTTTATAATGTGAGGTGAGAGTGCTAAACACCTTGCCACAAAAGTTCTTCATACTATTTCCACATGCTCACAGGAGTCTATAAACATGTTATTAATTCAGCGTTGGAGGTAGCAATTACATGGCTGATTAATCACCAAATGCCATGGGCCTTCCAGGACCTAATGTGCTCTGTTGATTATCAGTGGTTTCTTTTTCTGTTTTTAATTTGAGGAGTAAAACAGAGTTTTATATTGAAGCTCCTCTGGGATCATAGAGAACCATGTAGAGGTGAGAAGCAGCGACCCATGAGATGTTTTATAATGTTTAACACACATATAGGGTACGCACTTTACCTTTCATGTGGTCCTTTATAAACCCTTGTGAGCAGCAGTTCATCTGCAGAGGTGGGTAGAACTGTTACATTTACTCAAGTACATGTACGCAAGCACCTTTGTGAAGTAACTGTACTTCTACTTGAGTAATATTAAAGGAAGTATCTGTAATCTTACTTGAGTGAAACAAAGAGGTAACTCGTGCCGCTGTGAGTAAATCTTTATTTGACAAATCTTAATTTTGAGGAGTAAAATAGATGTATTTGTGCTTTACTTAATTCTTCATAATGAATTCTCTTTATATGTTTTTTAATGTTTTTTTCTTTGAAAATATTAACATTTTCACATTATTTCATGTTCTGTTTCTCATCTGTGCGTCACTACTGGACCATGAAAAACATTCAAACTGTTACTCAAAGCACTGAAGTAAGATTTTATCCCAGTAATGTTTTACTTTTACTTGAGTAACATATTTTTAAGGTAACGTTATTCTTGGAGACTCTAGCCACCTCTGGTAATCTGCTGCTCAAGAAGCTTTTAGATTTGGGTAAAGCCAAACTTTAGCAGGTGAATCATTATAGCCTGGCATAAAGCCAGACTGACTTTATTCATGTATTTATAAACACATATAAAAGACAGTCTGGAATTGTGGTAATAGGACGCAATTTCCTAATGGAGACAGGAGGCGGGGCTAATGATCGTAGTTTGAACGAGAGCGAACCAATCAAACGCAAAGCGACTTACGCTTTGCGTTCACGTCCTCCGCCATGATTGTTTGTCGTCCACACGTGCACTCGAGTAAATGCTCCGGTGAAAGTCCTCAGAGCAGCTTCTGCTGTGGCTTTAAGGACAAGTTGTGTCGCGGCCGCCATCTTCACTGTTTTCCTTACGGAGGAGCACTGGCTGATGGGAAATCCTAGTGCGGATGATGACGCAACATTAACTCGAAGCAAGATTCAAATTGCACAATTCCAGACTGTGACCTCATGTATCTCTTAACATGGAGGATCAGTCTGGCTCGTGCCAGGCTAGAATCATTATGGAGTTTGCACTTGGTCCCAATAGAACTGAACTTGTGCAGTAAATCAATCAAGTGTCGAACTTATTTACAGTATTGGTTAGGCTGATCGGTGCCCTGTACCTAATGTGTGTGGGGTTCTGGTACAAACTAATTTCTAACTTCATCACATAAATATTTGGCAAAAGGCCTTTCAGCCAAGTTGGACTTTCTCAGTGGCCGTGTGTCCAAGGCGTCCCTGTTGGAAAGTCTTGGCTTTATATAGACAATGGTTTTCATGAGACTGTCACAAGGATAATTCTCCCTCTCTATATTCATCATTTTGAGCTACAATGATGAAATGTATGTGCGTTGAAGCAAACAGGGACTCTGCTCTTTAGCTAATTAAAACATGGAGGTGACTGTAAGGCCTCGGGGACAGCTAACATTAAGGACACATATTTAAATGAGTGTTTTAATCGGCGGCGCCACAGATGGAACAGGTGCGTTTGTGCTAATATTAAATCTGTCCAAATGACCTGGACACAACGGGATAATCAGCATCTCTTTATCTGTGTCATGCACTGGACACTAAATACATGCACGGGGCGATGTTAAAACAGCTATTTCAGGTATTCAAACCATGATTAACAAGTCCATTTTTTTCATCTCTAATTAGTGATGAACCCGCGATGCAAAAGTCAAACATGGAGGTGGCAGTGTGACGGTCTGGGGCTGCTTTGCTGCTTCAGGGCCTGGACAACTGGCTGCTGCTGGAATAATAAATGCTACAGTCTGTCAGTGACTCCTGGAGGAGAACGTTCGACCATCAGTTCAAGGCCTCAAGCTCAAGCGCTCTTGGGTCATTAAGCAGGACAATGATCACAAACATACGAGCAAATACACCTTATTAGCCAACCAGAGTGCTTCAGCTCTCAAAACGCAGGGCTACTAGTGATTCCTCGAGTTTACAAAATCACTAGGAGGAAGAGCCGTTAGCTACCAAGCCGTGCTTTCATGGAAGAAACTCCTAGCTCACTTTAAAGAAGCAGACACAGGCTCTACATTTAAGACTAGGCTCAAAACTTACCTCTTCGAGTTAGCTTATGGTAAGTTAGCAAAGCTGCCTCTGGAGAAACACTGCTGTGGGAAGTACAGTACACTAAGCACTGTCCTCTAGTTGCTCTTACTGCAGATGCAATATTTATTTGATCTGAAGTCTGTCGCAGCCCAATCGCAGAGGAACCCCTGCCTACAGGACAAGAACTGAAGCTCCAACAAGGACTGGACGTTCTTCCTCTGTCTTGGCCCGTCTACTGAGGGACTCCCATCGACCCTGGGTCTATCTATGGCTTGTTTGTCTTCTCCTACTGGGTTTTTGAGGGGACACAGGAGACACCCACGGTCCCAACAATGTCTTGTTTATTGGCTTGCTTCATTGGTTGGGCCATACAAAATGATTGATTGATTGATTGATTGATTGATTGATTGATTGATTGATTGATTGATTGATTGATTGATTGATTGATTGATTGAAAAGAACAAAATGAAAGTTCTGGAATGCCAAGTCAATGTCCAGACGCAAATTCAAACGAGATGCTGTGGTGGGATCTTAAAAAGGCAGTTCATGCACACAAAAAACAAAATGGCTGAGTTAAACTAATTCTGCAAACAAGAGTGGGATGAAATTCCTCCCCAGCGATGTGAGAATCTCATCACCAGTTATCGCAATTGCTTGAGTTTAGTTATTGCTGCGAAGGGGCAGCAATAATATTAAGTTAAGGGGGGGTTACGTTTTCACATAGGGCCACAGAGGTTTGGATTTTTCATTCCCATAATAAATGAGATAATCATTTGCAAACTATACTTAATTGAAGTGTGATAAAAAATGTGGAAAGGGGGCATTTACTTTTTCACGGCACTGTACTTTATTTAAAAGTCAACAAAATGAATGGTTAATGCAGTCACTTCAGATGTTCTACTTTTTAAATTCTCATAAATCATGAAGGAAACAGGGTTTGCTTAGCAGTGGTTTGTTTTACAGCATGGAGTTGTACTAATTAAGATAAAACCAGGAATATTTGAGGTTCCTGTTCGCTGAGGGCTGTGTCTTCACCTCTGAGCGACCTCCTGAGAGGAGTGAGTGAGCCGCCTGGAACGCTATGATAAAAGCATTTACATGCACAGCGACAGCGAGAGGGAAGCAGAGAATGGAGATGTGATGGCCTATATTGTAGGATTATTGTACCTTCATTTTTTCTGTTCTGTATGAAGAGGGAATCTGGCTTTTGAGGATCCAAGAGACGGCACCAGAAAGTGAGAGGGAAAGCGACACATGGAACCACCACCTTAACACGGTGGAGTGGTTTGAGCGCCTGAATGATCCTCGGAGCTCTGTGGTCAGGGGCCTCGTGCCCATGACAGGGTCTCCCATGGCTAACAGGTCCTAGGTGACGGGTCAGAGCGGTTCAGAAGCCTCTTATGAGAGACCAACAGGCCCGGTTAGAACCATGAGGCCAACCTTCCATGGACCCACCACCTCCAGGAGGAGCCATAAGGGGCTGGTGCAAGGTGATTTGGGCAGCTCCAACAGCTGCCCCATGACCCAGGATGGATGGATGGATGGATGGATGGATGGATGGATGGATGGATGGATGGATGGATTGATGGAAAGCGACACAATACAGTACAGTACATGCAGCTGCAAGATCATTTTCTAATTTGCTAAATGAATTGAAAAAGGAATGGTAGAAAGAGCTGCACTGGATCATTATGGTATAAGATGTGATCATCGTAACTAAATACAGGTGCTCTTCATACATTTTGTTGTGTACAGCTAATCGCAAATGCTGCAGTTACATTTGTCTTTTGCAGAAATGCTCCGTCTTCGTGGGTCTTGTGTATTTAGCGGTTTATATTTGGTCATATATTTTTTTCCAAAAATGTCTCTGTGAATTAAAACTTGAAATTGAAAATGAACAGCAAATGCGATAATCACCAAACCCTCATATTGCTGTTTAGTGGCTCAGCTTTATGAGACTTCTACACGTGAGTGGAATCTGTCATGTAAAAGAGAGGCTGCTTTGGGCAGAAGACAGCTCAGTCTTGGTTTAGACCTGGCTAAGTCATGGTGTAAGTCATGGTGTAAATCCTGCTTTAGTCGTGACACAGGCTTGTAAAGCGCAATACAAGTGTAAGCCATTATGTGTGGTGAGAGAAAATCGATGAGCTGCACTAAACAATTGCTAATTCCATCCATTTCTGATTAGATTTTAGCGTGTTTAGCACATCTCCGACACTGTAACGATCATTCTAATCCTAATCCTGGTCGGGTCCAGATCCAGACCAGAGTCCACCTGTTAGCGACGTCTGTTCTGCCTCAGCCTTAAAGAACAGGCCATCGTTTTTCCATACTGAGATATGTTCTTACCTGAGCTTAGACGAGTTTATGAGTACCTGTCTGGTCTTTGTGTGTGCCCTCAGTCACACAAAGCGACCAAAGATGTTGTCAGCATTTGGCCTCTACCAATGTATTCTTATAGCTCCAAACGGTGGTGAAGTTGGAAGCTCCCACGCTCGTCCACGGGCACAAAGACCAGACAGGTACGTATCAACTCGTCTAAGCTCAGGTAAGAACATATCTCAGGATGGAAAAACGGTGGCCTGTTCCTTTAATACCTACAGTCACAGTCACTAACCTGTTCACATTGATGTAGGTTTTACCCAAGGACACTTCAGTAATTATCATTTCTGTAAGCAGAAACCAGACTGCCAGCATTTGGGTTACACCTTCCCTTTTCATAGAAGGAAGAAACAGTTTTTGAAATAATTATTGTTGTAAGTGAACAGCTCTGTAATCAGCTCGTCCCTGTTGACAGTAATGCCCAGATTGTTGGCGGAGGTTCAGAGGTTCTCCTTCTCCAGGTGCCGCTGCGCTCATGGTCCGTCTGAATTATTTAGAGCTGAAGCCCGATTAATGAATGTGGAGCACAGACTAAAGCAGCTCCAGGAAGATAAACTGGATTCTCACATCAGAGTAGTTCATAGACAGAGGCAGCACTCCTTCACGTCACGACTTTCTGCAGCAAATTCATGCTACGGATCTTTAACTGTGAGATTTCAATAATACCAGTAATGGGGATGAAGCTCCGTCCATTCACCTCAAGAAGGAAACATTTGATTTATGAAGTTGTGTTCTGATAATAGCTCTTAGTAATCTTACAATCCAATGAACATCAGTAGAACACAACTAAAGAAAAAGGATACAAAAGGAATGAACAGAATAATTAGTGCCATCAGACTCGTGAACACCAACCTGCCATCGCCTGACATTGCCATTGTTGTATTTGTATTCATTCAGCTCACATCTGCTGCTTCATTTGTAAATCTACCAACTCGAGCTGTGTTTTGCTGTTTTCGCCTGCCATACAGCATTGTTTTTGTCAGCCCTCTTAGTTTTAGTCTTTTGTCATTTCTTAAAGCTGCATTATACAGCATTATACGTGGGAAAAAAAGGAAGATGTTTGTGCGTTTTTGACCTCGTAGAGACCCAGTGTCTGTATAAGTGGTCAGCATGGCGCCTTTACTTCCCTCACTGTGGTTTCCAGGACTCTCCAGGATCAGTTCATTGGAAGGATTTTACTGCTGACCAAAACAATTGATCCTGGAGCGTTCTAGAGACCACTGTGACGGAAAGTAAAGGCGCCATTCTGACCACTCACACAGCCACTGGGTCTCTACAAGGTGAAATATGCACAAGTATCAACTTTTTTATTGCAAAAAAGTTGCATAATGCACCTTTAATGTGATAGTCTTAGTCTAGCTTCATAGTCTTTGTTGCCGAAAACAACACTGCCACCATATCTAGCTTATTCTTCTTTTAGCAAAAGCAGTCCTAAGTAACTCATGCCCCTAGAGGCCATAAGCGCCACTGCAGGTGTTGTAGCATTGCGTTTTTTTACTCATTAATTGTCCGTGAGAGTAAATACTACGCTGACAGAAAAGACAAAGGGAGAGAGGGATATTGTTCATTCAATTACAAAATGGAGATATTTTTTTTTACTCATACTTGGCTGTAAATACTGCTTAAGTGGTGCTAGCCTGCAGTTAGCTTTGCCCTTTAGCCTGTTAGCTTCTTCTCCTTGATTCCATTAGTGTGTATTGGTTGCTCCGGTCCGGTGGCAGTCAAGTTGCAATTGTAGTTTTCTGGCACCATTATCACTTGTATTACCCCCAGAGGGACTACGAAAGGATTTTTAAGGTAAACAAGTTACTTAGTACTGCTTTAACTTTTATTGCATGTAGCTTTATGATTAATTTTATTTGAAGTTGATTTTTCACGTCCCACAATCACACAAAGCAAATTCCTAGACTGTGGATGTGCCTTTCACCGACATTGTCCGTTTCCTTCTTACTCCTGCGAAACACGCGCTCAGGTCACGGCACCAAGTCGCCCTTCGACCCACCACCAGGGGCACTGCGGAGTCAGAGTCATGCATATTTGAACCACAGGGGCATGTATAATACAGAAAGGTGCGGTGAGCCTGTTTAATATGTCAAGGGTAGCCACATATGTTAAACTGTACACTGCTCCCAGGCTGGATCGGTGTCTGAGTCAGCCACGGCGATGTTTATTTGGAAGTTAAAGTCGTTTTGTGGTGATAACTTTCACAAGGCGCTGCATATGTGGGAGCCTGGTTAGCAACGATGTGAGTACTCTGTGAATACTCTCTGTTAATACTCTGTGAATACTCTGTGAATGTGAGGATCTCCATCTGTTTTGGTTGCAGTTCAGTCCAAATAATGACATCTATTTACTTTACTTTTACTTAAGTGAAAGTACTGAAGTATTCAAAGTTGCACATACAAATCAGCATAAATAACTGCTGTGAATAAATAACTTTGTGGCTTCAAAAACCTCAAGATTCTGCCCAAATTCACGGCAATAAGACGGGGACCAACCTTCCTTGTCGTGAGTCAGTATATCTGCCATCATAAGGCTTTTAAATGGGACAAGATGCTCTTAAAATCAGCAAAACACATGGCCAAAAGTACTTCATACTTTAGCCATTTTAGAAAAATGGAGTGGAGTAGAGAGTATTATATTTATCTTTCAAATGTAGCGGAGCAAAAGTAGTAAGTGATCAACACAAACATTCAAGCACAGTACTTAAAGGGACTATACAGAGTTTAAAATGTTAAAATTAAGTATTTTTCTCCCCCTACATGTTCCAGCCATGTCCTAATGCATAGGTGTCAAACTCTGGCCCGCGGGCCAAATTTGGCCCGCAATGTAATTATATTTGGCCCGCGAGGCTATACCAAATGACTACTCGAGCTGGCCCACCGGTATTATA
Organism: Gobius niger; assembly: GCF_951799975.1. Lineage (NCBI taxonomy): Eukaryota > Metazoa > Chordata > Actinopteri > Gobiiformes > Gobiidae > Gobius > Gobius niger. Next base: position 5,758,368 of record NC_136856.1, read on the forward strand.
CTTTTTTTTTTTTAAGATTTTGCATATCTGGACTATTAAGTTATATATTGTATAGTAATAAGTGTTGCTTGTTCCATATTCAATGTTAAAGCAAATCTTGTTTGGGTCCATATTAAGAGGTTCATTTGTTCAATGGTGGCCACCGACTTTGTTCAAGTTTTACATTTTGGCCCACTGTGTATTTGAGTTTGACACCCCTGTCCTAATGTTTAGAATGAGCTCAGACCTGTTCACCACAACTGCCTCTATAATCCTGCACTGTCACTCAAAAAGGTGTTAGATCTGAAGTGTCGTCGTGCACGAGCTTAATATAGAAGGTGCAGTTACGCGCCAGACCTGAGGTGGCAGTAGTGAGTATAAAATGATTAATTTGCATCTAGTCTCTTAGAGTAAATTTTGTTGCTGACCATCACTGATTAAAAGTATGAAGTTTCAAAACAAAAATACCACTCTAAAGAACAGATCCATAGAATCTTTGTTTTATTACAAAGTTAATTTATTGAATATGAACCTCTGCGTAAATCTACTCACTGATACAGGAGTACCAGGCCATTCCAGGGTGTTTTGACATTTAACATTTTAGTAAACTAAGGCCAGAATGGAAGCAATTAAATTAAAAAATAAAGTATAATAAGTATAATAATCTTCCAATGGCGGCACGGTGGCACAGCGGTTAGTGCTCTTATTTCATATAGGAAGAAGGTCCCGGGTTCGATCCCTGGGTGTTGCCTTTCTGTGTGGAGTTTGCAAGTTCTCCCCGTGTCTGCGTAGGTTTGCTTTGGGTGCTCCGTTTTCCCCTGAAAACATGGACAAAAGGCCAGGATCAATGAGTGTGTATTTGAGAGTGCGAGTATGGGATGACGGGTTTAAATAAACAGATAAAATGCATAAACGTAATAAATCCTTTTGCACTTAAGAGATGAAGGAAAAAAAAGAAAGATTCCACTCAAAATCTTATTAAATACCATGTGACCCTTTAAGATCCAGTCGAAGAACAGTTTTATCCACCAGAATAGGAAGGAAGACCAGGAAGCTGAACTCCATCCCTTCCCTGCCCTCCCTGTGCTTCCACCCCTCACCCACCACCCATACCTCACACTGAACGTGACACATCGAATGACTGAATTTAAGGTTCTTTATTCCAGGTATTAACTGATCAAGCTACTGTATCATTGGTTGGACAGAAGGAGTTTCTATTCACAGCATGTCTGAAATGATATTCACACCACGCTTCACTTGTGATAAAAATCTCCTTATATGAGATTGAATATGTTGGACTCCATATGCAGTTTACGGCCACACACCTGCAGCGTTAATGGTCCAGTCTGCAGCTTGTTTGTTGGTGTAACCCCCCCCCCCCCGAAGGATCATGTGGAATATAAATGCCTCAATAGATCAGTGTGTGCACATCTCCTCACATGAACAGATTAAACACGACATACTTACACAGACTGAGGCTGGAGGCAAAGCACACGAGAACACGGCTCACGACTACACTGGAGATACCATCATTTATTTATATGGACCTCTCAGGCTTTTATAACACGCATCGAGACAGCCTCTTTCACTTCTGTTACTTACATGTCAGTGAAAAGCATTTGTTTACTGTAACTAGGCACTCAATCTTTTGTTAAAGGGGGGGTATTATGCAAAATCGACTTTTTCAAGCTTTATATGATGTTATTATGTCATTCCCTCATTAAAAAAACATGCCTGAAGTGTTGCCTTGGCACATTCACGTATTTTTGAGTAATCTTATAAACTCTGATGGAGCCATTTTAGGGATATCTTTGCCTGATTCCTCCTAGGAACGCCCCCACCTCCTGCAGACGCCTCTGAGCTTTTGTCACCAGCCGAGTAACCAACCACTGCTCCTCAGCAGAACCCCCTCCCCACTGATGCCACATACAGCGTGTGGAGGGGGCGTGTCGGAAAGGGTCAGAGGTTCTTAAAGAGACAGAGGCCTATTTCAGTATGAATCATTTTAACCATTTTGCATTTAAAATGTATTATATTTAAGCAGCATCAGCTTCGTGGTTGTATAAGCTACGCAGTGGCGGGGTGATCTGCGAGAAAATAGTCCCTCAAAATGCGGTTATTCGTGTGATACAAGGTCAGGTATATTTTTAAAATGATTCTATCGACACAGACATTTATATGGTTAGTCTGGTGTTATAAGTGATTTGCCTCAGGTGCACTGTAGAGCGGGTCACACTGTTTTTAATGCAGGCTAGCTGATACCATAGACATGCACTAGCCTTAGACTAGCCTAGCGCCACTAAGCTCTTCAAATATAAGGACTGCATGAACTGAAGAAAAAAATATCTCCACAAATCAACAACACTCTGGATATCTAGGAAATGAGGCCTTATGTCAAAAATCCTGAAATGCCCCTTTAAGACAAAAGCATTGAAGGTTCATGACCATAAAGTATCTGCGTATGGGACTTCGAACAGGAGGTACAAGAGACAATATGCCATTATTTACCTCTGCATCTACCGCACTATACTACTGGATTTTTACATTATTGTATGTCAGAGAAATCCTTACAATATTCTCGATATTCTCCTCGTTTCCAGCTGGATTTTGACCTTGAGAATGTAGATGTTCATTCAGCCCTGTATGTTCTGCGTGTGTTCTCTCCCTCCTCTCTCACCTGTCCCTCTCTCTCTCCCCCATCCCGCTCTCGCTCATCTCACTGTAAAAGCAACTAGTCTCTGGCCTGATTCCTGGATGCATCATCATTTAACTCGCCCATCTGTCCACCGCCGCCGCTGCCATTGTTTCAAAGACTTCCCTGAAACGTCCCTTTGGCGAAACGAAACACTAAAACATTTATTCAAAATATGCAGCTATATTCTCTGAACCAGCGGATTGTAGACATAGAGCTTCACTGAGTTTGATATTGCAGTTTCGGACGGATATTCTTCTTTTTTTTTTTTTATCTGTTTTGTATGCAGGTGCGGAAGTGGCCGGCTGCGCTCATAAGTTTGCCGTACATTATTTATGATGGAGAATAGATGGGGTTATTACAGAGATGGCACGCGCCGAGGGGCAGAGCGGGGCAGGATATTGTAGCTATTGGGACGCTTGTTATGGATTCAGAGAAGGCAGACTCTCGAGTAGCCAGAGTTTAGGGGTTTCAAAAATGACCTTCAAATGCACCAGAAACAGAGGAGGGTAAAGTACTTAGTACTAAAGTACTCAAATAACTTCCAGATGTTTAACCTCTTAACCCCCGCCTGAACCGAGGACATTTTCTCAAGTTTGGCATTATGCAAATCTAAAAGCTTCTTGAAACAATTGTCAAAATAACAAGGATGAAAACGCAACAAGGATGTGACAAAAAATCAACAAAAAGCAACGAAAAATGCGCAAAAAAAGTGCTTTATCTCAATGAACCACTCACCCATTCACACTCAGTTATAGACCAATGTACGCAGACTCTGGAGGCAAGGTGGAAGAAGTGTCTTGCCCAAGGACACAACAATAATGCGCACCTGCTGGATCTGGGATTCAAACTGCCATCTTTTCGGCTAAAAGAATAGCTGACCTTGGTTTGCACTGGTAAGTCAAATTATCTGCCAATGGATTTTTATTATAGCCTACATACAGTGTTTTTATTAGCCTATTATTATTATTTTTAACAAATGTTACAAACTATAATAATAGCAGAAAAATATGTATAGAGGACTGTGTCATTAAAAGCCATTTAACCATATTGTAAAGACCACCTAGGTCCCTACATGGGAGTCACCCAGCAGGGGTGAACCAAAACCCTCTATAATGTTGTTCAATGTTAGAACCTGGTCACAGTAGGCATAGACTGTGTTTTTTTTAATTGTGTCGTATTGTTGCCTGGGTTACCGGTATATCTGGGTAACGGGGCACGCGCACGGGCGCGCGCGAGAAAGGTGACGTCACACGCCGACTTGGGACACCTTGCCAGTGTTGCGCTGCCGGGAGCTAACCTTTTGTGGATGTATGAGAGTTTTTTTGAACTAACCATCCAGGACGGAGGTGGATTTACGCTTCGCGGAGCTGCTGGGAGTGTCTGGTCCGACTTGGGGTGCACGGGAGGGCAGCCGCTCGGGTTAAACCGGGCCTGCGGTGGGTTTCAAGGCTTCCTGGTCTGGATCTGTATTTAAGGACTTATTTTGGACTATAAACTTTTGTTTTCACGCGCCTTAGTGCGTTGTTTTGTGTTCAACGGGTTTTACGCTCGAGCGTTGGGGTGGGATGTGGCTGTACATATAAAATTGAGCCAAAGCGAAATCATTTGTTTGTTTATTGGTTGTTCACCCCTGCTGGTACACAGATCCGCCCGTTGCCTGATAGTGCGTAGTAGCGTTCACGCCTTGGAAGAGACAGGTGATTCGTTACAGAGTGGTGGCCCGTACGGGGAACGCGGATCTGACGCACAACCATATCAGCGATTTGTCTATCTCGCGTACATTGCTGTGAATCGGTCAGACGTAGATGACTTATAAACGGATCGTCTCCTCGTGCTGCTCTAGTCATCAGCGACGTATATAAAGTTAGACTTATTGTCCGGGGTTGGACTACAGCCCGGTTTGGGTTATTTTACGCACCCTTTACGCATAGGGTTTTACCTGCGTATGCGAACAGTTACACGCGCCTGGGTGTAGAGGGCTACATAAACCAAAGAAAATAAATAAATGAGAACACTAAAAACAATAAAATATTAAAGGAAAAAAAAAAGAAAAAAAAGTAGAATACAAGTCACGCAACAGTATTCGTCTGGCGGGTTCATACTGAATAATGGACGGCCAGGTACCAGAAGGGGCATTGGTGGACGTGGAAGAGACCGGAGTGGAACACGTGGAAGAGACCGGAGTGGAACACGGGGAAGGCACCGGCCCAGTACTGGACCCTCTCCGCCATGTCACAGTTAGGCAAACCGAGAATGTGGTTGCAGAACTCACCAGCCAACTAGAGTCTATGTATTTAGATGAGTCCCTTGGGCAAGACCAAAACACGGTTACAGCAGAAGATGGAGACTCCGAGGAGATGGAGGCTGTAATGGAGCAGCTTCAGGCACTACAACAGTCAGTGGATTCTCTGGGGGTCCGGCTTACGGATGCAGTGGACAGCACCCTCAGCAGAGAGGACGGTCTGAGAGCGGGTATGGAGAGATTGGGTGCAGAGTTAAAGGAGTATGTAGATGCCAAGCTGGTACGGTTCGATGGGGTGGTGACAGCGTGCCTGCGACGCAGGGATGAAAAGTGGAGCGAAGAGCTGAAACAGACTCTCGCCAAAAGCAGACTATCGTGGAAACCTGCCAGTTACTCTACACCTGTCGAGCCTACGTCTTCCAGACATAGAACACCCGCGGATGTGACATTCTCCATACCTCCATCAGCACCGGCCTGTCCACCCATCCGGATGGAATTTCCCCAGTTTGGTGAATCCCGGAGCTCTGCAGATATTATGGACTTCATTGAACAATGTGAGAACTTCCTGTCCCTTCGGCCTTTGTGTGACGCTGAGCTATTGGGTACTCTCAATGCTGTTTTAAAGGGTCCGGCACGGAGTTGGTGGGTCGCAGCACGTAACACCATAGATAGCTGGGAACAGTTCAAGAAGTCTTTTCTCGAGGCCTTCCTGCCCTCGGACTATCAGTCAGAAATAGAGGAACAGCTCCGAGCAAACGTTCAGGCCCCAAACCAATGTCTTAGGGATTTTGCATACGACCATCGTGCCCTCTGTTTGAAGTGGAGGCCAGACATGTTGGAGGGGGAGATTGTGAATCGTATCCTCAGTGCATGCAACCCAAGGCTGGCCAGCGGTTTACGAGGTACAGTGAGCACGGTGGAGCAGTTGGTCAAGGTGGGCTCTCTCATTGAAAAGGACTGGAGTAACACCAAGGACTACTGGAGCCGGGTTCAGCAAACGCATCCACCGAAAAGGACTGCAAAGAAATCGGACCAGGGACTAGGTCGGAATGCTGCGGCGGACCTCGCCACAGCCATGGGCGAACAGACCCTACTGGTAGTGCCAATCAACGTCCGTGGGTCCAGAGGTGACGCAGTCCTAGATTCAGGATGCACCTACTCCCTGATGTGCTACTCCTTGTGGAAGGCCGTGAGGAAGGAAGGAGAGGTTCTGGCTCCGAGTGAAATCCCTAAGTTCGTCATGGCTAACGGACAGGAGAACAAACCTATTGGAAAAACCACCCTACTCCTCACCCTAAACGAGTTCCGCGGTACACTCCCTGTCCACGTTCTGGCTGATGACCACCTGTGTATGCCATTGCTACTCGGACTTGACTTTATGACCATGTCTCAGATCACCCTGAAACCACACATCAGAAAGTACATCATGCCAGGAGGAAAGGAGTACACGTTTCTCCCCAAGTCAAGGATGAATCTACGGTGGAGTCACAGGACACCGTCAGTGCACTTCTATGTGGCTGTGACGAGTTCCCTGGTTGACAGTCCTGTCGCACCCCTCCTTGACGCTCAGCCTGAGGTGGTGCGGCCACTGCTGCAGAAGTGGCCAACAGTTTGGACTGAGCTCACTGGTGCCACTAAGGTGATCAAGCACAAGATACTAACAACAGATGAGATGCCTGTGCGGCGGAGAGCTTATAGGGTGTCTCCGGAGAAACAAACCGTCATCGAGGAGCAGATAAAGAAGATGCTCAACAACGACGTAATCGAACCATCCAACTCACCCTGGGCTTCTCCTGTGGTCCTCACACCAAGGAAGGATGGTACTCCTCGGTTCTGTGTGGACTATAGAGGCCTAAACGCTAAAACGCAGCATGATGCCTATCCGATGCCCCTAATACACGAAATATTGGAATCCCTTCAGGGCGCCCAGTATTTTAGCTCGCTGGACCTCCAGAGTGGATATTGGCAGGTGGCTATGGATGAAGAAAGCAAACTCCGCACTGCGGTGACCACGCACCTTGGCCTGTTCCAATTCAAGGTCATGCCTTTTGGTCTACGCAACGCCGGAGCGACATTCCAGCAACTGATGGAGATCGTGTTGGGTGACCTCAAGGGTAAAGTCTGTTTCGTGTATATCGATGACATAATCGTATTCTCGAAGACACAAGAACAACATCTGCGTGATCTCGAAGCAGCATTTGCCAAGCTCCACCAAGCAAATCTGACACTGAATGTTAAAAAATGTCACCTGCTCCAAAGCCAGCTCACCTTCCTTGGACATCTTGTGTCAGGCAAAGGAGTCGAGGTGGATCCTGCGAAGATCTCGGCTATTACCGACTATCCCCCTCCATCCGACCTGAAAACCCTCCAGAGGTTCCTCGGAATGGTCGGCTGGTATCACAAGTTCATCCCCAGGCTGGCTGACATCACAGCGCCCCTGAACAATCTAAAAAAGAAAGACGTACCTTGGGAATGGTCCTCGGCCTGCCAAGCTGCGTTCGACCACCTCAAAGTCCTATTGCACTCACCACCAGTCCTCGCACAGCCGCGGCTTCATCATGGTTTCCAGGTTCACTGTGATGCTAGTGACGTGGGCCTGGGAGCTGTGCTCATGCAGAACATCGATGGGGAGGAGCGACCCATAGCTTTTGCCTCCAGAGCTCTCCAAGGTGCTGAAGTTCGGTATTCCACAGCAGAAAAGGAATGCTTAGCCGTGGTGTGGGCTGTTGAAAAGTGGAAACATTTCCTCGAAGGGACCACATTCGATGTCTACACTGACCACAGTGCTCTGGCCTGGGCGTTCAACTGTCCTAAGACATCGTCGCGATTGACACGATGGACCCTGCGTCTCCAGGCATTTACCTTTAGGGTGCACTATAAGAAAGGCTGCTGTAATATTGTACCGGATGCTTTGTCGCGTGCTCCCCCAGCTTTTGGAGGGCAAGTCCTCCTAGCTGTTCCCAAGACCTACTGGGCCGACCTACCAACCTCTCTTCAAGAAATAGCCGACGCACAAAAGTTGGACCAAACTTGTCAGGAGCTAGGACCCTCCTCTGACCAACCCAGTCCGGGCCGCATTCATTGTCAACTCCAGCAGGGTGTGTGGCACAGGGGGGTACCGTCCAAGCACGGGGGCTATAACTACCAGCTCGTAGTGCCTGCAGCGCTGGTGCCACAGTTCCTGGCATATTACCACGACAGTCCCTTTGGAGGCCATCTAGGGAGAATGAAGACGTTGTTAAAGGTTCTTCAGGTGGCCTGGTGGCCGACGGTCCGAAGAGACGTCTGGAATCACGTCCGCATGTGCCAGACATGTCAGCAGTACAAAAGTCCAAATGAAAAACCAGCTGGACTCCTCCAATCAACAGAGGTGACGGTACCAGGAGAGATGATTGGGGTGGACTTCATGGGTCCATTTCCCCTCAGCAAGGATCGGAACTCCATACTCATGGTGGTGGTGGACTGCTACAGCAGATGGATTGAAGCGTTCGCCATGAAAGACGCAAAGACACCCAAGGTCTGCAAGATCCTCAAAAATGAGATCTTTACGCGCTGGGGAATTCCTAAGTTCATGGTGTCTGATCGGGGACCCCAGTTTACGAGTCATCTGATGGCCCAAATGTGTGATACATGGGGTGTGACACAAAAACTTACCACAGCCTATCACCCCCAGACCAACATGACGGAAAGAGTCAACCGCACTCTGAAGAACATGATCGCCTCCTATGTTGGAAACCACCACCAGGATTGGGACAAATGGCTGCCGGAGTTCCGAATGGCCCTCAACACTGCCGTGCACGAGACCACAGGTGCCACACCGGCCATGCTGACACTGGGAAGGGAGTTGAAGGGGCCGCTTGAGAGACTAGTGCACAGTGCCCCTACACCGCAAACGTCTGCATATCGGACCCTTCAGATACATACACAGTTGCGAGAGGATGTTGAAAAACATGTGGGCGCGTCCAAAGCTAGACGAGCCAGATACTACAATGCACGACGCAGGGATGTACACTTTGCTGTTGGTAGTCTGGTCTGGGTTAGGTCGCACCCGCTGTCCAAAGCTTCTGTTAAGTTCTCTGCTAAACTTGCGCCTAGATGGAATGGGCCTGCTAGAGTAGAGAAGAAATTAGGCCCTGTGAACTACCAAGTTCGTTGGATGACAGATAAGGGGAAGGTGGACACTATTAACGTGGTCGACATGAAGCCCTTCTTTGGTCCCGATAAGCCGCTGGCTGGGGGGGGGGAATGTAAAGACCACCTAGGTCCCTACATGGGAGTCACCCAGCAGGGGTGAACCAAAACCCTCTATAATGTTGTTCAATGTTAGAACCTGGTCACAGTAGGCATAGACTGTGTTTTTTTTAATTGTGTCGTATTGTTGCCTGGGTTACCGGTATATCTGGGTAACGGGGCACGCGCACGGGCGCGCGCGAGAAAGGTGACGTCACACGCCGACTTGGGACACCTTGCCAGTGTTGCGCTGCCGGGAGCTAACCTTTTGTGGATGTATGAGAGTTTTTTTGAACTAACCATCCAGGACGGAGGTGGATTTACGCTTCGCGGAGCTGCTGGGAGTGTCTGGTCCGACTTGGGGTGCACGGGAGGGCAGCCGCTCGGGTTAAACCGGGCCTGCGGTGGGTTTCAAGGCTTCCTGGTCTGGATCTGTATTTAAGGACTTATTTTGGACTATAAACTTTTGTTTTCACGCGCCTTAGTGCGTTGTTTTGTGTTCAACGGGTTTTACGCTCGAGCGTTGGGGTGGGATGTGGCTGTACATATAAATTGAGCCAAAGCGAAATCATTTGTTTGTTTATTGGTTGTTCACCCCTGCTGGTACACAGATCCGCCCGTTGCCTGATAGTGCGTAGTAGCGTTCACGCCTTGGAAGAGACAGGTGATTCGTTACAATATGCAGATATATAAAATTGCAAAATACTGTAGTTTTTGTTCACATAAAACCATTTGGACGCCACACTGTCCATCCATCCATCCATTTTCTGCCGCTTTCTCCGGGGCCGGGTCGCGGGGGCAGCAGTCTCAGCAGAGATGCCCAAACTTCCCGATCCACGCACACCTCTTCCAGCTGTTCTGGGGGGACCCCGAGGCGACACCAGGCCAGCTCGGAGACATAGTCCCACCAGCGTGCGCTGGGCCTGGACTGTGTTAGATGTTATTTACCATTAGTGCCCTGGCCACTAAAGTACATGTTCTGCAGCTCTTTTCTATACTTTTTTTTCAAACATATTTAGAAGAGGTGAAAAACCAGCACTCAGCATTAGCATTTGAACAAAACACCAATATGCTCGGTGCTAGCGGCCGGTTTGAGACGCCGTGGGCTCATTAAGAGCTAGTGTCTGTGCTCGGACTGCAATCACAAGAGGAAGTTATGTCAAAGGAGTGGAAGAGAGAGAGAGCTTGGATGGAGAAGCAAGAACGTTGGGAGGAAGAGAAGGCAAAGTGGATGAAGAGAGTGAATGAGTTCGTCGAGGAGAGGACGAGAGAGAACAGACAGGAGAAAAACACAGAAGTGGCATCACGACAGAGCGAAGAGCTGATACAGAATGAGCTGAGGTACAGAGAACAGAGGGAAGAAGAAGCTCTCAACAGGATATCAGAGCTGACCAACAGGCCAAAGAAAGAGCGCGAAGAAGCAACTAGAATGATGATATGTTGGTGTCACTGGCTGGATACTGACACTGACTAGAAATGTCCAGTTATTTGGAGCATTCGACAGTGATCCAAAATTATGTTTGATGCTTATTCACATTTATCATCCGATACGCTTCAGACACCGACCGTCAGCTACCAAAGCATCACTGATGAGAAATCTGTTGCCTTTGGTCTTCTAGTCTTGCCTGTAGTCTGTTTGTTGTAGATGAAGGCTCTTGAGTCCTCATCTGTACTCTGTTGTTGAAGTGTGACAAACAGACTCGTGGTACTGTAGTTCAGAAACAAAGTTTTCGCTACCACGGTTTGACATTCTTAGATAAGAAATAGGTCCTGTCAAAGTGATTTAGTAATAAATTGCTAAAAAAAAAATCATCTCGGGGGCCAGAGGTTCTGTGCTGGAGGTACCAGTACATGAGCTTTCTCGTGTGGATTTTTAGTTGTGCTCTTAACTTATTAATCTCCCTGGAGGCACATGGTCTGTTTTCCTAAGACAATAATCAAAGTAGACTTAGTTTGTAATTGGTTATGGAAGCATAAGATGTTTCTCATGTGTCTTGTGTGACATATAGAGAAAAAGAAATGTAAAGAAAAACTCTAAAGATGTTTTACTGAATGCACTCACACACACCAGCAGCAGCAAACTTTTCTCTCATATCGACTGTTTTAGAAATGCAACACACTGCAAGTGAAAAGTGTAAAAACTTGTATTTTCTTTGTTTCGTTTTTGCTTAGTTCACCTCATGCAAAAAACATAGTTCTTTTGGAGATCCAGGAGCCAAACTGTGAGTCCTACATTGTTTATGGTGTTTTGCGCCCGACTTGTATGAATTATTCTCAAGCGCTGGCATTTTACAGCAACACTTACTGTATAAAACCAGATAGCAGAAAGTGGAGAAAGTGTTTACGCGTGAACTTTGTGTTCCCATTGCAGAGCACACTCAACCTGTCAAGACGAGACTGTTTGTATGCGACGCTTGTGGAAACAGTTCCTTACTGTGTTGCATCACAAATACTATGGAAAAAAAACAATTCTCACAATGATACAGAACTGCTGCGAATTCCACAATACTCCCGTAATTGTTAGTCCAGACGTCGGTAAAGTGGCGCCCATATTTACAGACAGGAAGTAAACACATCGTCATGGACACGTCTCTATTGTTCCCCGGTGAGTTATGGAGACCTCGGGCGAGCGGCGGGAACGTGCCCGGGCCAGATGGCACCTGCGCTGGCAAAGTTATTCAGCCCATTACCTCTGCTAATAGTGCTGTACACACACTCAGGCAGGCTGACGGTGGAGACTCAACGCACCTGAGAGGAATTATTTAACTTACTTATGTCCTTCCTGCTTTACTTGTGGTTTTCTCCAGCTTCGGACCTGGTTGGGGTTCTTGTTTTGTCTCATTTCGACTGAGTTTAGACCGATATTAAACCTGGGTCTTATTTATTTAGAGCTGGTTAGGTTTTGTACTGGTTCATTTGGAGCTTTAGCCCTGTCCAGCCAGAACACACACTTTTCACATTCTTTACAAAGACCTGTAGTCTGGGGTCAGGGTGATTTCTTAGAATTCCTGATGGATGTGATTGATAAGCATATAAACCAATCAGCATGCAGCATTTTGTGTAGGGCTGGGCAATTAATCGAATTTTAATCAAATCGTGATTTTTAGAAATGTCGATCACGGTAATCGCGTGGTGCGTTTTAATCGAGGAGAATTGGCCAGTTCTGGCACATTCTGGAAAAAAATATGGACGGTGCAATGCTGCAGCGCCTGTCAGGTCAATTCCAGGGATCACTCTGCCCAAACAAACAGGAAGCACAGGATGGCACATGCGGCAGCCAGAGGAGAGTCTAAAGGGCTAAACAGAAACACACGGGGAGCCTCAGAGGACCAGGGCACACACAGGGATGAAGAGTTTACCTTCGAAGAGGAAAACTATCGATGCTATTTGGACCATGTGGATTTGTTTTGAAGCTGCAGCGGTGGCCATTTTATACAGCTCTAATTTTGTGTAAACAAGGAAGTTAGTGGTTTTACGAAGCATCGGCCAAAAGAGCAGAGACAAATGTGAGCGTTCTGTCGTTTTTGCCACAAAAGTTTAAGGGCACAAGGAGTCATTGGTTCAGTTCAGATTTTAAACGTAGGAGAATTCAACATGAATGCACAACGGCTGTTTTATTTAATGTACGTTTGGAACGGGACAAGAAAACTTGGGTTAGATGGTCAAGGTTTATTTAGCACATTTAAAAACAGAGTACTGCCCCAAAGTGCTCTGCATATTCAGTGCAAAAATATAGACAACACACAAAAGACATACAAGACGGAATAATAAAGCAGAAATCTAGTACTGCAACAATGTACAATATATAAAATAGGCCCCCAAAAAATTAAAACTGCTGCATAATCAAATTTTAAATAGAAATATAAAGCCTATGCGGAGACACGCGCTTTCAACAATGACTTGAAATTGTCAACAGAGGCCATTCTGATTTCCAGAGGCTTTTAGGCTGGAGCGGAGGGAGGAAGAGGAAGGAGGAGTCGGAGCAACTGGTCAGAAGACCTCAATGTGCTGCCCAGTGCGTGCAAATTCAGCAAGGCACTTAAATAAAAGAGATTTAAAAACTAACAGATGACAACAAGAAGAAAACACTCTTAGAGGAGATGCACACAAGCATCCTGTTTCATACATTTAGATCTGGGTCTATCCATTATTCAGATTTCGTCGTTAAAAATGTTGGAAATGTTGGCAATTTTAATGCACAAACTTGCAATACATTATTTTCTCATATTTATATCAGTACTGTTCAGCAAAAGTTTCAAATTAATATCTCTAAATTATAATTATTCCTATTCACTTGCAGTGTCTCGCCGTAAATGATTTTATTTCAGTGTAAGTGCATAGAGAGGTGGATGTTGACGACTCTATCGACGGTCCCTAAACGAATGTGTGTGTCTCCAGTTTTCCTTCAGAGTGGAAATACCAGGCACAGAGCGGTGAGGAGGGGACCATCCATCTGCACAGCTTCATTTGTCCATGGCTGAGCAGAGAGTTACAGACACAACCCGAGGATTTATCTGCTCCGCAATGGCCGCCACGTCAGGAGAGAGACCAGGGAGTTCGTCATACTACAGTAGAGGACGGGTGATAGAGTCTCTGTCACTGGGGCAATTTATCCACCAGGCGATGAATGGGTCAAAAACAAAGCAATATATAGGATTTAAAAAAAATATATAGTACTGGTTATCGCATAGGTTCGCCGCTAAATTCTCTTTGTGGTTGAAATGTAGCTGGAAAAGGTGGTTCTCGTCAACTTTTGGTGATGTAAAGTTATGCTGTTGCCTCTGTGGCCATGAAATTAGTTGTTTGTGCCACCTTTATGACCGAGAAATGAAAAGGGAGTAGCTGTAGGGTTATTCCACTCTGGCATTGGCCGCTGCATTCTGTGTGTTCGCTTTGGGGATGTTTCTCCTGTGCGTCCAAAATCGGGCTTAACCCTAGAAGACTATCGCTCAAATTCAAAGCACTCGAGATAATACACCCGATAAAAAGTAATTGTCATCAAAATATATATATTGGGTCGTGTTCTTGCATATTAAACTTTGTCATGTCTAATAAAATGAAAGAAAAGCATCATGAGGAGACCTTATAAAAATGAAATTTAGGAATTTGGGAACAAAAAATTCCTAAAAAATAAAAGAATGAAAATGGAAGCTTGGTTTTTGGTTGACCCTTTCCTGGGATGTGTGAGACTTCTCTGGGTCAGGCTCACTGTCCTTGGCACAAACAGCCACAGGAGAGACAAACTAAATATGTGTGTGTCACTTGCTGTGAGGCCAGAGACACCGACTCTGTGACAGGAGCAAAGCTGTAGTTGAAGTCGCAAAATAAATGTGTCAGTGCTGAATGTCAACCTTGAAAGGGATTGCCTGATTAAATACACTAACCCTACCCTACCTTCTATCACTATCGCTGGGTGAAAATCAGGAAAACACCCAGGCCATCAAAGATGTCAAAGACAAAGCTGAAGCCCAGAGACCCAAGACAGTCAGATAAACACAGCATAATGAAAATCACATAAACGTATTTGCTCGGGTGTTCTAGGGACTGGAGTCGAGTCGCGTCTTTCTGGCGACCACACTACACGATTTAAAAGGAAGTCCGGTCGTGAATCCCCACACTATGAGACACGACTCTGTGTGACTGTCTTCGACTAAAGACCCGACTCGGGAAGACTTGCTGCAAAATCGGGCACAAAAAACGTATAGTGTGTGCTGAGCTGTATAGGTAGATGTTTTTTCCCCACAGGGTAATTTGTCCTCTGCATTTGACCCATCCTTCAGTGATGCTGGGGAAATCTGACAACAGCAATGGGCGACCCTTCTTCAAATCTCAGCCAGGACACGAGTTCCTGCTGGAAGATTAGTCACTTGTGATTACTAACCACTAAAGGTCACCATGCACGGAATAACAGTCATTGTTAAGCCTATATGAAAGTATGTCTACTCCCAAGTTGTCATGTTGTTTTGTTCTACACTTAAGCATTTGTATATATTTTTGTCAGTGCAAAACAAGAGCAGAGAGTTATTTTATCCCCGTGAAATACCAACTTTTTTGCCTTTTATTTCTATTTTGAGAGAGCAGCAGTTGATTTTTTGATCTGAATCCATCATCCTCAAAGGCAGTGTGCGGCGCAGCTCTCATAAACATCATTATTATTCTCCTCTCAGAGCCATTAGTTTGGTGTGATGTGTTTTCACGCGCTGCACGTCTGGTCTCTGCCTCTGATACAGCTGTTCGACAGACGGGATCAATTTAAGACTTAAGGCGAGAGCAAGAGAAGGGTTTGGCGAAGTGGGAATCACAGAAAGTCTCAAAATGCTGGCGATGGGATGTTTTTTTTAGTCATTTCAGGTTTATACGTGAAGGAGGCTAGTCTTTTCCTCTCATCTGCACTCTGAAGAATGGTTTTGTCAATCAATGTGGGCTATTTGCACATTCCCTCCTGGACAGTAAACCAGACGCTGTCCTTCCTGTCCACTGTCTCTTCCCACTAAAAATTAGCAGAAATTAAGCCATAGCTCAAGATGCTCCGTGTGTCTGGAGCAGGTTAAAAAATATTACATGGAACGTAACGACTTCATTGGAGCAGGGCTGGGCGATATATTGATATTTAAGATATATCGATATAATATCGCGTTCCAAATTATTATGCAAATGACATTTTTCTAAGATTTTCTAAATTGTCAACTCAAATGAGAGTCAGCATAATTTTTAAGTCTTTAACTGGTAGAGGATCATTTAAATGTGGTGGAAAAAATTTCCTAGTGATAACAGTATTTTTTTCAAAAATAAATATAGTAAAAACCTCAAAATCCACTGTTCCAAGTTATTATGCAACTCATCGTTTCAATACATTTTAAAGCTTGTAATTAACTGAAAATGGTAATTTGTTGTATTTGTAGCATTAGGTCATATTTACTGAAATCAGAAGCTATTTCAATCAAAAAAATATTAACAGGTCAAGTTATATTTTAACATAGGAGCCCTTGTGTGATAGCAGCTTCAAAATTCTTAAATCCATTAAAATTGTAAGTTTTTGGACAGTTTCTGCTTGGATTTCTTTGCAGGATGTTAGAATAGCCTCCCAGTTTCATTATTATTGTTTTTTTTTAACCTTTTGACACAAAAATCCAATTTGCATAATAATTTGGAACGCAGTGTATGAGATATGGAATAGACCATATCATGTATCGGGATACAATCGGGATATTTCAAATTCAGCTATTACTACGACACAAGTTTAACATCATCTGCTGTGTTTAGTTTCCCCTCGGCTTCGTTTGTGTAGCACTGCTAACACTAAAAGATGAGGCTTTAGTCACGGTGATGCCTGTGTTGTCATTATGTCCCTGATCTTCGAGTGACACCCGTTATGGAGTAGATGAGGTTTTAAATACCCCGTCTGGTTTCATCCATAACTGTTATTACTGATCGCTAAGGACTCCCAACTATAGAAATACGCATTTATATCATCAGACAGACAGACAGACAGACAGTATTCGATACCAATCTAATGAAGGTGGACTACTTTACTGAAACGTTTCCAAAGTTTCCCAAAATAATCTAATACTTCAATATCGGGATATATCGTATCGTATCGCATCGCGACCTGTGTATCGGGATACGTATCGTATCGCCTGAGACAAGGCGATACACACCCGTACATTTTGTAGTGAGTTGCGGTGAAAAAAAGACATTAACGTTCAATTTAGAAAAAGTGGATGAATAATATGTTTTTCATTACATAACTCGGTGCTGACTGTGGAGATGCATCAGGCTCAGCTTGTGTTTGAGCAGCGGCCCACGTGAAAAGAGAAAGTTTCATCAGCAGGAACCGATCTTACAATCTTTGACTTATAAAGCCAACGCCCTATGAGTTGAGCTAAAACTCTAAATCGGTAAAATGAGGTCCCAGCATGCCCCGGGTGTAGGCCTTTGTGTGAAGTTTGCATGTTCTCTCACCCAAAACATGCTAAAAACTGTCAGCTAGTCCTCCAGGAATGTGTGTCCGATAAAGGGTCTCCGGGCTCACTTCCGTCAGTCAGAGGGTCTTTATTTAGGAGGACTGCATTTTAAACACTCCATGTAGGCATCTGCTTGACCAGTGTTAGCAACAAAACAGAAGCAGATCAATCCCATCATCGTGAACGGTTTATCCAGTAAAACCAGCACACTACCCGAGATCGAAACCAACAATCTTTGCATTACTGGTAGAACTCTGAAATCCCCCCATATGAGGTACAGTTCCGTGTTGGCAGTCTTCCCACTTCCCCCTCTCTGATTCGGAAGGGGCTTGTGCAACTAAATTGGCTTAGTGCAATCTTATTAAACTCTTGGTCTAATTCAGTAATGTGCTTAAGGCTTGTGAGCTGTCCTCTGTGTTCAAAACTGCTGCCACTCAAAGCTGTCAGGACATGCACTCAAGTATAGCAATCAGGCGGCTGTAGCGGAGACATGTTTAGCCTTAGCCTGAAAGCTAAGCGCGAGAGCTTTATTTGAATTGTCACCCGTGATCGGCCCAGTGTCAATCGTGCAATTGTTATGTGGACCCGCACCCTCATGTTTTGTATATTTTATGCATTTTGTGCACAAGAGGCGTTTGTTCCTTTGTATCGACATGTCAAAGCGATTTCACCAACAAAAATCAAACTTAACATTGGTGAAAAGACATCGTGGTTCAACTTTTTAACTATGAATGTGTAGTTTGTAAATTGATCAAGTTTCATCTAAGCTTTCCCTTTTTTAGTGACACAAAAAGATGAACAGAAAAAGGAATGTGAAGACCACTGCAAGTCTAAAGGAAGGAGATGTTCCATGAAAACTCATGAGTCCATCCAAAAACTACAGCATCATAGATTAGGACAAAAGTTGGCCACAGAAATGTTTTCAGTGGGTTGTGAGACTTTCCCAGAAACAATTATTTCAATATTCATCGATTGAAAGAAATAGTGTAAAATAGTAAAATAGTGTCCAGGTGTTAAAGCTGCTGCCATTGTGTTTCGGAAGTAGAGGAAAGCTGGTTGGCTGCCTTCAGTTTCCTCTGACACTCTGAAACGGTACAGCGCCTCCTGGTCCACCTCCTCCTTCCTCATCCTCCTGCGCAGCTCCCTCCGCGCCGCAACAGTCTTCCATCTTCTCGGAAGAGCTTAGCACTTAATCTGTTTTGTTTTCCAGTGAATGTTTATTAGCCAGAACAACAGAAGGCACGTGTGGCTTAGCTGTGAGTCTTGCCCGGATACCTCCTTGTTGCCTGTAGCTCCTCTTGTGAAGCCTCCACTCTGCTGCAGGTGTGGGGGCTCGGTGCCTCTTCAGTGTTTTAGTGTGAAGAAATGACTTAGCCAACTACCTTGCCTCCAGTAGTTCTGTGCACATTGATGTATGAATGATTGTGAATGGGTGACTGGTGCGTTGGATAAAAGCACTATATAAGTTAAGACCGTTTACCATTTATGTAATGGTCTTACCATTACGTTATTTGGAAATTCAATCCCATTAGATTTTAATTTGGGTGGCGGCTTGTCAGTGTGGGGTGATGGTGGCTCCTGATGCCAGTCCAGAACCACTGTTGTTGGATTTCGACCTAAAAATTCCGGCAGAAGACTGTGAACCAACGGTGTGAAATACATGGGCGTGATGAATGGATGTAGGAGAGTCTGGACACTGGTGGTGGTAGAGGATGAGGTCTGAGGCGGCCAGTGGACGACGAGCCTCGATGAGCGGAGTAGAGATGAGGCCAGGTGGAGGAGGGGCGGAGGAGGATCGCAGCACGCCTGGAAACGGCCATGGCAGTGAGCGAAAGGCTTAAGAGGGGAATCCTGGGCAATGATTGGTTGAAGCAGGATTGTGCTGCTGCAGTGATTGGCTGTCATGGAGGTGCGGCTTGAGATGAAGCGATGATTGAATGATTGGTGAGGTGTGGTCGGAGATGAGGCGATGAATGGACTGTTGCAGGTAGATTGTACCATGATACTCATCACTGAATATAAATAACCAATGTTTGTGGATATCGTTACACAACCATGTCATGGATCAAGGATTACTGGCTCCTTCCCCTGTTTGAGAGTGGGACATCAGCATTTACTATCTAAAAGAAACCAATGAAATGAAAGCTCTGAGGTTTCAACTATCACAAGCGCTCACACTGTTCATTTCATGTGGCAGTGCGAGCTATGAAACACATAATCTTACTCAGTTTTAATTGCTGAGGATCATCTGTGACCAATCCACAATAGGTTCACGGTTAAGGTGTTTACATTGAGTCTCGGTTCATGTGCCGCGTCGAGGTTATTCTGGTGCAGATGTGAATGCGAAAGTCTCATTGTCTTGCACAGAACAGTGGGACGTGAAGCTGCCAAGTCTCCGATATAAGCCATGAATGCGCTACATACTTGGAATCAGGCTCAGCCCACACATTGCTCCATCAAAACAAACATGACGCCGAACGACGGTGTAATGAAATGGCTGAATGAGTCCAAATGGAAATCCCACAAGACGTCAGGAATGAAAGAAGTCATACAATTAGCTCTTTATGTTGCAGTGCAATGTGCTTGGGATTGGTACCATAATCGTGGGAGAAATGATGAGGAGGAGAGTCAAAATCTCCAGTGTGATCTGCAGTCGAGATTTAGGATATACAAATGGGTATTATTTGTGTTATTTAAACATGTTGTGGTAAAGCAGAGGTGGGCAGTCTTATGTACTGCGCTTAAAGGCTCTACACCTGGTTTTCTCTCTTTTATTGTTACTTTTACATTCATTTTTAATTGTTAGATGTGGTCCCAATCCATTCCTAGCTTTCCTAACATGTTTCCAACATCCCAGTTCTTCATAGAGATCAGTTTACAAGCACATTTCACAACTTTCATGGAAGAATAATTGTCAAAAAAAGATTCTGAGGGACATTTGAGGGACCTATGATGTTTTCCATTTCTTGTTGCATGATCGACTGGAAAAAAAAAAAAATCCTAGTTGTGAACCTGTTCATAACCATGGGTATAAAACCAATCTGATTCTGAGGATCTGTACTTTTGCTGTTGTATATTTTTTGTTGAACTCATAACTTTTACTGCACTTTTTTTTGCCGTACTGGTGCAGAATTTGGACGCTTGTTTCATTATACATATTTTCTACTTTGAATACTTAATGAAAAAAAATACTCCACTCCTTTGACTGAGTTTATTTTGTCCTTCTTGACTATATTGTAAACTCAGACATTTGTAGGAAAAACACTGCACATCTAATTATAAAGCATTTGTATCAATGTCATGAACTTGCTAAGCTAGTTTCATTTTATTTTTTTCCCACATTTCTGTGAACGTGACCCTAAAAGTTGTGAAAGTGCTAAACTCGCCCCTTCAAAGAATTAGGAATCTGGAATATCTGAACTTTTACTCTTGATAAAATCCCATACTAGGACTCTGCTAGACTCTGCAGATATGTGCTCTTGCAGTTTAAGAAACCCAACTTATTTGTGAATCATGCCGTGCCAGAATTATCTGGGATATCAGTGAGATGTCTGCGAGGTTATCTGCGGAGGTCCTGACGCTGTACTGTGGCTAATGTTGGTCATATTTCATTCCACCAACTCAACGGGACAATAAACAAATGCTCTGAGGCGGCCATCTAAATATTTATAACTACTTTACATACCGGAATATATGCAGAATGCACCAAGCACTGCATAAACTGTGTATAGATCAGTGTTGATACTTAGAACATTATAACTATAATAATATATTTGTGCCCTTTTTTTTATTTTGTTACGGCACAGATTTGGTCTAAACCTGAACTGAACAAAGACTAAACACTCTACTAAAGGTTTGCACCAGAACCAAAATGTCCAGTCTTAACAGTAAAGATCCTATTTTTGCAAGTCCATTTGACACCTTTGCATTTATATGTATTTTCATAACTGAAAATGGAAAGTAAATCCAGCCTTCATTACATGCAAAGCACACAGACACATTTGCTGCCAGAGGGTTATCGTTACATTCAGCTCATTACCTTAGATTTGTCATGGGATTCATGACTCTTCTGGGAGCCGAATATTTGGAATTTGTTCATTTAAAAGAGCCATTCAATAGACGGGCTCATTTTCTGACTTTTGACTTTTTTAAGAGCCTAAAAACTCATTGTCTGAGAACTGTTTTGAATTTGGATTAAAGTTTCTCATATTTTTTAGCAGTATTCATTTAAACAGTAATGTAAACATGAAAAAAGCTAGTCTTTCTCTCTTTCTTTCGTTGGCTCAGTTGCATTTGTCTGTTTTCACAATTGTCCCCTCACCCCATTTTGAGGACCTCTGTGTTGTACTGTACTCACCACGTGCCATCCATTTCCCAGAGCATTCACTTTTTACTGTCCCCTTGACTAATCACGTGCCATAACACAGTCTGCTAATTTCACGAGCTCATAAATAACCGCAATAATGCACTCAGCCTGTGGTCCTGCCTCTGTGTGTGCTGGTTTATCTGAGGTGATAAAAGCCTCTGTTTGGTAAATGGGGTAATAATTACCAGGTATCGGGACACAGTGTACAATGTAAATTTAAAAATGCTTGGCAAAAAGAAAAGGATTTGCAGGTGTACATTTTTTAGGTTGTTTCATGGATGGATGGATGGAGAGATGTATGGATGGATGAGAGATAATGAGAGGATGGATGGATGGAGAGATGTATGGAGAGATGTATGGATGGATGAGAGATGGATGGATGGATGGATGGATGGGTGGATGGAAGGGTTGGACAACCAGGAAGTGAAACTGCTGAATATTTTTATTTTAGCTGTTTTAGATCAAAATTGCATGTTCTAAGTCAGTGATAAAGAGGTGTTTGCAATCATTACCAAGTGCCTGCAGAAAACAGAATACCCCATCTTTACAGGAACCCTTCTGATTGCAATTATATTCATCATTGTGTCATCTATTTGTTTACAGGGTCTGGCAGGGTGTCTCTGAGGCAGGTAGAGGATCTGCACGCAAAGGAACAAATAAACTTTAGCCACAAAAACAGATGACAAAAAACTTGACTACTAAGCTTGGGTACTAACCATGAAGAAGACAGAACAATCTGGCAATGAGTGCAGGAAAACCAGGAGTCTATGTACAGAGCTTGATTGGAGATGGATGTCAGCTTGGTCTGCTCAGAGACACTCCCACCAGCCAAGAGCCAAGCCTGAAAAACAAAAACAGAGGGGAACAAACACAAGAGGGAGACAAAGACACTAGTCTTTGCCTAGCACATAACAGTTAGTTCAAAACAAAAGCTTGTTTTTACTGTTTTAAGTCAATCCCACAACTGTCTGCAGATGGCGCTTGCTCTTAGCCAAGTTGAAACCCTGGCCAGCCCAGTCTCTCCCTCTTTACGGTGATTTCTTTTCATAGTCATAGGCCTGTCACAATAACAGAATTCAATTATTTTTTTATTTTGTTTGAAAAGTGCTTCATCAGACCATAAATATTCAGCTCAAAAATGTATTGTTTAGCTGTCATATATTGAACGATAAGCCAACATTGTAATTAACATGACGGCCCTACAGCAATTCCTATTTCAAAACAAAAAATATCAACATTAAGGTGCCCAAAAGGAAGTTTAAATTATGCATAATGCCTCATTTAAGTGGCAATAAAGCATCTCATATTGCTATGATATGTCCGAATCCTAGTCTCACTCTTCTAATTATGGTAACATGTTTCTACTGTCACTGTTTCTTTAGTCGCATCAAACTTAAGCCAGATTCATCCCTCCAAATGTTTGCACCTGATGGTGTGTGTGTTTAGATAATCACTGCCGGTGCTTCTGTCTAATCATCAGAGCGAGGTCCCAAATGCCGCTTATACGCTCAAATCGGTCTCCTCCATTCCTCGGGACCGGTTCAGCTGGTGCGAAGGGATTATCCTGAGTTTACCTTTTGTACATGTTTTATTCATCGTGTTGTGTGATCACGGTTCAGCGGATTTACTATCATTAACTTGTAATCAGGGAGTTCGGAGCTGCGAGCAATTAGGTATGCAAAGTCTTGTCTCCGTAATGACTGCTGTGGAGGAAAACATTACCGGCAAATCCAAACTGCAAATGCCCAAGCGGAAGCAACTTTGCTTGAATGTTTTAGGGGACATTTTGGTACATGATTTCTTTGTCCAAACCACTGTAAATACATTTTCTAACTCTTGTCCGGAGCATATTGGTTGGGGAAGCAGAAAAGAGACAGATCCAGCAGAGGAGTACCGCCTCTGTGTCCTCCTCGTGGGTGTTGTGGGACAAAATTATTTTGAGAGCCAAGAGTTGTGATGAAAAGTTGTGATTTGGGTTTTAGTTTTAAACAGTATATCTCTACATGCAAATGACACTGTTCCAAGCATTATACTTCAAAGAAGAACCAGAGAGGCTTTGGGGAATTCAGTAGAATTAACCTGTTACCTGCCAGCTTAGGGTTAGGTTTAGGGTTAGACTTAAGGTTATGCATGTCCAAATCTCAAAGACTGGAGAGTTTACAGCCTATATTCCAGTCTAAAACTATGTCTAAACTTACCTCACATTTGCCATCCCTAGCCCTGACTCCTTGACCTCTTTTATTGGGCCCTTACGGGTACTTCCAAGTGAAGTTCCTAATGGAAAGTGAATTTGATCTGGGGGGGACGGAAAGTATCACGTTTACAGTAGTATCATGTATAAAATAGAGCTTTGTCCTCCGCTCAGCTGTGTACAGTGGACGGAGCAGGCAGCCATAGTCCCGAACAAGACTCAGAGGAAAGCAGAACCGATGACAATTGGTTTATTTCATGCATTGGACTTCAGCTCCCGTTCAACAGCAAATAATCACCATCACATGAACATGGAGGCTGTATTGAAAAACGTAAATTCTTTCAGTGCCAAGTTTCGGTACTTTACTCTCCCGATATCATTATATGACCCGCAATGAGTCTAAAAAAAGCAGCATGAGCGCAAGCAGATAATTAGTTTTCTTAAAGCGAAACAAGGTTATAACTTATTACAGATGGCAGAACCGGTCTGAGCTGGGACCAAACCTGCCGTAGACTTAGACCTAAACCGGTTATATACCAGGACAAAACCAGGATTGAATAAGAAACTTGACTTTTTAGGCAAATTGAAAAGCAAAACAGAGCAGTGAAAACAAGAAAGACATGATGACGGCCTGCAGATGGCGGACGAAACATGTAAAGGTAAAGATTTCAACATCTCTAATCCTAGTGTCTGACAAAATGAACCCTGAAAGTTAAACTGTAACACATGTAGACACAATGGACATTACGAAGTTTAACAAAGACATCTTTATTATGTAAAATTGATAGGGAACTGTCCCCTTGGTTGTGGGGAAAGTTGTGGAGTTATGGAATAGTATAACATCCCGAAATCCTGGAGGGATTGTCTGCTGCTGGGAACACGTGATTAAGATGTTGTTCAGTTTTTTTTCCAAGTCACGGCCGATTGATGTGAGCTTTGTTTGCTGCATTGGGGCTAATACTATACGCTTGTGCCCTGAGCATCTTAAAATCTCCCAATTGGATCCCTGCGTTTCCAATTTGAAGGAGAACATGCAAACTTCACACAGAAAGGCCCCAGCTGGTCCAACCACAGTCCTAATTTGTGTCCACTTCTCGGAGAGAAATAAGGGCGAATCCGCTAAAGGGAAACTTGCTGCGGTTAACAAAGGCCCCGTGAAGCAGAGATCATTGGTTTTAAAGTGTTGTATTCCTGATGTGAGGCCATCTGCTCCACAACCTCCATTCACCGCAATCACGCCTCACTGAGACGCCAAAACACTGCGGCAAACCAATCTATTTTAACATAAATTTAATATTACGCCAGATCTATACCTATGAAACCCTTTTAGCAACACCTTTACAATAAAAAAGCATCGTCAGAAAGGTGAAGTGGTGAGTATAAATGCTAATCTGCTCTGTTGTAGTAGCTTTGATAACATGTTGCTCCTTTTCTTCTCGTGCCTCTGCCGGTGGTCTGAAGGTCACGGAGGCAGGGCGGCCCCGTGTTTTCTCGCCGCTTGTGTGAAATCGATGTTGTGATTTACGAGCGCATTACGCACCGGAGCGTGGACACTGGGCGCTCACCTGGCGGTCACCTGCACGGGCCATACATCACCCCTGCCGCATTTGAACGCATTAGGGCCGAGAGGCGCGCGGTGAAGCTGCGATATCCCACCAATATGACGAAAAATCTCATCTAATCAGCATAGAGATGAAATATTGCAGATAAACCTAATGGAAAAGCAGTACCTCTGACCAAACCTAGTTCAAAGCCCTTTTCATGCACACAGGGTTAGAATTCCCCAGGGACCTCAGGTATAAAGTAAATACTTCTGACGTCCTCTATTCTGGTGCGAATCTGCCATGTCTGTAATTTGGAAGGTAAAAATTCCCTCGATTTTTAACATGGGTATTTCTGCAAACTCCAAGGTCCCGAAGTGATTCTAGCCCTGTGCGAATTGAATATGTTAGACTATGGAAAATTTATAACCAGCGTAATAAAAGATAAATATGGGCAACATCTATTCAAAATGCATTTTTAACATTATATGTATGTCTGCATTTAAGCTACAGTGATGATATCATGCCCCTGCACAAATGCTGTTTGTTTATCCATTTTAAAAGTATAAAAGAGAAAAACTACAACGTTACACAGATTTGAACCAGAAGCATAGCCCTGTTGTCAACCTCCAGGGGGAGGATATTGAGGAGGTGGACAGTTTCAAGTACCAGGGTGTTCACCTCAACAATAAACTGGACTGGTCCCACAGCACCAATGCCCTGTAAAAGAAGGGCCAAAGTGGCCTTCACCTTCTGAGGAGACTGAGGTCCTTCGGAGTGAGCAAGCCTTTGCTCAGGACTTTTTATGACTCTGTGGTGGCCTCTGCTCTCCACTACGCTGCTGTGTGCTGGGCCCCGGGCCGCACAGAGCGGGACAAGAACAGACTGAACAAGCTGATCAGGAGGGCCAGCTCCGTCCTGGGCTGCCCCCTGGACTCTGTTGTTGAGGAGAAGAAGAAGAAGAAGAAGAAGATCTTTATTTATATAGCGCCTTTCACAGACATATAGTCACAAAGCGCTTTACATGAGACAATTGTACATTCACTCCACACTCGGTGGTGGTAAACTACGTTTCTAGCTTCAGTTTCCCCTGGGGGAGACTGTCAGAGGCGCTTTCGCGACTACACACGTCTGCGCCAACGGACCCTCTGACCACCACCATACATTCACTCACACACATCATTCATCCTGGCCTATTGTGCATGTTTTTAGTGGTAGGGGAAACCTACGCAGACACGGGGAGAACATGCAAACTCCACGCAGAAAGGCCCGTCCAGGTGGGAATCGAACCCAAACCTTCTAGCTGTGAAGCGAGAGCACTAACCGCTGCGCTACCGTGCCGAGGAGGTGAGGGACAGGAGGACTGTAGAGGAGCTGAGCAGCTCTTTCAGTGGAAGACTGAGGCACCCTCAGTGCAAGAAGGAGCAGGTCCTTCATCCCCACTGCTGTCAGACTGGCAACCTAACCTAATATCTATACCAGATACTCGTGAGAGTAGGTCCTTTATGTGACAGTGGATATCTGTGCTGTTTGAATTAAATAGAGCGTCAATGCTTCTTTTCTTTGTATCTTGAAATCATCCCCCCTCAGAGGGTCCCGGCCCCCACTTCGGAAACAGTCCCTGATAAAACAAATTTGTTACCATGCATTTTCCTCTCAAAGCACTTCACAAATAATTGCATATAGATCTGTGTTGATCGTTTCTCCAGTTCACCAAAGAGAAGAGGCCACAGCGCTTCTTGATGTATATTCATGATTAATATTTAATGAGCTTTTCGAGTGTCCTCCTCACGCCGCAGTGAAGGCGGCTCTGCTTTATATATGTGAACGTGTTCTTTCGTAGCCTACTTCGTTTGAGACCACTTACTAATGGCCTTTGAAATGGATATTTATGCCCATGTGAAACAGATAGAGGCTCCATAATGACCGATGGGAGTAGACACAAGTGGCGCCCGATACAAGCGGCAGAAACGTAATTAATTTTAATGCTTCATCATCAATGTATACAGCCACTTTAATTTATTCGTTTTAGCCACGTGATCAGCCGGCGGAGCAAAGGCCATGTCTCAGAAAGAAAGAAGCCACAGGGAGTTCATAATGGGAAACGTTAGAAATAGCTCTTTATAACAACTGTTGTCACTTTACTGCAATAATTGTAGCTGTTAAGTTGTTGTTCAGGTATCACATGCAGTTCAGAGAGCAGAGGTGTACATAAGTCCCCAACCTGCAAGTCCAAGTAAAGTCCAAGTCTCATGGTTTCTATATGTTTCATACTTATATCAAAATTACGGTACAATAAAACATAAGGGAGACTATCATAGGACTTTATTGATCTCACGATGGAGAAAATCACTTGTTCCATCAGCTCTCAAGAAACACTCATGGGGTACAAAATAGACAGGAAGCGTGCAATCAAGTAATAGTAACTAGAGGTATCTTATATACAATGACTAGAAAGCTTCAAAGGGCAAAAATATGCCTATACATAAAAAAAGAATAGAAAAATGTCAAAAGCTCAACGGTAGTGAAAAGTTTACAGTCATAGTGCAGTCATAGGTTGGGGAAACCGGAGTACCCGAAGGAAACACAAGGAGAACATGCAAACTCCACTCACAGAAAGGCCCTGTCCAGGTGAGAATCCAACCCGGGACTTCTTGCTGTGAGGCACGAGTGCTAACCACTCTTCCAATCTTACAAGATGTTTAGTGACCGACTTTTGTACAGTGTATGCTTAACACGAACTCTCTTTCCATTCATTCTCTGTGGTAAATATGGATGCAGTATACTTTTTGGCCACTGGCGTCAAAAATTGGGGGCGCTGTTTTGCTCCTTTCGCCAAGTTAAGGAAACTCTGTTGTGGCGTCTTGGTTTTTTTCACAGAGCGTTGTAGCATCAAGTTTCCCAGTTTTTCAACTTTTATTTCAAAGGTCGTTGACATCAACAGAGGTACATGTCCAAAAATGGACTTTTAAAAGAATTGATGCTGAACTGACACTTTCAAAATGATCTAATATCACATTTATTTGAGTTAACAAATGAATGAGGTAGATACAGGTGTTGTTTACATTTTGCACTATATTGCTACATTTGGTGATTTTGTTTGACTAAAACTAGGCTTTTGCCATAGTTAACATATGAATTAATGTAACATGTTATTTGCATAGATAGAATCAAATGCAAATGTATACCAAAAAATGAAATAAAGTATTTATCATTATCATTTGCAGTTATATTGAACATCGATGGGACATTGACCAGCCATAACTTTTATCTTGATCTTAAAACCTTGCCTAGAAATCGCACCTGGGACCTTTAAGCCGTGAGTCAGTAGCGCCATCAGTGTTTCTACCTCCTATTCCTATGGGCTATGGGCTGCATGAAGCTATTTCTATACAACCGCACTTAAGTAGGACGCAACACAATGTTCTCTCAATTCAGATCCTCATTTACTTACTCTTTGCAGTATATGCAGCTCTTCAGGAAGTCCATCAGCCGAACACACGCGGTGCACACAGGAGGCCATTACATTTAACTGGTACGACGAGGTACGCGTTCTTTACGATAAATGAGTTGTCTCTAAATTGGGCACATGCAGCAGGGATCGTTCTGGCCAATAATAAATGTTCATATCCCATATCTATTTAAATACTAACGTGCAGTGTATTCATCAGAAGAGATATGCATCAGATAGCGAAAGAGTCGAGGAGCACAGAGTGAAGGAAATTGTATTATTAAGAAAAGTTTGATGATGAAAACTCGTGTTACAGTTTGACGCATTATTCATTCTTCCCGGCAATCAAACTTTGTCGTAATTCATTTTGTAGATGCAGAATGATGTAAGTGTTGCTGATAATCTGCGCCTTCGACCACAGTCAGACCGCCGCACGCATCAATACGTTCGTAAGAGATGGATGGAGGGTCTGTTCACAAGGGCACAACCGTTACATCCGAGACACTTGCGTACACAAAACTAAATAATACATTTATCATCCATAAAAATACTGAAGGTGAGTTGTTCCTTAAAGGTGCATTATGGAACTTTTTATGCACAAAAACAAACTTGATATGGGTGTGTAACTGACCTTTTTGTGACCCAATGGCTGCATTATGGGTATTTAGTATGGCACCATTACTTTCGATCACGGTGGTCTCTTCGATGCTCCAGGGTCAATTGTTTTGTAGGTTTTGCGGTGAGAGGGTTCATCAGCAGTGGAAACCAATCAAAAACACTACAAACTATTGATCCTGGAGCCTAAAGGGCCACCCTGATGGGAAGTAAAGGGGCTGTGCGAACCACCAGGTCACTATAAGGTCAAATACACACAAATTAAAAGAGTTCCATAATGCACCTTTAATAGATACAGACGGCATCGCGTCAGAGAGGGGGCGTGGCTTCGTCAACGGGGAAAATCGAATCTTTAGAGAAACACAATTTTCCACTCTTATTTATCACATAAATAAAGTCAAGTGTAAATCGGGCCCACATGGATATTTTCTCACAGCAGATTGTTCAGTAGAAGTGAAATAACGGCAGTTGTAGCTAGCGCTAGCTAGCGTTAGCATTAACACGATGCATTCTCCGTTATTTATGTATTTATGGGCAGTGCTTAATTTGTAAATTAGTATTTTCAAGTCTGATGTGATGGATTGGGGGAACAGGCCAAAACATTTGCCGGAACACTCTCATTAGACACCATTATATCAGATACATTTTTTGCCGGATCCTCCAAAATATTTTCCGGATCTTTTACCCTGAAAAAAATGTAATTGGGGGAATGCGTTCCCCCAAACGGGGGCTCAAATTAAGCACTGTTTATGGGCTTTTGCACCACTTTGCTCCTCTCCATGTCTTTGTATCTTTATTTAGTAGAAAACTATGTTCATAATTCAGCATTTGTTAAAGTACTTTTTGAATAATTAGAGAAAGTTTACATTTTTCTCCAAATTGTTTTCCCCCACTGTTTTCAAACATGACCATATATGGGCGATTCCAGAGATTGCCGTCTGTATCTCTTCACCGTATTCCGCCCCACCCACTTTTGCCTCTTTTTGCTTTGTCTCGGCACTTCCGTTGTCCTGACACTTCCGGTCGAGCGCAAAGCCTGTTCATTAAGCGGAGAACAAGGGAAAATATTCTTCGCTCAAATCTGATGTTTAGTCGATTGATTTGTGTAAAATATCCAATGTTCATTTGCACTAACAAGTCAACACTGCACCATTTCTCTGCACGGCCGAAAAACGGCTTTGTTTTCGTGTAGTGACTGATTTTAAGTGGACTTCTATGTTAACAGATAGGAGAAAAGGGGCGGACACAATTCATGGCGGCGCCCACGCAAACCTCTGGAATAAGGTGAATTCCGGAAGTTCGCATGGGCGCCGCCATGAATTGTACCCGCCCCTTTTCTCCTATCTGTTAACATGGGACTGGAGAAGTCCAGATAAAATCAGTTACTACACGAAAACGCGCAGAGAAACGGTGCAGTGTTTACTTTTTAGTGCAAATGAACATTGGACATTTTACACAAATCAATCAACTATACATCAGATTTGAGCGGAGAATATTTTCCCTCGTTCTCCGTTTAAATGATTGGGCTTGGCGAAGTGTCAGGACAACGGAAGTGCCGAGACAAAGCAAAAAGTGGCAAAAGTGGGCGGGGCAGAATAAAGTGAATAGGTGGCGTTCACGATTTAGAATGTGATGATGTCATAATGTCAGGTGGAAGGGAGGGGCCAATACAACTCTATGGGAGAAATACAGTTTTTGTAAGAAATCTCCAAAACAAGATTGTTTTTCCTCATCAGTATTTGACAGAGATTGGATTCACAAACCCGGCATATTATTTTTTATGTCAGAAACTCCTTTCTCCTGGCCATCATCACTCTCATGTTTTCAAATATTGTCACCACTTTTTGATGCTTTGTTCATATGTGCTGACAGAGGAGACAATGAACTTTGAGACAGTTTTTGTTGGATGTTGATTCTTCCAGTAATGACTGAGATATTCACCAAAAACAAAGACATAAAAATCTGCATTTTGTCATTTACCACAGTTACCATAGTTACCACAGCTACCGTCATAGAATTTTCCGTTGCACCACCTCAATGTTAAACTATGGGCTCTTTACAGTAGAATGCTGTGATGTCACGTGAACGCAACCTGTAGGTGGAAAAGCACAAATTGAGACCAAAAGAAAATGCTTAATTCCATTACTTTTTAGCTACGATGGGATAGTACACACATGGTTTTGGATCAAATGAGTCCAAAATACATTTGTCAAAAAATTAAGTGGGAACACCAGATAATATTTTATTTGTGTGTGTGTGGTGACTTGTTTTTTTGGTACAGGCTGTGTATTTAACCTCTTAACCTCCGCCTTAACAGAGCGCCACATCTTTGCTGTTTTCGTCACAGATTTTTGTCATTTTCTTCATCACATTATTGTCATTTTATTGTAATTTTGTGTTACTTTTGTGACTTTTTTTTCATCACATGTTAGTCACTTTTTTGTAATTTTTTCATGATTTTATTTTTTTTATCACATTTTTTACATTTTTGAGGGTTTTTTTTGCCATTTTTTCTTTGCATTTTTGTCACATTTTTCCGTTTTTTTTTTTCGTTTTTTGTCTTCTTGTCGCTATTTTGACACATTTTCCAAGAAGCTTTTAGATTTGGTTGCTGAGGAGCTAATGCTAATCGGCAGTTAGCTCGACAGAGAAACTTAACTGAAAATATGTGAAAGTAACATTACTGTGGGCGCGTTATGGTCAGTCTACACAAATATATTTGAAAATGAAAGTGATGAATCTCCTCTTGTGTTTTGGGGACAGTTTAAATGTCAGCTTTAGCTCTATTTGACAGGAGAGTAACAACCGCGGTTCATACATGTAAATGAGCAGCTGAAATCTCTTAGTTTTCTCTGTCTGTTTGTCTGTCTATGTTTAGGGCCGTTTGTAAAAATGTTCAGAGATTTTGTGAACGAGCGTCTGGCTGCGGCGGCTGGAGAGATACGTGCGCTGTTTGAAAGGACGAGGGCGGAGTGCGATGAGGAACTACATCGCTCCGAGGACGAGAACAAGAGGAAACAGCGGCTCCTGGAGCAGATACTGAGCCCGAGAGTTGTACTGGTCAGAGCGAGGGTCCAGACGCCCCCGAAGAGGATTAAAGAGGAGCCAGAGGAGGAAGAGCTGCCAGTGTAGGCTCCAACACTTTCACACACATCTAAGTCACATTATTTTAACCCCTTAACTCCCACCTGAACCGAGCACATTTTCTCCAGTTTGGCTTTACCCCAGTCCAAAAGCCTCTGGAAAAAAGCTGTGAAAATAGCAACAAAACTGAGACGAAAACAATGATGGAAATGTGACAAAAAAATGAGAAAACATTGACAAAAAAGTGACGAAAAATTGATGAAAAAGTGGCAAAAATGTGATACAAATTTGGCAAAAAAATGACAAAAAATTGATTAAAAAATGTGACAAAAAATGACCAAAAAAATGACCAAAATGTGACAAAATGTGACAAAAAAAAAGAAACCACGATGACCACTGGGAACCTCCATTCACCCGCTCAGACGCACAGATGGAGACAGAGGCTGATGGAGAAAATCACCACCACCAGGTCCAGAGCAGAGACAGAAGCACCAAAGTCTCCGCCCAAAACAAGTCTGACCCAGAGACGAACGCCAAGGTCGACGACGGAGAGACGACCGGAGCCGACGGAGGAGAAGAGAAGAAGAAGCACCGTCTTGATTGTGACAAGAGATTTAGTCGGAAACATGATTTAACAAGACACAATAGAGTGCACACAGGAGAGAAGCCTTATCGCAGTTTAACCTGTGAGAAAACATTTGCCCAGAAGTCTAATCTAGTTTATCATAGAAGAACACACACCGGAGAGAAGCCTTTTCACTATTTAACCTGTGAGAAAACATTTGCCTGTAAGTCTAATCTAGTTAAACATAGAAGAACACACACAGGGGAGAAACCTTACAGCTGTCAGGTCTGTGAGATGACATTTTCAGATATATCTACCCTCATTAGGCATAGAAGAACACACACAGGGGACAAACCACACGGTTGCACAATTTGTAATAAAAACTTTATCCAAAAGCGTGATCTAGATTCACATAGAAGAACATACACAGGGGAGAGGTCCTACAGTTGTTCCGTTTGTGATAAAAGATTTGCCAGAAAAGACTCCCTCAAACAACACATGAAAACTCACTGAATCTGAAGCACAACACCGAACATTTTCACCAAATGACTCAGTCAGTATTTAATCCTCTTTTGATCAGATTTTACCGTTAAATCGTATCATTTTTCAATTTTGTTCACATTTGTGTACATGAGTATGGTCAGTTTTGTTTCCATTGCCTTGTGAAGCAGTGATTTCTGTTGTTTGAATCGACTTAATGGTGAAAATAGGTTTTAAATTCAGCTCTTACACTTTCAAAATGCTTTTTTTCATCATGACATTATTTGTTGCTTTGAAATGATTGTAAATATGTTTAAGAAGTGATAATCTGAATATTCCGTATGTATTGAAGCTCATTGTTCGACTCTTGAAAAATCCTAAATGTTGTTGACTTTGTTCATTGTTTTGTTCCTTTTCCTTTTGTAAATAAAACATTGTAAAAACCTCATCTCTTTAGTCTGAAAACAAATCTTGGACTAAACCAGAACTAAACCACGTTCTAACTAGGCCTAAACAAAAAGAAACCAGGTCCACATTAGGGCTAACTCTGAGCTGTTTGTGTCATGATGTAGCTGTATGTGGCTAATAGCAGAAAACAGTTTTTTACTCTCTACAAAAGTCTCTGATCCACAAACGAACATTCTCCTGAAAGCTTCTATAAAACATGTCGTCCATGACCAAAGTAAAGTCCATCTCTGTCGTGTTTGTTCTCAGCAGCTTCAGTTTCCTCTTGTAGCTTCACAGTTACCACAGCTAATGCTAATGCTAGTGCTAATGCTAGTGCTAATGCTGCTCTCACAGACACACAGCAGGAGCATCAGGAGGAGGAGCTGTTTTTCCCGTTTTTGCAGAGGCAGCCAATCATTATTGAGCTGGCGGGCGGTACAACCCGTCCTTTGCTTTGATGCCGAGACTCAGAGAAATCGAGAGGCGACCAATCAGAGGCTGCTTTCTACAAAGAGAGCATCAATGGAAATTCTCATGGAGCTTCAGCCGCTCTGAGGGATAGGGAGCCGAGCTGTAGAAAATGTGCTCTGTCCAGGTGGGGGTTAAGAGGTTGAAAATATTTCCGGGGGGCCTTTTTTTTTTTTTTTTTTAAGGCTATGGCTTCAGTTCACAAAACCACACCACATTTAGATTTTTGTTTTTTTGTTTTTAACTACATGGATAGTAGTTAAAGCTTCATCAGGCACAATAACAGAAGAAAAATACGGTAATCTGCTGTTGATTTTCGGTGAAAGCAGTGACAACATTATCATACCAATAACATGATGTCATAGATGTCTATGTATAGCTCTCATGTTCTCCATACTATACTCCTATGTGCTGTGCTGTCTAATTGAACTTCACACGAGCAGCGGCCTCTCATTTAAACCCACAGTGTGTCGGATCGGCCTCTCTCATATCTGCGCTTTAATTGGCAGCTCTGCTCATAATCAGATTAAAGCTCCTCTCGTAATCTGATTAAGCCCAGGAGAGCAGTGAGGCGCAGATAAGACAAAAGCATAATTGAATTAGGAACTGGAGAGGCTGCTTGTAGGAGGAGATATTGGGAGTTATGGGGAATATAATAAATTCAGGGGAAGGGAGTGGGTTTGGCACGGGATGTCTTTGATGGTGAAGTGTCTGCTGATCAGTGGGGTATGAAGAGTCTCCTTACATTTTAGCATGGAGTTTCAAAAGCCTTTGTGTGATAACAAAAAAATGAATTACGTAAAAGTTGTTTTTGCTTTTTGTGTTTTGGTTCTCGAGATGATAATCCAATTAGAATCCAGCCCCGTTGCTTTGGTTCTTCAGGTCCAAAGGCCAAGACCTGCTTGAAGTCAAGTGTTTTTTTGCGGCTTTGATGGTTGAGCACAGTCTCCTCTAACCTGATTATTATTCTGCGTTATTGTAACGGTGAGGGCGGTTATTGATGATGATGAAAGAGTTGCGTTTGCTACAATACAAAGCAGTTCTGTGCAGAGGAAAGAAAGGAGTCTAAGGCAGAGCAGGCAAATATGGGTCACTAAAGTGGACACACATGAGAGCGGAGTATAAACCTGCTTTTCAGCAACTCAGCGTTGATATTTCATCTTCAAATAAAAGCTTTTTCGAGAAAATGTAAACATGTTGATACAGGAAATGTTTTGCTTCCAGAAAGCACTTTCATCATCAATCATTTGACGAAAACTTCCTAAGCACTTTGAAATTCTCCTTATAGATTTGGGGCTTTATTTTGAGATTAGACGTGCACAACGATCAGGATGAATCTCGGATCATTCCGCTTTAAAATCCTGTTGTTGGTCTGATGTGAATAGTTTTCTTGAGGTCATGTCACGGTATCTCAATTGGGTTTAGGTCAGGACTTTGACTGGGCCATTCCAGAACGTGTATCTTATTCTTCTGAAACCATTCGGAAGTGGATTTGCTTTTGTGCTGTGAGTCATTGTCTTTGTTGCAGCTCCATCCTCTTTTGAGCTTCAGGTGTTGGACAGATGGCCTCAAGCTTTTCTGAAAAACATCTGGTATCACTTTAGATAGATAGTGTGCTCCTTAAGTATTAATAAGCATTAGCAATCATTTTAGGGTTAGGTTAAGGGTTGGCTATAAATGAGAGTATTATTAATGACCTATTAGTATGTTAGCAGATAAAAGTATAATAAGAAGTGTGTTAAAACTTTACAAGCATATTAGTAATGCTTATTAATACTTAACAAGCACACCTTAATATAAAGTGTTTCCAAATAGCAAATGTGTGAATTCATTTTTCCATTGATGACAGTACGTTGTCCAGGCCCTGAGGCAACAAAACAGCCCCACACCATGATTCTCCTTCTCCAAACTTCACTGTGAGGATAAGGTTTTGATGCTGATGTGCGGTTCCATTTTTCCTCCACACATGATGCTGTGTGTTCCTCCCAAACAATTCAACTTTGGGTTCATCAATCCACAGAATGTTTCGCCAGTAGTGCTCTTTCGCAAACTTCAAAACGTGCAGCATTGTTTTTTTTAGACAGCAATGGCTTCCTCTGTGGTGGTTCTCGCATGAACCCCATTCGTGTTCAATGTTTTACGCTGACACTCTAGGGTTCTCTTTTACCTCATTGAGTATTCTGCGCTGTGCCCTTGGAGTCACCTTTACAGGACGGCCACTCCTTGAAGCAACAGTAACAATAGGTCTCCATTTATAGAAACAAATTCTAACCATGGATTACACAACTCAATTATTCTCGATCATAGGTCTTCAGAGAGCTCTTTTGAGCGTTTGAGCGAGGCATGGTACACAGACAATGCTCCTCAACAGGAGACAATTCTTAGCTCGTGTGTGTTTTTCAGTGGGCAGGGCAGCTTTAAGCCACTCCTCAGTGATTGGACTTCAGGTTGGCTCACACCTGACTCTGCATACATTTGTCCAAATAGCTTTGGGAGCATCTTTAGCCAGGCGGTGTACTCACTTATTCCTCCCTGCCCTGTGAATGTTTGAGTGTTATTGCCAATAAAAACATAATAAAATGTAAATGTTTGGGTGGTATTAGTTCAAGCAGATATTGTTTACTCGTTAATGTGATTTTAATAAAGATCAGACCACAGTTTATGACCAATTTAGGCAGAAATGTAAGAAATTCCAAATGGTGTACTCACTTTTTTCTCCCACTGTATGTTTTTGATGAGCCCACAATGTTGTAACTGCTGCGATTTTTTACCCGCTTTGTATGTCAGTGTTTGAAAAGTTTAACCTCAGAGCCATGTTGTCACACTGCGAATATTCTCATATGTGTTTGAAGAGTACATGTCCCGGTATATGGAGATGGCATGAACGTTTAGCCTCCAGACCTTTAGCTAATCCTTTGGCACATATTAGTTTATGCTAATGTCAGCTTTGAGGAGATGATGTGGTTGTTACTTGTGCTTTGACCTGAATGAGTCAGCAGATGAATCATAATGTTCCTGTTGGTCGCAGATCAAAGTGAGACAAATAGGGGCAGTGCTGGGGTAATGGCACTGACGCAAATGATTTTAGTCAGAGAGCTGGCTCAGCTTGTAAGTGGTAAATGGTCACATTTATGTAGGGCCTTTCTACCTGCTTTAGGCACTCAAAGCGCTTTACATCCTGTAACCCATGGTCACCCATTCATACTCTCATTCATGCACCAGTGTACACAACAGTGACGGCTGCTGTTCTATGAAAGTTTTAGTGGTAGGAGAAACCGGTGCGCCTGGAGGAAACTGATGCAGGCCCGACCCCGGAACTTTCTTGACAAGAGGGCGCTACCCAACGCACCACTGTGTAATGTGGGCCAGTCTAACCTCATAAACTCCTGGGCTTTTCTGTGTGGAACGTGCATATCCTCCTATCCATCCCATCTTTGGCTTTTCTCTTGGATTTCCCCCATCAACCCCAAAACATGCATCCTTCAGCAAGATATACAGTAGTGAATGCTGAAAATGTGATCCCAGACACTCCCGGCGGCAAATCCCGAGTGTGAAACTGAGATAAAACACTGCGGAAAAGGTCACATTCGGTGCTTAACCTCTGGCTTTTCCACCCCCCTGCCGCGCTGCACGGGAAACCCCATCAACTCAGAGGGCAGCTTCAGAGAGCGGAGTCAGCGGGAGTGCCCTGGAGAGGAAATCAAACGCACCCCGGCCGAGTGACTGATCCCGGGCCTAATGTGTCAGATGTAATGTAATGAGAGGCGCGGCAGGACACCGTCGCGAATGAGAAACGAGGGAGGGTCCTTCATATGTTACAGCGGCGCCCTGTGGGGACCGATACTGCGCTCCATCAGGGTCGACAGTGCCAAGAACAAGTAAGTGCACCTTTTTCTAATGTCATGCTTTTCTGGACACTCCCCGTTGTATGCGAGTATTCAGCACAAACAGGAGTTCTCAATCAGTAAACACTAAACACTGGTGTAGACCATGAGTGTAGTCAAAGATTTGTAGGACAGTGCAGTTTACCCCAGAAGAGCATTTTGGTCTGAAATGCTGCTGGCTGGGAGTTGTGTTGCTCCTCTGCTGCTGCCAGAGGACATTCTGATCGGTGGCTGTCATGTAGCCTGGGATAAGATAAGGTCCGTGTACCACATGTGGTACTTGGGCTTCTTCTTGTGGTACGTGGCAAATTTACACTTTATTCAGTTGAATTAGAGATTTAATGTATCCATAAGTAAAGCATTTAAAGGTGCACTATGCAGCTTTATATGTAAAATATTATATATTTGTGCACATTTGACCTTGCAGTGACCCAGTGGCTGAGTGGTCATCATGCTGCCTTTACTTTCCATCACAGTGGTATACGACGCTCCAGGATCAATTACTTTGAAGGTTTTCCCTGCTGACGGAGCCTCTCACCAGAAAACCAAAACAATGCCCCCGATAGCCCCCCCATGCCAGAACTCCCAAGCTGGACCTTTCTATTTGCGTATTTCTGGTACAGCCGCACATCCGCCCACAACAGCAATGGACGGTGACGCTTCACTCGGCCCGTTGGGGACTCAAAAAAGAGTTTGCCTTCCATCGTAGGTACTCAAGTCTAAAATACCATCTCAATGCAAAACATGTTGGGGCAAATACAGAGATGTCCTCGATGCTAATGTTAGCGTTAGCCTCAAACACACAGACGTCCTCGATGCTAATGTTAGCGTTAGCCACAAACACAGAGACGTCCTCGATGCTAATGTTAGCATTAGCTTCAAACAAACGCTCCAGCCACGCCCACTCTGAGCCACAGTAACCCTAACCCTTGTCAGGATTAGAAATGGCACTTTGAATTCTGTTTACAGCAATTGTTAAACACTTAAAGGTGCTGTTTTATGGCCCTTTTGCTTTATTTATTTTTTGCTTTTATATAAATGAGGCATTATTATTGATGTTTAAGGAACTCTACACATTACACGAGCGATCAGAGCATAGACTGTAAAAAATAATAAACAACTCCTCCTCACTCCTTGGATCAGTTCCTAAAACACTGGGAAGCTAAATAGCCATAAATGCACTTTGCCTCTGTTACTTGAATAACTTTACAGATTAACAACAATAAATACATTTGTTGCTGAGGTGCAAAAAAATGTTTTTGGTTTTCGATTAAAATGTGATTCATTGCGGTTAATTCATTACAGACCTGTAATTAACTCGAGTCCCACTACTAGTTTTGACATATTCTTGATGTGAATAGTTTGCCATTGACTGGCCATATTCTAAGGAAAATCAATTTGTAATATTTTCTGTATCTGCTCTTGTATTAATAAATACATGTCAGAGTAAAGTCATTCTTAGATTACCTGTTAAGTGCAGGTGACATGATGCTGTTGTGCCCGGGGAAAGACAGTTCACCCACATGTTTTGGCACCAGAGAACTGTGCTCCAATTTGTCAAAGCCAATGACACTGGCAGCTGTGAAGTCACCATTAACACCCGTACTCCTGTTACAATCACCAGTACAGAAACCCATCGCTGTGTCTCTCCACTGTGCTCTCAGTTCAGCTCATGTCCAATTTATCAGACTCCCGCCGCTCTCCTCTGGCGCCCGGAGGTTTGTTTCTGCCCACTCTGCAGAGAGAAAGAGGCTAATTAAGCATCACAAAACAACACACAAGCATGAGAGACAACAGTGTTCATTTTGACGACATATTGCATTTGTTTTAGACAAGACTGTTCAACAACTCCTCTTCGGTTTGTCTAATTGTAGTCAAAAATGTTATGTAAATGTACTTGACTAAATTTACAATTATTATATATTCAAGCATATGCAATGCTAGTTTCTGTTTCTTGGAGCCTGTCCCACATGGACACAGCACTGCATTTAAATGGTTTCCTTCAAACTGTGTCACTGAACATTAAGATGATCTGATGATTTTAGTATTATATGCTGTTCTCACTTATTTTTTTGTAATTTCAGTGTAAACAAGTATATTTTGCACTTATAAAAGCTAAACCCGTCTAAAGCCGCGTGTGACACTTGACTAAAAAGTATATGGAATTTTGACTTTTTTTATTAGGGTCGTTCAGACTGAAACTCAGGTGTGCGTTAGGACTTAGAACTACAAAAACTCATAACTACAAAGATGTTTACCCACAGGTGAGAGTTGCCGTTCATAGAGGGGAGGTACTGAGCTAAGTCAAATTAAAAAATGTATCCACTACTTTAAAGCAGTACTAAGTAACTCATGCGACTAGAGGCCATAAGCGCCACTGCAGGTGTCGTAGCATGTTGCGTTTTTTTACTTATTAATTGTCCGTGAGCGTAAATACTACGCTGGCAGAAAAGGCAAAGGGAGAGAGGGATATTGTACATCCAATTTCACAATGGAGATCATTTTTTTCACTCAAACTTGGCTGTAAATACTGTTTAAGTGGCGCTAGCCCGCAGTTAGCTTTGCCCGTTAGCCTGTTAGATTCTTCTTCATGATTCTTTTAGTGTGTATTGGTGACTCTGACCCGTAGGCAGCAAAGTGTCAGTTGTGGTTTTCTGACCAGAGACACCGGGGGGAGATGAAAGACCCCCAATCATCCCAATATTACCCCCAGAGAGACTACGGAAAGGATTTACTTTAACACATTCTGATTATGAATATATTTTCCTACCAAATAAAGAGACATATAGAGACATGGAGAGGAGCATTTCACTTTCACTTTCAATGAAGTGTTCTTGAGTCATCTTCTGCACTCTGTAGTTGAAGTTTGGAACGTTTCCCCCATCCACAAGGCTTCGTCAGGGCACTAAAGTTTCAGCTTAGCCCACAGCCCAGATAAAGACCACAGGGAGGAGCTCAGCTTGGCTCAGTCCCTCCCTCTATGAACGGCTCCTCTCACCTGTGGGTCTGTATGAGTTGTTGTAGTTCTAAGTCCTAACTCACACCTGTGTTTCAGTCTGAATGACCCTATCCACGACCCTGTCCTGGGCTGAGTTGCAGGCTCATTAACAGAGTTCTCCAGGCCCGGCGTGAAGGATACTGTTGTACGCTGGGGAAAGGTATTCACTGGGGGATCCATTCCTGCGTTTTCTATAATTTTTTTGTTGTGTTTTTTTCCACCTTTTTTGTGTTATTGTTGATTTTCCGCCATGTTTTTGCCTCTATTTTTACCCTTTTTTCCAAGAAGCTTTCAGATTTGGGTAATACCAAAGAAAATGTGCTTGGTTCCGGTGGGAGTGAAGAGGTTAACTACTTCTAATTTAGTTTCACTCAAATTTTTGTCTGCAGTTGTGCCTTTTTACATAAAGACCAACGTTGGCATCAGGTTCATTGTAGTAAATGAATTCATGTACAATTCCACTTATCCATACTTAGGTGAGTTACAGTATGTGGGTTGGTAATTGCTGAAAACTACCACATACCACTATGATAAACTCTAGTTAATTTTACCATGACTTGTAAAAAATACCTCTGATGTTTTTTGGCAGAAGGCGGTTATTAGCGAGATAATGAGGTGTGTTTGTTTTGTAAAGCCAGCAGGAGACAGATGGGTGGGGAGTAGGAGGTCCAGTCATTTGTGTCTGTGCCGTTTTTGGCTTTCATTTTCAAAGCAGACTGATGACTGGGGCAGAAACATTATTACAGAGCAGACAAGTCATCCATAATGTGCGGCTTTATTGTTGCAGGGGTCATGCCGGGTGAGTCCTCTGTGTCTATGAAAAGGTGCAATACTTCAATAATTATTCTGATAATAAGCCCCGATTTGCATGTCTTTTGTGTGAATGTCCCGTTATGGTAATTCGCATGCAGGGAAACACTTTTGTCCTAGCATAAGTTTGAATCCTGGAGAGTGGGGTGAGGGGGTTTATGTGTGAGTGTTTTTTTATGGATTCCCCCATCATGCTATGTGTACATATATGTATGTGACAAAGTGGGTTTGTCCCATTATTTATTTTGGTAATTTTGCTTCATTTGTTTCATTTGCAATATCCATCAGCTAGCAATGACCCAGATTCATTCATTTGTTTAAGTTAATAATTACGCTTCACATTGTCCGTTTAAAACTTTGTTTTATATATTCATTTACTCAATATACAAACTTACCTGCACCACATGGTGGGAACAAAGGGAAGGCGTGGTCTTTGTCGGCCATTTTAGTATCTCAGGTTAAACCATTTGGCAGGGGAAACTAGTTTAAACTCTTCTTTGAGTTTCCTTTTGTATATGATTTAAGTCTGCCTGCCCATTTTGACCCCTAATGGCCAGCGTCCTCACAATGTATTAATCTAAAATTAGGCAAAAATCATATGGTAAATATTGGGAATGACTGGGATTTATAAGATCATCGTTGTGATGTGAAGTGTGTTACTCTAGTACAGGTAACACTGGTAGTTAGCAGGATTATTATTGTTCTACCTAGTACAGTTTGGGTTACAAAGCTATGAATCTGGTTGAACAAGTCCTGGGTTAGTTCCTTTAACCCGGGTTAACAAACCCAGACATGCAGCCTCTGGATGAGTTGTACTTCAAAGCACATTATCAGTCGGTTAAGTTAATGCTGGGTTTCTCTGAGGTTCACACAGGATCTGAGTGTGCGTTCATGTGAAACAGGAGGAGTAGTCTGCACCAATCACAGCAGAGACACAGGCACAGCTCATCTCAGTATCACAATCTATCACTAAAATCATGATATATACTGTATTATGCAGGGCCCTGAACGGCACAAGCAGCACCTAAGGAGTAGCCTATGTTAACATTTGTTTACATTTTTTTATTACAAGTTAAATACCACACTTTGTATTATTAAGTATTATGTGGATGAGAAATAACCCTTTTTATGTAGTCATGTAAAATCTGCATCACTAAAACCCATTTGCATTTTCAAATAAAAGAGTTCTCTCACACAAGCTTTCTCCTCTTGCCTCTCTTATCCTCACTATCCAGTTTGAAGTACAAACCACTGTTAATGCTAAACCTCTAACCCTCTAATCCAGTTTAGTAGTGTAGCCCTCTGCAGTTGGACATGGTTTAGTCTTTATTTTATGTCATTATCGCTGTTGTTAATGATGACAGTGATGGTAATTGTTGATGAAGGTAATATTCTCATCACCCAGATTGATTACAAATTGGCACCGTTTCCCAACCAGGAGTACGGGACCCCATGGGACTTAGCAGAGTGTACTATATTAATAATATTGGAAATATTTCAGGTCTAAAACGGTGAAACTGAAGTGAACAGAACAATGATAATACACAACTGAACACCAATGAATCTGAGTTTAGCAGATTATTTTCTAAATAATTGACGGCACCTTGGAGTTAAGGGGTACTTTGAGAAGAATTGAAAGGCTCAAGAGTTACACGAGGCAAAAAAGGTTAGGACTTACCACTGACATACATTCAACGTTAACACTTTTCTTGCTCTCATTTTTCATGGGGTGAACTTGAAGACACGAAACCTTTTTTTACAAACACAATAGACTAATTTCTCTCATGTATTGTTCACAAATCTGTCAAAATCTGAGGACTTTGATTCTGATTTAGACCACATGAATATTGCACAGGTGCGTTAGGCTGTCTACAATAAAAGGGCACTCTGAAATGTTCAGGGTTTACCACCATTTGCCTCATAAAGTGCAGCACATAGAGTTGATCAAATTGTTGATATGGGTTGTTGAAATAGGTCCATTGCGTATA
This sequence comes from Gobius niger, assembly GCF_951799975.1. Taxonomy (NCBI): domain Eukaryota; kingdom Metazoa; phylum Chordata; class Actinopteri; order Gobiiformes; family Gobiidae; genus Gobius; species Gobius niger. Next base: position 5,802,366 of record NC_136856.1, read on the forward strand.
AAGACATTTTTTTACCCCATGAAAAATGAAAAATAGTACATGTTCAGCGTGAAAAACAGTCTGTTTTGCAAATTCTGTAGGCCTGATATACATCTTAATGAGCACATATTTCAAAACCTACCTTCAGTCAAAGCAAATCAGGAACATCTCCATGGAAACAAGCTGATGACGTCCCGATAGACACAGTCACAGACAGGCATATGGTCATGTTTGAAGCTGCCAGAGGGGGAAACAAAGAGAGGAAAAAAAAAAAAGTCTCCCATTACTCCACCACTACTTTAAAGCAGTACTAAGTAGCTCATGCCCCTAGTGGCCATAAGCGCCACTGCAGGTGTCGTAGCATGTTACGTTTTTTTTACTCATTAATTGTCCGTGAGAGTAAATACTATGCAGACAGAAAAGACAAAGGGAGAGCGGGATATTGTACATCCAATTATACAATGGAGATAATTTTTGACCAGAGACACCGGGGGAGATGAAATACCCCCCAATCATCCCACTATTACACTACGGAAAGGATTTATTAAGGTTAACAAGTTACTTAGTACTGCTTTAACAAGTTCTGATTTTTAATTTCATTTTAATTCTTCTTTTTTTCATGGTAATGCTTAACTTAAGATAAAACAATCCAACAACAACAGCAAAAAACAAACAATAATACATTCCATGAGAAGAAGAAAAGGAGTAGGATGAAGAAAAAAATCTTATACATTACTACCCCATTCTTTTAAAAAAAAGCTACAAATTAGATGGCCTCACGGACGGCAAAAAATATATTTGAATAATATTATAATATTGAATATATTTTCCTACCAAATAAAGATACAAAGATATGGAGAGGAGAAAAGTGCTTATAATAACCCATAAATACTTAACACTAGAGGCCAACTTGAGTGGCAACAGAAAACTCTTTTTTGCCTTTTTCTCTCTCTCTCTCTCTCTAATACTCTAATACACCTAATGTATGATTTTGGTCGCTCTGTGATGAACAGAGTGAAATAATTGATGATCAAAAACTTGAAAAGTCACTATCTGGACATTTCATACATATTATTATGTTTCTTTTCTTTTTATAGTCTGAGGGGGTGTAAATTGTAAACCCGACACTTCTCTCTCGCTCTCTGGAGTCTGTTTGACAAAGCAGAGCGGCTTCCCATGGAAAGATCGAAACAGTTGAGATTTTAACGTTTCCCTGAGTTTAAATGGTCAAATTGGTCCAAGGACGACTGAGAAACATCCTGTTAAAGTCTTCAGTCCGAGAACCAAGCTGTTTAAATGCACATGAAACCGATCGATAACACGCGCTGTTTCAAAACGTGTCAACAATGTTGTCCTTGAAAACTGACTTGAAACTAATAAAATTAGGCATTTGCCTCTTCCCATAACGTTAGCGTCTGTCCCGAGAGGAGAGAGGAGTTAATCAGAAAGGAGAGCGTTTCATAAAACACTAAATATCTCTAATTTTGATCAAAACTAGCCTCAAAACTAGCCTCAGCCTAGATTTCTCAAGAACCGAGGCACATAGAACGAGCCACAGCATGTGTCCATAGCTATAACATAGAATACGCTGTGGTGTTACAAATATCATGAAAAATGGTCTGGATTGTTGGCACTCTACAGCTAAATCCCCCAAAACAGCACCGCACTCAATGTGTCAAAAAACAGAGAACTCACCGTAAAGCTGCGATTCATCCATAAAATCATAGTGAAACAAATGCTTTTCATTAAATTTAATTTCCTTTTATATATAGACAAAGGCTTTTGTTTTCACTAAAGGTCAACGTTACTTCATCAAAGCTAAAATCCATGGAACACACAGAGAGACTGAGTGAGCAGTGATCCGATAGTGTGTAAATGCTGGCCTTTAGAGACTGTGTGCTGAGCAGTCGGTATTTTCTCTCTAAAACAGAGGGAGTTGCTGATTTGTGCTGAAGAATGTTTTAATATTTAACAAGTCCTAAACTGCGCTCCGGGATCTGAGAAACTGCAGCATTTCAACACAGCATTAGTTTAACTCTACCCTGACGCAAGTGTGAACAGAACTCCGCAATCAAAAATAAATATTCAGCTGGGAGGATGTTTGAATAAGCAGGAAAAGCATGTTTAAGTTCATTTAGAGAAGTTTTGATTCACTTTTTTTGCCTGCCATCCACCACTGCTTTTTGAATCTGTTCAAAAGAAGGACCTGGAACTTTGCAAACACCCTATCAGACCTTAAAAAGTGTTTTATCGATTCAATCACAGAGCACGTCATCCCATCCGGAACCGAATTAGCCAAGTAAAATATTTTCTTAAGACGAGATGCTGCAGGTGAATAGGGGGGAGAAAAAAAATGTAGAGATATCAATTTGAAACTTTTGCTGAACATTACTGATATGAATATGAGAAAAAATGTATTGCAAGTTTTCTGTCATTTTATGTTTTCATATAAGAATAAGGCATTTTGTGCATTAAAATGGCCAAAATTGGCTATACATGCCTTTCAGTCATGTGACTTTTGTTGCTATGGTGGCCATTTTGAATACTGAACTATGCAGTACTACAACATGCAACAATATCTCTACTCAGGATATAAATGAAAGACAACTGATTGACAGTGGCATTTTAATGTACTCGTGATCATTGCTGAAGAAGAAAACAGTAAAAACACAGCCCCAGAGACGAAAGTTTATGTGAAGAAACCAGTGAGTAAGTGTTTAAGATGTTAGTATGCTACCGGATAGCATTTAGCTTCAACAGCTCAGCTCCAATCTCTCCAAGAGAAAGCCCTGAACCAAACATCTAGCCCTGGATACAACATGTGACAGAGCTGAGCTGTTACTGTAGTATTTCGATGTGAGTTCGATGTGAGACAGTTGCTAGCCGGTAGCATGCTAATGTCTTGAGAGCTTCAACACTGACTGAGACTCTGTCGACACGCCAAACTGTAAAAATCACAGAGAAAGGTTTACTGTTTCCTCTTTGATGTGTTAATTTAGTCTTCAGAGTGAAGCAGATCTTTAGTAAATCCTGCTTTAGCTCCACAGACAGAGCTGCTACGTCTGTGCCACATTTGCTGGTTTTATCACACGAACGTGCGTCTCTGGGGCCGTGTTTTTACTGTTTTCTTCTTGACATAAAAATGCCACTGTCAATCAGGGACGGACTGGGACTGAAAAACAGCCCTGGACTCTGGCAGTCTGGCCCAAATTAGCGTAAATGCGTCACTTCCACAAATATATATGTTAACCTCTTACCACCCGCCTTAAAGGGGCTAGATGCAAGTTAGTCATTTTATGCTCACTACTGCCATCTCAGGTCGTATGTGTAATTGCACCTTCTATATTAAGCTCATGCATGACGGCACTTCAGACCCGAATTAACACGTTTTTGAGTGACAGTGCAGGATTTTAGGGCAGTTGTGGTGAACAGGTCTGGGCTCATTCTACACATTAGGTCATGGCTGGAACATGTAGGGGAAAAAATCAGTATTTTTTTTAATTTAATTTTGAAGCTCTCTAGATTCTTCTGGCCGATGGATCATAAAACCACCAACCACTGATTGGTTAATATACTTGTCAATCAAGCCCATCAGGAATTCAAAGATACACGTCTTTGTAACGAATAGGAAAACTTTGATGACAGGGCTTGTTTAGCAGTTGTTTTATTTAGAGGAGGACTGCTGCATTAAGGTCCCAGATTCACTTCACCATCGCATTCAGTGGCTTGGGTTAGATACTTAAAGATACTTAAACTAAAACTCTTCAAACTGCTTTTACTGAACATTTTGGCACAGAGCGTCCCAGTGAGTAAAAAGCCCGGCCTTTAGCGAACAGAGAGGCTTATCAGATGGACCTTCCCTGATTCAGAGATAGCTTAAGACTTCAATCCATTCCCGCTCTAACAGGAGGGCGTCCGATGGGTCGGCCGGGTCGACGGACTGTCCATAGAAAGATAAGAGGTGTCCAATTGAGCATTACTTTAGGTTTAAGTTTAAAAAGAAGTTGACACAAGCGAACAACTTTTGAGCGACGTCTTGGAGAACTGAACTTCAATTATTCAAAAACACAGATTTACTCAAATATAAGGAGAAATAAGTCACACTGTCTGATTGGGGAAGGATAAAAATACAATTAGAGTATGAACAATGCAAAGATAGGGATTAGCACTCATTATTGCCAAAAGTTGATGCCAAGTGCAGTGCTACACTATCTTTCAATAGTTACTGAAGGGAATGGATTATCTTGCATTTATTTGTTTGTGTTTTCAAATCCTATTTTAATTATTATATTCAAATATCTGTGATCTGTGGCTTAAATGTTGTAATTTTCTAACACAGAGATTAATGGAAGAGATGAAGAGGCTTTAGTTTGTTTACTTAGAGATGTGATATTTATTCTATATTGTAACATGATCATATGAGTTCAGGCCAGGACTTCAGGACCATGGACAGCTCTTTCTACAGCGTCTTTCGCAGAGGGGACTTCAGGACCATGGACAGCTCTTCTTTCTACAGCGTCTTTAGCCGAGAGGCTCAGTCTGTTTGGACTCACAAGCTCCTTTTAAACTTAGCTTGGCCCGTAGGTCTGCCTTTACATTTGTAGAGCTGAAAAATGTTTTCATCTATTCCGAAAGGCAGGGTCCCGTGAACCACTGGTGGATCACAATCTACTGGCTGAGCATGTTTGATCTTTTGAATTTCGCACAAACTCTCTTTTGTCATACATTTAAGGTCGAGGCAAACATTTTTTGTGGTGTTGTCACATTTTTGCTACATTTTCATCACTTAAAGGTGCATTATGTAACTTTTTATGCAAAAAAAAAGTACATATCTGTGCGTATTTGACATAAAAAGTTTTTGTTGCGTTTTATACATAAAAAGTATTTTAATAACCAATTTAGTGCAAAGACAGTCATAATTGTAGAAGCTAATAAAGAGTTATATCTACACATTTCAAACATACATTTCAAAATAAATGTCCAGATCCAAAAAATAAAGGTTGTAGTAAGTTTCTAGCACAACAATTGGTAACTGGTGTAAATTTAGTGTCACTACCTTGAGAATTGTAGAAGCTATTGAAGAGTAATATCCATAAATTGATATATTTTGACATAATTTTCTAAATAAATGTCCAAATCCAAAAGATAAAGGTTGTAGCAAGTAAATGTAGAAGGTTTTGAAGATTATCTATAAATTGTCATATGTAAACATATTTTTTAAACTTTGATACAATAACAGATGAAGTTATATATCTGACCTCTACTGAGTTGTTTCTGAAAGTGGCCCTCAGTGAAAAAGGTTTGGACACCGCTGATTTAATATACCACACAGATCAACTCAGAGTATTTTGACATTATCATTAGAAAAGCATCAAACAATGAGCCGAACGTTTTTATAATAAGCTAAAATCAATATTTTGCCATCAGGTTTCAGCTCGTCGTGAAAGGCCGAAGGAGCAGCTTTGGATTCACACAGTAGAGAAAAAACAGGAACTGTGAGGTGTTTGTCCTGCTAATGAAATTCTTCTAATGTAGCGACACTGTTCTCCGTGAATTGCTCTTTTTCCAGCACAAACTTCGTATCCCATCTGCACAGCCTGGCCCGTAGTCCCTCTTTGCTGCGACCATCACTGGCCTGGACCAATGACGAGTTTTGGCCGAGCTCTGGGTAAATCTCTCTCATCTCTGTCTGTTTGGGCCTTTCCAACACGGCTCCCCGGTGGCCGTCATTTTCCAGGCCCCAAAAATAAACCGGGAGCTGCGTTTTTTTCTTTTTTTTTACTGCGTCATTAACCGCAAATAAACATCGGCGTGGAATAATCACTCCGACAGAGAGAGGGATGAAATTAAAAGTGCTTGTTTGAACTGTACTTGAAGGGCTTTTGCGGCGTCACTGGTGGTTAAATAGGCTGTGTAAACGAGCAAGAGGCATTGTTGGGATTGATATTAGTGCAGTCAGTCTGGAAATGTACAAACGGAGTCGGGACAGGGCTAATGGGAAATACCAGGCTTTGTAAACAGAGAAGTGGGAGATTTCCACACTGTAATGGTGGTTGGTTAATGACACTTTTTAGATCCAGTTTGATTTGATGCCAGATGGAAAACTTCATTAGATTCCTGTGGGTTATAGTTCATGGCCTGGTTTGATTGAGGCACAAGCGTTATGTAGTTACTCATTTAGTTACACGTTACTCTAATCTGATTACTTTTTTCAGTGACGAATCATCTAGACCTGTAATCTGATTAAGCTCTTATCCCCCACCTGAACCGAGCACATTTTCTCCAGATCTGCTTTACCCAAATCTAAAAGCTTCTCAGCTGGAGAGCAACAGTGTAATGCCTCATTTGAAAGCTAAGACCTGCGAAATGTATTGTAACTTTTTGTCACATTGTTGCTGCATTTCTGTCACATTTTTAAAGCCTTTTTGTTGCATTTCTATCTTGTTTTTGTTGCTTTTTGGTCATGTTTTCACCACATTTTTGTCACTTTTTTGTTGTTTTTTCAACAAACATTTAGATTTGGGTAAAGCCAAACTGTAGAGAATGTGCTCGGTACAGGCAGGGTCACCATGAGTTTCTATTCTGTCATTTTCCTTGTGACGTAACAAGTTACATTGTCAGCATTTTTTTAACCTGCATAACTTTGATTGTTATTGACAAGATTTCCTGATGATACAACTCGTTACACTTTTCTTGGGAGTGAATGTGTTTGAACTAAAACCAAATACCAAATACTTAAACTGGGAGCCGTGCATTGTACAGTTTGCCGATACCACATGCTTGTACTCATACTTGTACTCATTAATGTGGTCCTGATACCAGAAACCGATACCACTTGACGTGTTGCCATAAACACACGAGAAAATCTACACAGAGCTGAAGTAAAGGCGAAAAGAGACCATTTAGCTGCAGTAATAAGCAACATCTCAATACTATTGTTAAATAAAAATAGATAAATTAGGCATTGAGGAGCATTTGGGCATGAGCTGTTCTGTCTGTGATGGACAGTGCAATAGAAATTTAAAATAATATTGAATGAAAAATAAAAAAGCAAAATGGCATCTGTTCAATAATGATATAACTTCTCTTAAAAGTGTCGCCTCCTTATCTCAGGGAAATGTAAATGAGTAAATTAACTAATTACTAAACAAACTGCTGTGAAAAAGTCAGTCTATAAACCGTCTATTCACTTCAAAAAGTATGTTGAAGAAAATGCCTTGTATTCGTATCAGTATTCAGTATCAAAGTTGTATCGGTGCATCCCTAGTTTTAACGCAGGACTCTGAGTTGTTTGATCCGCTCATACCGTGGTCCCACGAGCTGAAACTGTTCATTTGGTTTGTTTGCTTTAATTCCTTGGCAGGAGTTATTTCACTTTTTTTAAGATGTTATACTGGAAGCTCGTTCCGCTAGTTGATTGAAAACAGCATATTTTAGTGAAATTAAGCCAAATCAAAATCCAGTATCCAATCTAAATTCAGGATTCCTCAAACATGCACCAGATACGTTTGTTATTACATAGTCGATGTAAAAAGACACTAAAAGTGAATTAAGGCCCTTTCATTAACCCAGCCAGACTCGCTTCTTTCTAAAGTAAGTAAACCAGATTTTAAATGTTTTTGCACGTTAGCGCAGTGGTTAGCGCTCGTGCTTCACAGCTAGAAGGTACCGGTTTCAATTCCCACCTGGATTGGCTCTTTCTGTGTGGAGTTTGCATGTTCTCCCCGTGTCTGTGTAGGTTTCCTCCAGTTACTCCGCTTTCCCCTACCATTAATAACATGTACAATAAGTTCCCCTCTGGAGTCAGGACCCTGAAAAAGAGATTCTTAATCTCAGTGGGACGATCCTGGTTAAATAAAGGTCCATACAATTTGACGATCACCAGTAAAATAAGTTTGGACACTAAAGCATTGGTATTACTATCTCTTATTCTCTTTTATTAAAATTATGTGTGAAACATTTTCAGTATAAGAGGAGGCTTAGAGAAGTCTGAAACCCGTGATTGTTGGTCTGTAGAAAGATGTGCATCGTCATGGAGACTATTTGATCACATGACCTGACAAAATCATTCATCAGATTCATCCAGATCGTCTGGACGCAGAGGAGGACCACCTCGTGACATCACCAGGTGTTGGAGTGAGTGTTTTGACAGGGAACAAGGAGGATTAGGATTAACCGAACATAAATCCAGGATGAACAACTTTATAATGTGGTTAACAGCTCAAAACGTCAAGCTCATTTTGCTCTGTCAGTGAAATTAGGGAAAACGCTGAAATAATAAATGTTTCTTTTCAAAAATGTCACTCTCTATCTAACTCCCTGTGCCTCTCATTTCTCTCTCATCACGAACAGTCGCAGATCCAAACCTTTTCTAATTTCCTAAATCTCTGCCTCTCTCCGCGGCCCCCCTCCCCTGTCCCGCGCTGACGCTGAGCGCAGAATACATCACTCTTCCATCAGCGCAGGATTTACAGACGATCTTTGGTTAATAAGGGCTTTTCAGAGAGAGCGGAGCTGAAAGATCGAAGGAGTCAAACCGGGTGAGAGTGTGAGAGCCGGCGAGGCGTTCAGGGACACGCGGAAATCACGGAAATCACACGTCTGAAGGCGAAGCTGAAAGGAACAATCAGGTGGTGTGGTTATGAAATATAGAAAGTTGAATATGTCCTTACTGAACCTCGGCTTAGGTTTAGAGGTTTCAGTCACAGGATCTGGCATCTCAGAGTGTAGGGCTCATTCTGCTCTCTGATTGGAGGATCAGCTTGTGAACCATTTTCGTATTTATAAAAAAAAAAGTTAGTAGAACCAATAATTCATCTTTATTTTAATTGAATACAGTATTTACTTTGTGGGAATTGCTGGTTATTTTCATGAAATAATGAAAACAAATCTATCCTTTCTTTGGCCAGGCTTTCATGCACTTCTACACCAAGACCTCATTGTCCTCATAAGAAACTATAAGGAGGGTATGCCTGTTGTACATGTTTTGGGTTAATGGAGGAAACCGGAGAAAACTCCACACTGAAAAGCACAGTCTGGGATTCGAACAATCTTGAACAATCGTGCCGTGAAGAGAGTGTGCTATTAATCGGTGGTTCTCAACCTGGGGGTCGGGACCTCCTGTTGTTGCTAGAAAATTTGGGAGGAGAATTTTTGAAAACTTTTATACAAAGCACCCACATTTGTTTACTACAGATTCAAACCTCTGCAAGAACATCACAGAGCTCATGAGGTGATGTGAAATACATGGTGGTCCTATCCTACCAAAAAGAGGTTTATTTAAATAAAATAACAATTCAACGATGTCTCTCTCTCTCTAACCTGTCATATGCTTAACCTCACGTGGAGTCAGTCCATGATACAGGTCTGCTGTCTGAGTCAAATAGTCGGCCAACACTTCTTCCTGCACCTCAGAGAAAACCTGATGATTTGTTGATGCTCCAATAACCCACACTGGGAAGATCACTGGACCCCTGTTCTCTCAGCTTCTGCTGTGTTTTCCAGTATCTGCTCATATGGCTGATCCCATGTGCCTTTGCAACTGATCTGACTTTCCTTTCTTTCTGACCTCATCAGATGCTTTTTTTTTTATTATTTTATATTTGAAGGCACCTCTGTTAGTCTTTCTTTTCCACTGCCTAAGCATTCTGTAAAAGTATTAAAATCAAGTAAGTGTTATTAACTGTATATAGGAGATGATTATGTTAGAAGCATCCCCACCCCTGTCAGCCATTGTTTTGCTGTATAAACATAATGGTTTGAGATTAGCAGGGGAAAGGTGCACATTTTGCCTGAGAAACTGAAAATTTAATCTAATATAAGTCATATAGTTTAATGTGCAATAGTATAAGCACTAAACAAAATATAGTCTTGGTCAAAAACTTTACTTTCTTACCTCGAAATAATTTTTGTCTCTATAGAATCTGCGTGAACCTGTTTACAACCTTAACCACCATGTGGGATCAGGGAGGAAGTGGGTAAACACTGATATGATCATTTGACTCCTGTCTTATACCCGATTGGTGGAACTGGTGTTACAACTGTCCCCATGTTCCAACCATACGTGGTCTCCCCTATATATAATCAACTATTTCTATGCTGTTACATATTTGCTGTATTGCCTTTGTTTGTTCTGTTTTTATTTTGTTTAATAATTTTTAAAAAAGCACGAATTGTCCCTCCTGTTCTTGCACCTAAATACAAGACAGGACGTAATTAGTTTGTCTATTTTAAACTTCTTTCCGCTGCTGATGTCCTGATGATGTCGGCAAGAAAAAGGTCTGAACGTGATAAAATCCTCCTAGGACTTAGTTAAAGTGCAGTGAGTCAAAACACCAGAAGAGGGGGCAGTTTGCATCTGAAACAAGTCCAGAGAATGTATTTGGATTCTGAAAACCCAGAGCTGCACAGACACATTCTGACGTATATCGGAGTGGGCGCACGTTCTGGAGAAACAAACTAAATTCAGGATTACTCAAACACGCACCAGATACGTTTGTTATTACATAGTCGATGTAAAAAGACACTAAAAGTGAATTAAGGCCCTTTCATTAACCCAGCCAGACTCGCTTCTTTCTAAAGTTAAACAATCAATAAGCAATCTGAGAGGTGGATCATGGGCTGCAGCTGAAAATAACATAACATTTGATCATCAGGAATGATTAGAGGACAGAGAGGACAGTTTTGACATGAGCTGGGTACATGTTTTCACCCAACATCATAGTTTTACATTCAGATAGAGTCGGGCCAAACAAACACTCAATACCTCGCACTTCAAATGGACAGCCTTCAAGTGATTCAAAATCTGAACGCAACGTGACACATAAACTTCTCTCAACTTTCAACTCCAGGTAAGTTAGAGGGTAGAGAAACCAAAACATAATTACACAAGTCAGAGCCGTGACTATTACTCAAGCCACTGGGTCACACTCGTAGGAGGAGCCAGTGGAGGTGAAAATGGTGCAGAGACCGGGTTCAGATCCAGCACATTTGTCCCGATCGCTTCACTGGTCTCCGCAGAAGACACTGGGCCTGCTGTGGGGCCTCACTGAAGAGTTAGGGACATTTTACGGCTCTCGGAAACATGAGCAACACCTGTTCAGAGATCGAAAACCTACTCGCTCTGAACAAATGCTGGATACAACATGGACACGGCACAAAATGTGGGTAGAACATTTTCTTCTTCCCCACAGAATTGTCCAAAGTCCAGGCACGTAAAGGTTCTGCCTTGTGTGTTATTCCTGCTTTTGAAACTACATTATAACGGTGCTGTTTGCTGTAGTATGTAAATACACTACGTCCCAAATTATTAAGCAAATTGTATTTTTGTGTCAAAAAGGTTAAACTTTTTTTTTTTTTTACTGAAACTCATGGATGGTGTTGTGTCGCAGGGCTCTTTGAATCACTGACATTAATCTCAGAGACCTGTGATGATTCGTTTTCAGGTTAAGCCCAGTTAAAGGAAAAACTACTGAAAAAGGGTGTTCCACTTTAAGCAGATCATCATTTTCAAGCAATATGGGAAAGAAAAAGGATCTGCTGATGAAAAGCGAGAAATTGGTCTAGGTATGAAAACCTTCGATATTTCATGAAAGTTTAAGCGTAATCGTCGTACTGATGAGAGATTTGTGGATGATTCAGACACACTCGGATGTACAGATAAAGGCACAATATGGATGGTTTCAGCCAGACAAACACATCAGATTAAGAGAACAGCAGCTACAAAACAGCAGAGAGGTATTTGAAGCTGCTGGTGCCTCTGGAGTCTCCCGAACATCAAGGTGTAGGACCCTCCAGAGGCTGCAGTTGTGCATAAACCTTCTATCCGGCCCCCCCTAAACTGTTCATTGAAGATGATGAACAGAAACGGCTGCAGTGGCTCAGAAATACATGAGGACTCATTTTCAAACAGTCTTGTTCATTGATGAGTGCCGTGTAATCCTGGATGGTCAGATGGATGGAGTAGTGGATAGTTGGTAAATGGCCACCATGTCCCAACAAGGCTGTGACGTCAGTAAGGAGGGGTCCAGATCGAGACAATTAGTTAAATCCAGGTGGTGACTTGTTTTTTGGTCAGGGGGTGTATAATTGTGAATTGGGATTTGAAATTCCTTTTTTGGAAAGTTTCTGGAGCAGACAATTGGAGCAATGCCAAGACCAAAATAAGTGTTTGTGGCCATACCGCCTTTGCCATGCCCAATCCCGTCAGACCTTGGAAGCTAAGCAGGGAAGGGCCTGATCGGTACTTGGATGGGAGACCGTTTGGTAACACCAGGAAGCCTAGCAAATGTAGTGTGTGAGTGAGTGGTTGGTGGTGGTCGGAGGGGCCGATGGCGCAGACTGGTTGCCTCGCTTCCGTCAGTCTACCCCACGGCAGCTGTGGCTACAATAGTAGCTTACCACCACAGAGTATGGAGTGAACGAATAGTGCAATGTAAAGTGTCTTTGAGTGTCCAGAAAAGTGCTATATAAAACCAATGCATTATTATTATTATTATTATTATTATTATTAAGTGTTGTGTATTGTAAAATCATGGGTGAGCAACTGTTTGTGAACATTTGAATTTTGAGAGCGTTATAAAAACAAAACATCAAATGATTGCACCCCTTGGTCACCCCTGAGTCTGGACATGCCCGTGACTCACACACACAGTCGAAGTGGGTGAGGTGCCCATTGCGAGTGTTTTGTTCCGCTAATTCTCATTCACTTGGAGGCTTTTCTAATCAAAACATCTTCACTCTGTCACTGACCCAGAAATAGGATTGAGCCCTGGAGTTTGTTGTTTTAACTCCGTTCAGTCGTGTTGCATTTATTCAAATAGATTAGGCCATTAATGTGCGGCGACTTGTGGGACATGTTTCATTGTTTATCGACAAAATGCATCGACAAACCCCGGCAGCTCCACGGTGCCGTGTGCAGAGGGCAGAGACGCACATTTACAAAGTCAAGTTAGGAAGAAAGTTTAGAGTCGAGATCCAAAAAAGGGAAAAGGAACTACATGCCGCCATTGGGAATATTTATAAGAGGCTGAAAGGGTCTCTTCTAGTCGTCATGCAGATGAAATGGATTTCACTTCTTCAGAAGAGGTTTGTTTATGACACAATGACAAGGTTTTGACAAAAGCCACAAAGTTGAATGGAAAACACCATGAAAGCCACGGTTTGCATATTTTTAGGTTTTTAAAACGTGCAGAAAATATAACGCTTTCCGTGACATTGTCCTGAAGGTCAGAGTTCTTGTTTAAGGTTGGTAAGTTGATCATTATACAGATAAGAGAAGATGGTATGAGGAGATACTGGCCCTGCAACTATGGGCATGAGGCAGGGAGCTCCTCTCACGAGGATAAAAAATCCTTTTATTACCTACTACTAAGTCCAGTTCCCTCCTGTTTGGGGAAATTGCTGTGAAGAAAGTTGTATATAATCCACATGACAAAGTATTTTTGTTTCCCCCATAACAAGTACAATGTATGCTTTGCTAGCGAGATAGGGTGCTTTCATTGTTTAAAATGTAGTAATACCTTTATTTGTCATTGTACAATTGCACAACAAAATTGCGTTCAGATGTTAGTCCTGAGCCGCTGCGACTGAGCGCACCGCCACAATGGGCCAACCTGACCAGCATGTTTTTGAAGGTATAGGGGAAACCGGAGTACTATCTTTAGGGCTTCTCTGAAACGGCGCACTCACTCCTGAGTTTGTCCCTGTTTCAGAGCGTGGTGTCCTGCACTGGTCAGCTCCCTCCTCTCCACACCATAATACGTATTATTCTCCAGTGAACAAACATTAACCAGAACAATAGTGCGGTTAGAAGACTTGGGTGGCTTAGCATGTGTTTGTGTTGTATTTTTGTGTACTTCTGCATCTCTATTTTTGTATACTTTAAATTTGAATAGTGTATTTTATATATATATGTATTTTTGTGTACAGCACTTTTTGCAGCGATGCTGTTTTAAATGTGCTCTATAAATTGACCTTGACCTTGACCTAGCTGTGAGTCTTGCCCGGATACCTCTATATGTCCCTTTCTGGTTTCCTGTAGCGCCTCTTGTGACGCCTCCACTGTGCTGCAGGTGTGGGGGGCTCTCGGTGACTCTTTAGTGTCTTAGAAGCTCTCTGCAGTAAATATACACTGCGTTCCAAATTATTATGCAAATTGGATTTTTGTGTCAAAAAGGTTAAAAAAATAATAATAATAATGAAACTCATGGATGGTATCGTGTCTTGGGGCTCTATGAATCACTGACATCAATCTCAGAGACCTGGGATAATTAGTTTTCAGGTTAAGCCCAGTTAAGGGAAAAACTACTGAAAAAGGGTGTTCCACTTTATTATGCAGATCATCATTTTCAAGCAATATGGTAAAGAAAAAGGGTCTTTCTGCTGATGAAAGGCGTGAAATAGTTGAATGCCTTGGTCTAGGTATGAAAACCTTCGATATTTCATGAAAGATTAAGTGTAATCATCATACTGATAAGAGATTTGTGGATGATTCAGAGCACACTCCGTTTTGTGCAGATAATGGCACAATATGGACGGTTTCTGCCAGACAAACACATCAGATTAGGAGAACAGATGCTACAAAGCAGCAAACAGGTATTTGAAGCTGCTGGTGCCTCTGGAGTCCCCCAAACATCAAGGTGTAGGACCCTCCAGAGGCTACAGTTGCGCATAAACCTTCTATCCGGGCCTCCCCTAAACGGTTAATTGAATGTTGATGAACAGAAACGGCTGCAGTGGCTCAGAAATACATGAAGACTCATTTTCAAACAGTCTTGTTCACTGATGAGCGCCGTGTAGCCCTGGATGGTCAACTCAATGGAGTAGTGAATGGTTGGTGAATGACCACAATGTCCCAACAAGGCTGTGACGTCAGTAAGGAGGTGGCGGAGTCATGTTTTGGTCCAGAATCATGGTGAGAGAGCTGGCCGGCCCCTTTAGGTCCTTTTAGGCTCCCTGAAGGTGTGAAAATGACCTTTGAAAAATATGTGGAGTTTCTGACTGACCACTGTCTTCTATGGTACAAAAAGAAGAGCCGTGCTTTCCCTAACAAAATCATCTTCATGCATGACAACGCACCATGTCCTGCTGTAAAGAATACCTCTGCATCACTGGCTGCTATGGGCATAAAAGGAGAGAAACTCATGATGTGGACCCCCTCCTCCCCTGACCTCAACCCTGTTGAGAACCTTTGGAGCCTCAACAAAAAAAACATCAACGAGGGTGGGAGGCAGTTTTCATCCAAACAGTAGCTCTGGGAGGCTATTCTGACATCCTGCAAAGAAATCCAAGCAGAAACTGTCCAAAAACTTACAAGTTTAATGGATTTAAGAATTTTGAAGCTGCTATCACACAAGGGCTCCTATGGCAAAATATAACTTGACCTGTTAATATTTTTTTGATTGAAATAGCTTTTGATTTCAGTAAATATGACCTCCTAATGCTACAAATACAACAAATGACCATTTTCAGTTAATTACAAGCTTTAAAATGTATTGAAACGATGAGTTGCATAATAACTTGGAACAGTGGATTTTGAGATTTTTACTATATTTATTTTTGAAAAAAATACTGTTATCACTAGGAAATTTTTTCCACCACATTTAAATGATCCTCTACCAGTTAAAGACTTAAAAATTATGCTGACTCTCATTTGAGTTGACAATTTAGAAAATCTTAGAAAAATGTCATTTGCATAATAATTTGGAACGCAGTGTATATATATATACAAAACCTCACAAAAAACACAGCGAAGATGTACAAAAGTATCCAGTAAAACAATGTGGAACACAGAAACTATGCAGTTTGCAGAAAAACAAAAGGCCCAAAAATGCAGCTGTATCACGAGAGAGGGAGGTTGCTGCTTTCTTAAAATTGATAAGTCGTGGATGAGGATCTATGGATGATGATTTCTATAAATAAATTGAAAATACCCTATTTTGTTTTCATTTACCTCCTGGCTTCCATCTGATGCTGTCAGCCAACTGCAGTCTGATACCTTTACCTCGTAACCAATGAATCTGTCTTTGTAAAGCCCAATATCAAAATACAGTTGCCAGATTCTACACAATCTGGGGGAGAGGTTCATTCCCTTGGATGGACAAGCCTTAGATTGGCCCAGAGTGGATGGGAGCACTTTGGCAGATATTGCTGAAGACTATGGGGTTAATGTTCAGTCCTTGATGGAGCTTCAGGCCATGGGACTCATCCAGTCGGTGAGCTGTGCTACCGTGGGCGTCACGGGAGCACAGAGGTTAGGACTTGTGCTTCACAGCTAGAAGGTCCTGGGTTCGATTCCCACCTGGACGGGGCCTTTCTGTGTAGAGGTTGCATGTTCTCCACGTGTCTGCGTAGGTTTTCTCCAGGAACTCCGGTTTCCCCTACCACTAAAAACATGTAAAATTTTATCAGGATGAATGAGTGCTGTGTTTACATGCATGAGTCTCAAATGCCCAAAAAAACCCAGGCAGGAAGGTCCACATGTCGCTCAGATGCAGATATTAAGGTCTGTCACCACAGGGCGTTGAGCAGCCAGAGGCCAGGCATCTGAAACAGGACAGAGGAACAACATATGTATAGCAATGA
Organism: Gobius niger; assembly: GCF_951799975.1. Lineage (NCBI taxonomy): Eukaryota > Metazoa > Chordata > Actinopteri > Gobiiformes > Gobiidae > Gobius > Gobius niger. The sequence goes on from NC_136856.1 coordinate 5,818,929, forward strand.
ACAGACTACAAGTAAAGTAAATATTAGTCATATAATCTCAGTTCATTTGTTTACAGTAGCGGTGACAAGTTTGGAAATGCTTTTTTATGAATTGTTTTTTCTTATATTTTAACACTATTTACATTGTAGATTCCCACTGAAGGCATTCAAAAAAGGTTAAGAAATAGATTATTCTTGCTTTCATTACTACTCAAACTTGCCACCCTTTATTCTTGACATTTTCTCAATGAGCTTCATGATGTTGTCACAGAAATGGTTTTCATGCACAGTCGCTGTTGAAAACCATTTCAAATGATGACCTTATGAAGCTCATTGAGAAAATGCCAAGAATAAAGGGTGGCAAGTTTGAATAATTTAAAATATGTTATTTGACTCTTTTTTGTTTCCTACATAATTCCATGTGTTGTTCATTCATGGTTTAATGTCTTCAATAAGAATCAAAAGCCAAAACATAAAAAGTGTTTCCAAGCTTTTGACCCGTACTATAAGTGTGCTTTTTCTTCCCTGCTTGAACCCGCCTCCACCCCACATCCATTGCAACAGCAGTTTCATCATCAGCCTCCTCATCATCTCCACCTTCACTAGTGTCTATTTTCCCAAACAAATCTATCCTTCTGTCGCCTGAACACATCACTGGCCCCTCCTTCAGTCTGGATCAAAGCAGCAACATTCGATCTCACCACTCACTGTTAATAATTTGTCTGTGCCCATCCCTCTTGTTATAAGTGACAAGCTTTCATCATTTTTGTCATGAAACATTATCAATATCTCAGTAGCCCTTTGAAAGAAATCATTTTTGCAAGATCCCAATGTGCGGGACACAGCAGCGACTCTAAACCAGAAGAGAAAATGAGATTGTGACTATTGTTTTGATGCTTTCGCCGTTTCAATTTCGCTCGATAACTCTCCAACCACATTGGTTTGTTTCTCTGCGGGGCCTTTTAAAAATGATTCATGCTCCGACTCTGTGCCCTCTCCCCTCTTTGTACCCAAAATCCTTCGCTTCCCGGCCCATTGGAATGTAATGCAAAGTCCACAGCGGCTAAAGACTATTTGTTAGAGCGATAGCAAGACGCGGTTCATCCCTCAAAGCAATGAAAACACACAGATGTAATACGTAATCGGAGGTTATCAGCGCGGGGCACGGAGAGCTTTATTCTTTAACTTTATGTTCCACTGGTGGGAGAGGGCGAAGGAAGGCATAAGTTTAGAAAGTGTGGCAAATAAAAGGAGTTTGAACACAAAGGATACAAAACTGGTAATTCAATATCTACACATTTGGAAAGAGGAAGTAATATCTTTATTCTTTTAACCTTGTTCGAGTCCTGGCCCCAGAGTGGACCCAACAGAACTTTCCTTATGTTGGGAAGCCTTAAAAACAACAACAGTGCAAAAAATTATGTCTTGATCAAATAGAAACTGCTCAAAGAGAAGAACGTCCAGTAGTCAGAACAATAGGGATAGAAGATGTGTGTGGTTAAGCTGCGAGTCTTGCCCGGATGCCTCCTCCTTTGTCCCTTCCTTGTTTCCTGTCCCGCCTCTTGTGACGCCTCCGCTGTGCTACAGCTGTGGGGGCTCTTGGTGCCTCTTCAGTGTCTCAGAATTAGAAATGTTTGGCCTGAAATGCCATTAGCTGAGCCCTATACAGAGTTTAAAAATGTCAAAATTATGTATTTTCCTCCCCCTACATGTTCCAGCCATGTCCTAATGTGTAGAATGAGCTCAGACCTGTTCACCACAACTGCCTCTAAAATCCTGGACTGTCAAAAGAAAAAGGTGTTAATTCGGGTCTGAAGTGCCATCATGCACGAGCTTAATATAGAAGTTGCAGTTATACATATGACCTGAGGTGGCAGCAGTGAGTATAAAATGGCTAGCTTGCATCTAGCCCCTTTAAGGCTAGCTGTTTACTTTTAAAAAGCTGCTTTCTTCAGGACCATTGCGGACCTGGGGGTCTCATTTATAAAACTGTCCGTGAGACTCTTTACGAGCAAAACCCAAACTTCATGTACAGAGAAAACAAATGGGATTTATGAAACCCTCCATGCGTGCAGCACCACCTAATCTCTCCTTCACTGATTCCACCTGGAGCAGAAATGCGCACATGACCCCTCCTCAGGACACGCCCCTGCACGCCTCCATGACACCATATAAGGACATGCAAAGTAACTTATGAATGAGATTTACCTAAACATGACGTGATAAGGAGAGGGTTTTACTGAGACGCTGTGGATCTTCACTCACATGTTACCGCTGTTTCTCAGAAAGTATTGGCAGAGTGCACTCGTCAATAACTCTTTTGGAAAAAACACTTTTAGAACGTAAAGAGGAGCCTTATAGACGCTGATTGTGATATTTGCCAATGCCATTCACAGAGCTCAAACTTCCTGAAACTCTTAAGCTTTTAATCACTCAGATGTTGTCTTTTGAACTGACTTCCCCTCCTCTCGTCTGTGGAGTGCGGACTGCATACGACAGGTACAGACCTAGTGTGGAGGTGCATAATGTTTCATGTTCAGTTTGATTTCTATAAATACCACCTTTCGCGTAGAACAGTTCGTACAGAAGGTTTTGGCCTCCTTTCGTGCGTATGTGAGCTTTATAAATGAGACCCCTGGACCTTTGCAGTAAAAAAAACTGCTAAACCTCACCACAACATGGCAAAGACACACAAAAGTATCCAAACAATGTGAAACACAGAAACCACAAATGCAGTTTGCAGAAAAACGCGGCTGTACCAAGAGAGAGGGAAGTTGCTGTTTGTCAAACCACCGACCTACAACTTGTGGGTGAAAACTACCACTCAGCCACTATGAAAGAACAAGGATACTTTTAAAAGTTACTCGAGGAAGCTCAAGTTGGATCCATTTTTCCCCATGACTTTGGTAAGAGCTTTTTTCCATTTGATCTGATGAAACGAGTGGAAACCGTGCTCCTCTGTCTGTTCTCGAGCCTGGAACAGACTGAGTGACAGTGACAAACCCCCTCTGCAGCGGGACAAGGCTTTAATCTCCTCTCTCTACGGGACTGGCCCCATTGTTAAATAATGATTCACACACAGTTTCCACTGATCGTGTCCACTCTCCTTTTGCTAGTTTGTAAACATGACTCTAGCATAGGCATCATCACATGTAAAAAATGAGCTTCTTAGAATTGGAAAGTGATAAGGCAAAGTGATAACTTTCTCTCCGTACATTTTTCTTTGCAAGTTCCAGGAGTCTCCTGTGAGAGCAATAGAAAGTTACTTTGCAAAGTTGCTTTTCACGCAGTAACTTTGTTTATTTGAACATCAGCCGTGCTCTATTTCTTTCCCGGTTTAGGTCTGGTACATTTGTGCAACTGAAGTAGTAGCAAATATACTGAACCAAAAACAATCAAAAGTTAATGAACAAATTTAAAACGGTGTCCATTTAAAGCGGACAAATTTATGCGAAATTGAGGCTTTAATACTGTACATTGATTCGGGTGTCTCAGCTTTTATATTTTATGTTTTATAATTCTAAATTATATCAAGGAAAAGACAACACGGAGTGAGAGGCTTTGCAGGTGAGGGTTTTGAACTGGTACATAGCGCCCTCTGCAGGCAGCAGTGGGAACGACAAAGATTACATTGCAGTATTCATTCACTCTATACTTGGTGGTGGTAAGCTACTATTGTAGCCACAGCTGCCCTGGGGTAAACTGACGGAAGTGAGGCAACCAGTGTTAGAGAATAAACAATGGTGTTGGAGAGGATAGATGAAGAATAGGCAGAAGTCTGGATGTTTTATACAGTTTAAGTTTATTTGCCGTTGGTGCGGGACCAGAGACATGAACTCGAGACATTGCTCTAGTCCTACCATTCAAATATGTCTATGCTTCCACAGAAAAGGGATAAAAAACCCTCTCAGAGCGTCATACTGATACGCAAACATTCAGTGGCTGAGAGTGGGCTCCTGAGCACCACGGTCAAGGCTATGACAGAGACCACCTGTCTGTGCCATCGGCCCCTCCAACCACCACCAACCACTCCCACTACATTCGCCCAGGCTTCCTTGTGTTCCCAAAAGGTCTCCCATCCAAGTACCGACCAGGCCCTTCCTGCTTAGCTTCGAGATCTGCTCTTGAATGGTTGGGAAATGGGAGAGAGTTCAGTGTTTTTCCCTTCTTTGTTTTCCCTCTGGCTGCTTTGAACATGACCATATATGCATAATTCCAGAGATGCCATCAGTGTCTATGATGCCACAAAATCCAGGAGATACAGATCAGAGTATGAAAGAAACAACAAGTGAAAGGAACTACTCAAAGCTTGCAGTGAGATCCTTCTCTATACACTGCATTCCAAATTATTATGCAAATTGGATTTTTGTGTCAAAAAGGTAAAAAAAAAAAAAACAAGAATTAAAGTCATGGATGGTATCGTGTCTTGGGGCTCTATGAATCACTGACATTAATCTCAGAGTCCTGGGATGATTACTTTTCAGGTTAAGCCCAGTTAAGGGAAAAACTACTGAAAAAGGGTGTTCCACTTTATTATGCAGATCATCATTTTCAAGCAATATGGGAAAGAAAAAGGGTCTTTCTGCTGATGAAAAGCGTGAAATAGTTGAATGCCTTGGTCTAGGTATGAAAACCTTCGATATTTCATGAAAGATTAAGCGTAATCATCATACAGATAAGAGATTTGTGGATGATTCAGAGCACACTCCGGTTTGTGCAGATAATGGCACAATATGGACGGTTTCTGCCAGACAAACACATCAGATTAAGAGAACAGATGCTACAAAGCAGTATGCAGGTATTTGAAGCTGCTGGTGCCTCTGGAGTCTCCCGAACATCAAGGTGTAGGACCCTCCAGAGGCTGCAGTTGTGCATAAGCCTTCTCTCCGGGCCTCCCCTAAATTGTTAATTGAATGCTGATGAACAGAAACGGCTGCAGTGGCTCAGAAATACATGAGGGTGAAAAATCAATGGAGTAGTGGATAGTTGGTGAATGGCCACAATGTCCCAACAAGGCTGTGACGTCAGTAAGGAGGTCGCGGAGTCATGTTTTGGGCCAGAATCATGAGGAGAGAGCTAGCCGGCCCCAATAGTCCCTTTTAGGCTCCCTGAAGGTGTGAAAATGACCTTTGAAAAATATGTGGAGTTTCTGACTGACCACTGTCTTCTATGCTACAAAATGAAGAGCCGTGCTTTCCCGAATAAAATCCTCTTCATGCATGACAACGTACCATGTCCTGCTGTAAAGAAAACCTCTGCATCATTGGCTGCTATGGGCATAAAAGGAGAGAAACTCATGATGTGGACCCCCTCCTCCCCTGACTTCAACCCTATTGAGAACCTTTGGAGCCTCAACATAAAAAACTTCTATGAGGGTGGGAGGCAGTTTTCATCCAAACAGTAGCTCTGGGAGGCTATTCTAACAACCTGCAAAGAAATCGAAGCAGAAACTGTCCAAAAACTCACACGTTTAATGGATTTAAGAATTTTGAAGCTGCTATCACACAAGGGCTCCTAATATTTTTTTGATTGAAATAGCTTTTGATTTCAGTAAATATGACCTCCTAATGCTACAAATTCAACAAATGACCATTTTCAGTGAATTACAAGCTTTAAGATGTATTGAAACGATGAGTTGCATAATAATTTGGAACAGTAGATTTTGAGGTTTTTACTATATTTATTTTTGAAAAAAATACTGTTATCACTGGGAATTTTTTTCCACCACATTTAAATGATCCTCTACCAGTTAAAGACTTGAAAATTATGCTGACTCTCATTTGAGTTGACAATTTAGAAAATCTTAGAAAAATGTCATTTGCATAATAATTTGGAACGCAGTGTAGTTTGTTTATGGTGAGGGAACAATGTTATAACATGTTTAACCTGTTGCTCGCCATCTCCCTGATCATGGATTAGGGCTGGGATTAGGGTTATGATTAGGGCTAGGATTAGGATTAGGGTTAGGATTAGGGTTATGATTAGGGTTAAGATTTGGGTTATGATTAGGGTTAGGATTATGGTTAGGCTTTTAGCTTTGATTTTTGGATATACATAATTATTACATAGCTAACCCTAAACCTATGGTGGCTGGTAACACCACCATCTTTAATGCAATTTCAGGTCAGATCTTTTTGTCTCTCCGTTTTCTTTGTCAAGGCCTGTCTGCACATTACTGAAGTGGGCAGTTGGTGAGAAGTGCATTTGCCCTGGCTCTGGTCTCAGGTCAAATGCCTCTTTCTGCTCTATTATCTCACTAAGAATATCATTTGAACTTTTAAAGCCGACCATACCATCAAACTTCATGTAACTTTTCTCTTCAGCTCAGAGTCTTTCGAACCGCTCTGGACAAATTGTTCACTTTCACCTCTTTCTTCTTCTGATAACGACCCAATCACTTGCCCGCTCGGTCAGCTACACTTTGCCACAGGTGAGCGCTCTGATTATAATCTCCCGACTCTGAAAGGGCCCCACGCGTCTCGTCTTTTACCTCGCCGAGAATCGCTGCGAAAGCACCGGCGTTCGGAGGGGGAAGATGACGCAATCAGATCCCGACAACAGGCAAGACTCATTAGCACCAGCCTCTTTAATCATGGCATCTCAAAGCTCCCGTCCAGACTTAGAGGCAAGAGACGAGAGAGGGAAGAGAGCTGCGAGTTTTTTAGATTTAAAAAACAAAAAAAGTAAGGAAAAGATTAAATAAAAGCGTGTTCAGATGTTTTGGGGACGATTGGGCCCGGTGGGAATGTCCTTGTCCGTGTGGAATGGAGACATTTATTTTTCATGAAAGTAAAAAAGTGTAAAAAGACGTGTTGGTTAGAAAGGTAACTGTGGCGTTTTAGAAGCATGTGTTTTAATGTTTCTTCATTTGTATTGCAGATGTTCTCGGGATATCTCTAGGGGGCACTAGAGAGCACAGAGGCCTTATCTGTAATGAGGGTTTGGAGGTAATGAAAGGCAGATGCTATTGCCCATGGGTAAACCTGACCATCATGATGCTGTTGGGGCAAATTGCCAGGAGTAGATCTGATGGAGCAAAAGTCCACAGACATATGGTCGTGGATATAATTTCCTTTGTATTTTACTTGTTCTCAGAGCCACTGCACTCCCCTGTTGACGAGTCCCTCGCTCACTAGAAACGCTGCTTTGATTTCATTGGATTATGGGGTTTTGTTATTCAAAATAGTGAGCCTTTTTTCAGTTTCAGAAGCCGTCCAATTCTGCGGGACAGCCGTGGACCTGGAAATCTGTCTGGTCAGGAGAATCTTCAAACACAAACTCCAAAACATCCAAACTTAAAGGACCTTGAGTGAGAGTTATTTTCCCACTTTCCCCTTTGTATGAAAATGTTGGGGTATGTAAAAATTAATAAATGAGAAACTATAACTATACACACATTTGGATATTAGCCTCTTAATTCTCACCTAACCCAAGCACTTGGAAAAAAAATAGCAACAAAAACTAGAAGAAAACGCAACAAAAACGCAACAAAAAGTGACAAAAAAACTATGAAAGTTCAGCAAAAAAATGACAAAAGTAAGATGAAAAAGAAAGTGAAAACAAGCAACAGCAACACAAGGAAAAAGATCCGTTTAGATCAGTTTTGTAGGTCTTAGCTTTCAAATGAGTTGTTCCACTGGCCCTATAGGCTGTAAGCTCTATGACCAGAAGTTTGTAGATTTGGGCAAAGCCAAACTGGAGAAAGCACTTGGTTTAGGCGGGTGAGTAAGAGGTTAATAGTCGTCATCTGTGCTATTTTGTTTAGTTGGTTTGGTTTGAAAATAAAGTGCATCAGTTTAGTAGGGAGTATGAGGAGGCTCCCGGTCGGGTCATAAAATGATCATGTGATTGCGGGGTGGGTTGGGGCAGGTCAAAAAAGGCTGGTTGCCTATTGAGCGGCGTCCGTGTGTTTTTGATGTAAATGTGAGGCAGATTTTCATAAATCGAGCAGTGTTTTGCAGCTTGTTATTCAGAGAACGCTTTTATGGAGCTCAAAATCCACAATCTGTCCCTTTGTGCGTGAGTTTGTGTTACCTCTGCCCCGACCGGCTGCTCTCTGCCACTGTGTGCTGCTCAGTGTGGGAGAGTGTGAGGGGATGAGACACACCAGCTCTGTTCATTAGGGAATAATAAAACCAAATTGTTGTTTTTTTTGTTCTTCTTAAAGGGATATTTCAGGATTTTTGAAATAGGGTGTCATTTCCTAGTTATCCAGTGTGTTGTTGATTTCTGGATTTAAAAAAAATAAATGTATTCATGCAGTCCTGATATTTGAAAAGTTTCGTGGCTCTAGGCTAGTCCAAGGCTAGTGCAGTAGCCTGCATTAAAAACAGTCTGACTCCACAGTGCATCTGAGGCAAATCACTTTTAAATATAAATATAACACCAGACTAATGATGATATAAATGTCTGTGTCAATAGTATAATTTTAACCATTTTGCATTTAAAACAACTTATATTTGAGCAGCATCAGCTTTGTGGTTGGAAGATACGCAGTGGCGGAGTGATCTGCTAGAATTCATGTGAAGCAAGTCAGTGATATTTCAAAAATTATTGACACAGACATTTATATGGTTAGTCTGGTGTTATAAGTGATTTGCCTCAGGTGCTCTGTGGAGCGGGTCAGACTGTGTTTAATTCAGGCTAGCTGATACCATAGAAATGTGCTAGCCTAGCAATAGTCTAGTGCCATTTAAAATATATATATCTTCAGAAATCAACAACACTCTGGACAACAAGGAAAAGAGGCCTATGTCAAAAATCCTGAAATATCCCTTTAAAATGCCTCATTGCTGCCTCTTGCAGACTTCCAGTTGTTTTTTCAACAGAATTAAAGCTGTGGTGCATTCACACCCGGGTAATTATACAAATGTATTTCATCCATTTCTATATTTTTTATTTGATGCATTAATGTGGCAGATCATTAGCACAAAGAAGGTGGCAGAGGGTGAGGTGGGTGAGGGTTATGCTGCTGCTGTGGAGAGGACATAAGTGTTTCAACATACATGACAAGAAGACATGTGTTATCGTTATATTGTTATTTATTCCGTATAACCGTGTATTTTTATGTGGCCGGCAGCCGAATTTTGCAACAACATCCAACCGGAAATATACTTCAAAGTGTCTGACCCAAAAGTCCATTTTAAAACTTCAAAGAGACAATCTCATGTTGTTTATCGAACTGTGGTGGTGGAAAAACTCCTTCCGACTCATTATAAACTTATTACCCACAATGCACTTCCTCTGTCTCCATCTGTTTGCATCACAGAGTTGTATTTCCTCCGACGCAGATCTCAGACCCACAGTCTCAAACGGCATCTGAAAATGAGTTGTCAGAAAGAAGAAAGGCAGACAGAAAGGAGTTAACCACAGTCTGTTTAAGTAATTAAGCTTTTTATTTTAGTGATTACATATTACATTCATGACATTGAATTTTTTGAGTAGTAGCTTAAATGAGAGGCGGGACTACAAGACTATAGAATAATAAACTTTCTAGTACAGTGATTAAATGTCTGCTCTTATAGAAAGGGGAACTTATTTATTCCACAAAAGAAAATAACCAGGTATAGTGTAGGGTCTTGGTACATGTGATTTACTGCATGTATTTTATCAATCGTTCAATATTTATTTGTAAAGCTCCAAAACAAACAGTCATGGTAAAAGTGTCAAAGGCCCGTGTGACTCTGAATAAATGTGTGTGAGCTGCGATCGATCATAGCTCAGGTGGATGAATGTTCCAGAGCCGCGGACCACAGAGATGTTTGATCTGAAGAGCGCAGAGCCCTGACAGGACGGTGGATACTCAGCAGCTCTGTGAGGGACGCCCCAAACAGGAGAACCTAGAACTGGATAAACGATGGGATACTCCCTGGATCAAAAAGAGCCTCATCAAACACTTGAACTGAATGTGGAACTGGACTGGAAGCCGATGAAGGGTCTGGAGAACTGGAGTGATGTGAGCATGTGTTGCTGGAGAGGAGTCTACAGAGATTCGTCACAGCTCTACTTCTGGGTCCACATAGACCGGCAGATGTGCTTTAATACCACAATCAATATTTCTGAAGCTCAACAGAGAGTTACTGAACATACGTATTTATCAATCCCTCCAGAAATATTGAAGTAGAGCTGTGACGTCACACTATCCAACCAAACGGTCAATTCATATGAATCGAAATGTTCGTTTATCACAGGGAGGGCAGGGAAGGGAGGGAGTTCAGCTTCCTTATAGCCTGGTGGATAAAACTGTTCTTCATTCGACTGGACCTGGGCCATGGATGAGAGACTTGTCTGGCATACAGGGCGTTGCAATATTCCAATACAAGTCAGCTCGAGACTCACTTTAGTGAGCTTGCCTTCACCACAGCACGGACTTGTGTGTCAAACTTAAGGTTTTTGTCAAAAGTGACCGTTCAGTTCTTTATGGCTGAAGAGAACTGTGGTGTGGACAGACCAAAGCAAGGCCTGCTGGGGGTTAAGTCCGGGCTGAAGATGCATTCAGTCTTTGGCTGCGTCTGAAACCATCAAATTGTAGCCTCTAAGTTCTAACACTAGCAACTAACTCCTTAACCTTTCATGGGGTCGACTGTTAGATCTATGCAGTTAGTGAACTAGAGCTTCAGCAGCATGTTGAACAATCCATCCGTCCTTAAACAGGGGAACAGGAAGTGACATCACCAACAGCTGTTTTTCTTCTTCTTTAAAGTTATTGGTGGAGTGCAGGCCAAACAAAAGTGCATGTCGCCCCCACTGTATAGTGTCCAACAACAACATAGTGTCCAAACAAAGACATTTAAGGAGAAAAAAAAATCCAAATGATCCATACATTTCCCTTTAGTGTTATTTTATTTCAACAGCTGTTTCATAAAGCTACAGTAGCAAATGATCCATGTGGCTTAAGTTTCTACTAAATGAAAACAAAAGCATTTAATCCGTTTACTGAGTCGCCTCTTTAACACTGACATGTGACTGAGCTGTGGGGACGACAACATGGGTTTATCACTTTTATAAAGTTTGGCTTGTGCAGAATCTTATTTTTTTATTATTATTATTTTTATTATTAAATGTGCTCCTGTCAATCAACAGTGGTTGCGTATAAATCACTCAAGGGTGGGGGTGAGAGGGGTGGGAGGGATTGGCGCAGTGCCTTATGGGATGGCACATATTTTCATTTCATTTATTTATTTATTTAATATGGACATAGCAATTACATTGGACGAACCAGATGCATTGTTTAAAGTGTTATAGCACATGTGCTAATTTTCAACACCTGTCCATAGGGGGCTTTTAGGTTTCAAAGATAAAACACATAATTAAACACAGTTACAATAAAACAGATTATTAAACTGGATATGGCACATTCTACACATGTGAACGCCTTTGGGCCGATTTGAGCCACTGTTTAAGCTCTCTGGTGAAGATGGTAACGTTCGTCTGCAGTTTCAGAGCCGTAGGGAGAGAGTTCCACAGTGTAGCCCCTCTGAAGGAGAAGCACGACTGTCCAAAAGATTTTTTAAATTTTGGGAGCACACAATCCCCATTAACTGAGGCTCTGGTGGAAGGTCTGAGAGAGCCCTGACACCTCACCATGAGGCCAGAGAACAGAGGTGACACACAATTGTTCAGACATTTAAAAGTCAATTTCAGTATACTACATACAGTAGCTCCTAATCACCGGTTAGCTAGCACCAGAGGTCCCTATGCTAAAGTGGCTATGATAGTTAGCATCGAGGCTCCTTTTCCTAACTACTTCCTAACTGACAGACCAATTCGGAAGCATCTTGTCATGGCGGACGCTGACGCACATCCGGTTTGGCATTAGACCTCTTACCAATCTGCTCGTTTCGGACGTTGCCTTTCCCTCATTGAAGACAAGACGAATTGTTGCAAGAGAAAATGACCCCCAAGAACAATAAAGAAGTCTTTAATCTTGAATGCAGCTGATCAGCTGCGCAGTGGAGGCATTTTGAGCACTGAAATGATTTGAACCAGTCTGGTGAAGGCGTATTCATTTTAAAATAAATGTAAATGAGCAATTTGAGCTTGAGAAACGAGGCGGGATTGAAGTGGACATACCATGCTTAACCCTTTAATAGTTTGCTCCACCGTTTGGTAGAGCACACTTTATGGAATCTAAGTCTGCCTATCGCTACCATTCGGTTAAAGTTTGTAATACTCAAAATATCCAGTTTGGACAAGTATATGTGGGGGTTGGAATAGTTTGGACTGGTTTATGCTGGTTTAGAGCAGGTCTGGGCCGATTCTGACCTAGTTTGTACCAGTTTAGAGCAGTTTTGGACTGGTTTGGACCGGTTTAGAGCAGTTTTAGACTGGTTTAGACCTGGTTTGGACCAGTTTAGACCAGGTTTGGACTGGCTTATACTGGTTTTGACAGGTTTAGAGTTGTTTGTTTTACTGGTTTAAAGCAGGTTTCGATTGGTTTCGACCAGGTTTAGATCAGGTCTGGCTGGACTGGTTTGTGCTGGTTTAGATCAGGTTTGGACTGGTTCAAGCAGGTAACTCAGAGGTCTATAAAAAAAAATAAGAAATGCTTAGAAAATACAAAAAAAGTGTGCAGGGAGTAAAAGGGTTAATCCCACAACATTGATATTTTACATTTCACATAAAAATAACAAATGTCTATGTACAGACATACATTATGTTGTTGGTTAGGATTTTCAATTGGCCTGGAGCGCTCTCTGCAGGCCATAAGGTATATAGACAACTTCATGCGTGTGAAATCTCGAAGAAGTCAGTGTCACATAATATAAAAGGTAAATGGGGACAAAGTCATATTTTGAGACTGGTGTAATAATAAAGTTTTCAAGGGACATTGACTCTGAAGTTGTTGATTTAATCCTTCTTTAAAGTTGTATATAAATAAACAGGACGGTGATATTTTGGTGGCGGGAGCTGTGGGTAAACTCCAGTGGCAGCTGAGCCTTTGTTCTCTCTCATGGTTAATGTATGAAGGCCATAATTACGATCCTCCTCATCTCTACGCCACATGCTGGGACCATCTATTTACAGAGGAATCTACTGGGACAGTGACAATACCCCCAATACACCACGGATGGGTCTAAAATGGAGTTCTCTCTGCGAAGATGTGATAGAAGCTACGCATTCATTCATCCGCAGTTCAATCACACCCAATTCAATATATTTTTATTTTTTTTGCCATTGTCGAACAGGTAACAATAACTGCATTTCCATCAGAGAGAAGGCACATCTGTCTGAGTTTCTCAAAGTAAATGCACATAACAAAGGGGAATTTACATGAGTTTCCATCAAAAAGCTCAGGCAAAAGAAGGACATTGTTTACCAGGATACGGCAGTCAGCTGATTATACCGCCTCTGCAGCATTTACCCAGCAGAGGGGGCACTGTACATGTGAACTTGTTTTGCTGTTGGTAAATTAAGCGTTCTAATTGCTAAATTCAAATGCATAATTGTTGCAAAATCCCATGAAGAAATTCTCAGCAGTCGATACATGAGTAGCATGGCCAGGCAGTCTTCTCTGTTTTCCAGTTCTTTGTAAAGACGTGTAGCCTGGTCGTCAGCATAATCTCGGAGTTTTGAAAGACGTGATTGACAGATTAACCAATCAGAGAGATGCATGGCAGTTTAACGGGTGCGAAAACATAACATGTAACAACAAATATCGCACTCTTCTGCCAAAACTTCAGCAAACTACTAAATTAGCTTAATAGAAGCTATATTTTTAGTTCTGAATGAATTGGAGAGTCTTAAGTCGCGTTCCAAATGTGAATGTTTTTGGAGCGATAGATAATGACCGGTTTGTGCAGGCTCTCACTCATCCAGGTGTTCATCGTCATGGTAGAAGTTTAAATGAGCAAGTTTTCTTTAAATCTGTACTTACGTGAGTATTTTAGTATTTGTTGAGAACTGATTACTTTAAAGCTACTATTTCCTGCACTACATTTATATAAAGACTCTACAATACATAAAAAAGATTTGTCCCCATTATGTTGCCCTACAGAGGGTAATTTGGCAGCAGCTTTTGAAGTGGATTTGCACTTTCCAGTTTAATAAATATTTGATATAGATAGATTTTCCATACTGACATGTTCTTCCCCGAGCTTAGACAAGTTGATACGTACCTGTCTGGTCTTTGTGCCCGTGGAAGAGCTTGGTCGCTTCTAACTTCACCCCCGTTTGGAGCCATAGGACATACATTGGGAGAGGCTAAATGCTAACAACATCTTTGGTCATTCTGCGTGTCTGAGCACACACACAAAGACCAGACAGGTATAACTCGTCGAAGCTCTGGTAAGTCTCAGTATGTAAAAACGGTGGCCTGTTCCTTTAAGGGGGTGGCTCTGATTGGACAGGATCGCCCTGATCTTGGAGAGCGACCTCCAGTCCCAGTCCAAGTGGTCTTGAGTGTCCCTTTTCCTTGGACTGTTCCCCCCAACAAACAGCATAAAAAAGGACACTGGACACAATAGACTGATAAAACATGTACAATAACTAACAGACCCTGAATGAGAAAGTACATCCTACTCTTCCCCTTCTTTTAACCAGCGTCCATGTTCATTGTCCAGCTCAGCTTGTTGTCCGACAATTACTTTTATTGGAGTAATATCTGACGAGTAGTATCCATCCATCCATCCATCCATCCATTTTCTTCCACTTTTCCGTTTCCGGGTCGTGGGGGCAGCTGTTGGAGTTGCCCAAATCACATTGCACCCGCCCCTATGGGTCCTCCTGCAGGTGGTGGGTCCACAGAAGGACGGCCTTATGGTTCTAACCGGGCCTGTTGGTCTCTCATAAGGGGCTTCTGAACTGAACTTTGTCTGACCCGTCACCTAGGACCTGTTTGCCCTGGGAGGGGGCACAAAACCCCGGACAACAGAGCTCCAGGATCATTCGGGCGCTCAAACCCCTCCACCACATTAAGGTGGCTGTTCCAGGAGGGGAGTAGTATCTATACTTTTACTAAAGAAATGAAGTCTATTACTTTGATCACCACAGCTCATGGCGCAGTTGTAGAAGATCACCAGTTAATCATTATCCTCAGGTAGGAGCGTCATCATTGGGCCTTTCCTCCCATTTCTCCCATCATGCCTCTCAGTTTGTAAGAAATGAGGACAATCCACCAGCACTCCCGTGTTTAACCATTCACCTCTCATGCCAATGTAACTTCCTCCCCTCAAATGTTGCCTTTTAAAATTGCCTTAAATTGCATACAAGGCCGAATGATTAATTCAGTGTCCATAACTTCTGACTCAGCCAGAATTTAAAACGAAGCAAACACGTTTTCTATCCCCTCTTCTGTAATATTAATGCTTTGTTAATTATTCCATCATGAAACCCGCCGGTGACTTTGGCCGTCTTTGTGGAGAGATTTCTGCAAACTCATGGTCTCCACATCCAGAATACTGTCGGAGATAAAGCGGATGCCTCGTTTTTTTTATAGCCCAGAATTGAACATAAACAGCAAAACAAAGTAAAACACAAAGGAGTCAGTAAGCTTATAGAGGTTTTTTAATCCACCTGTGTCTCCTTTCCCGCAGTAATAGAAAGCTCCCTTATCTTAGTGACTGTTTTAAGCCGATTACACCAACAACACGGAGGTGTTGTTGGTGTAAGTCCAGTGATTCGTTAGACACTGAAACAAGCGTGTTCTCGGTGTTAAACTTGCATTGTAGTTTCCCTAAAGTTGGATAATTGAATCTCCGACGCCAGAGCGACGACAAACAAGGCAGGATGAGCGACTGGAAACTTTGTCCTAAGCAGAATTTTTCGTCCCTAAAGGCGAAACATTTTGCTGAACAAGATTTGGACTGAGGCAAAGGAAATTACTATTATCTGTATTTGTCCGCAGTTTGCATTAAACGGGCCCGGAGAGACATAATGCTGTACGGAAATGAAACTTTGTGACGGAGTTATACTGACAATTTGTTTCTTACATATTCTTGCTGACAGAAATTACTTATATAACGGTACTGCAATAGAAGCGAAAACACTCGAAAACAACCCCACTTATTGAACAATTTTTTTTCCGAAGTTTTGAGGATTTGAAATTGTCCTGGAGCTCTCTACGCAAGCCTTCACTTTCAGAGAACGGCATGTCAGCAAATCTATGGCGCCGTGATGAACACACTGACCACAGAACTGCTCAAAACAGCTCCAGTGTTGGATTCTAGGCTTTAAAAAATAAGCAGGACAGTTTTGAGATGGCTCAATGATGCAACCAAGTCACAGAAAACACACTGAAGCTTCAGATGTAAAAGAAGGAATGGTGTCAGTGAACAGTTTAAAGGGGCTAGATGCAAGTTGTCATTTTTATACTCACTACTGCCAGCTCTGGTCATACGTGTAGCTGCACCTTCTGTATTAAGCTTGTGCATGACGGCAATTCGGACCCAAATTAACACCTTTTTGAGTGACAGTGCAGGATTTTAGAGGCAGTTGTGGTGAACAGGTCTGGGCTCATTTTACATCATGTACAACATGTAGTGGGAGGAACATACATACATTTTAACATTTTTAAACTCTGTCCCTTTAACTAAACCTGTGTGAATAAAGGACTGCTCCATGCATGTTTTTTGAGGAGAGAATAATATTGTTTTGGTGTTTTTAGGAACACAACTCAACAGCAGAGAAAGATAGAAAGACTTGTCAAGGTTTGTGGGAAGGTCAAATGCGTCTGAGCTGTGGCAGAGTATCATGCCCTCCTTTCCTGTAATAAATAATAATAATACATCATGCTTGTATAGCATTTTTTTTTTTTAGACACTCAAAGACGCTTTACGTGGAAATACAGAAAATGAACAGAAGATTTAAGAAAAGGCCAGTTTGCACAGGTAGGTTTTAAGAAATGATTTTCAAGTTTTGTTGAGAGTCGGCGTTCCTGATGGGTAGAGGGAGTGAAGGCCATAGATCTACAGCCACGCTTCTCTACTCCAGGGCAGCTGTGGCTACGTTCACATCACATTTATGGAACAGTAGGACTCGTCTGTGTTGTATTACTCCGCCTGTCAGCTGGGGGCGCTGTATAAAAGGCACAGCCTACCTATGTTTGGCCTCTGACCCCCCTGTTCTTCCGTCTGTCTGAATGCGGAGGTAATTTAGCCTCAGGGGCTCACGTGAGCAGCTATGGGTCCGGGGTGGTTTTATTTTAGTTTTTTTAGTTTTTTTTTCCTTTATTTTTTCCTTTATTTTTTTTATTTTTTTTATTTTTTATTTTTTTTTTATTTACAGAAAACTCTCGTTGGGAGATTAAAAAAAATGCAGAACATATACAATTAAAATAAAACATTTCTATAAGAAAGTAGAAAACAAAAATTAAAATAGATCAAATAAATTAAGCGAAGGCACTTCAGTCCATTAGGCATGTCAAGGCAATTTACATACATACATTTTCCTCAATCTTGTAGGACAGAGTCACATGGAAGCGTCACAAATTAAAACGACAAATATTCTGAGACATCTTCACATAGAGAGTAAATGTTATCGCTTGAGTCTTTCAGAATATTCAAGGAAGCAAAGAACTCAATAGGGACGGATTCTTGTTTTGCCATTTACTTTTATGTATGTGGTATTTACCCATAATTGTTATGATATTGTAAATTCTAAAAAGTTCCTTCGGCAGGTTGTCATTTCCAAAAAGAATTTGTTCTAACTTTAATTGTGTAATTTTCTTCATTTTTGTTTTCAGCCAATTCATGACGTCTTGCCAGAAACGTTTTATCACTGGACAAAAGAAAAACAAATGTTCAATAGTTTCATCTTCCTGGGACACACAGAACACACATGCCTCCACCTCAAAACCAAACCTCTTTTTCAGCATTGCAGCTGCTGGATAATATCCATTTATAATTTTGAATTGCATTTCTTTGGTTTTAGGAGGAATTGGCCATTTCATGAATTTGATGTATTTATATGTTATTTTGTCATCATAGTGTCTTATTTTTGCATTTTGGTCAAAATCATGAAATAGTTTATATTTGAGCATTTTTCTAATATAATTATTGTTACACTTTTTACTATTTAAAGGAGTCTGGTTTATTTGCAATTTAGGCAAATTTATTTGACTTTTAGAATAATGTAAATAGTTTTGTATCATATTTAATAAGGCTGTTGGTATTGCTTTACACACCTCATTATACTCTCTTATTGAACTTTGTATATTGAATTTTGTTTTAAAATCCTTAAATCTAAAAAAATTACCTTGTTCATCTAATATATCTGTGATAAAAATTATTCCTTTTTCAAACCAACTTCTGAAAAAAAGCGTTTTTCTACTTATTGTTATCACTCTGTTGTTCCACAAGGTGGAGCCATGTGGTGTAAAATTATGAGAAAATGGTCCGGGGTGGGGGTGAACAGGTGCGAGTGCAGACCCGCGTCACAGTGGGAGCAGCTGTGGGCTTCATCTCTTTGCCTCATGATGAGGTTAATAAAGTTTTTAGTTTGACCTGTGAGAGAGATGGGGGTACTTTGAATGACCTCAGATTAAAAGAGTATAATTTCAGCATGTAATCTTGAAATGTAATGACCGAAAGGACACAAGGGGCCGAAATAGTTTCCTTCGCAGGGTGGCTGGGCGCACCCTTCGAGATCGGGTGAGGAGCTCAGTTACCCGGGAGGAGCTCGGAGTAGAGTCGCTGCTCCTTCACGTCGAAAGGAGCCAGCTGAGGTGGCTAGGGCATCTGTTCCGGATACCTCCTGGCCGCCTCCCTCGAGAGGTGTTCCAGGCATGTCCTATTGGGACAAGGCCTCGTGGACGACCCAGGACACGCTGGTGGGACTATGTCTGTGTGTCTGTGTGCGTGGATCGGGAAGTCTGGGCATCTCTGCTGAGACTACTGCCTCTCCTGGATGGAATTTCAACATTATATTAAAGAGTACAATTTCATTTTTTTAAGTTTTAATGATGTTTTTCTGTAAAAGGTTTGACTTTGAGAGTATTTTAGCTATATTTGAACGTAACACTTTACTAAATACTGGACAATCTATGCTTGCTTTAAAATTCTGGCAGGATCATCAAGTTAGAGGCTACTTGGAGTAAGGGGTACGTGGGACAAAAAAGGTTGGGAACCACTGGCTTACATCATTAAATATAGGGAGTTAATGAATACTGAATAGAAATGTAAAGAGATAAGACTATTGCTCTATGTGAATAAAAAAAATCCCTATGACCTCTCGGATGGTCTACCATTTCTCTCCATCTTGACCTCTTCCTGTTTAAATCACTGAACCACACTGGACCAAACTCTTCTGTCTGTCCCAGTGCCACTGTGCCGGTCCCACTGCGGATTTCACTGCTGTCACTACTTTCTGCTCAAACTTTTTCCACTTCGCTGACGTAAAACCGCAGATATCCATCAAACTAACTTAACTGGGATTGAACGGATGAGCCAGTGTATCAACTATTACTGAAAATTTGGCGTTGCAATATTTTTCTTCCAGTAACTTGACATCACTTCATAGCAACTAAAACTAAAAGTACTCGCACTGCAGTTTGAGAAGCAGTGGTCATTAATCATTTTGGCTTAATATGATTTATGGATCAAAGCACTCCATGTAAACACAGATGGTACTTAGAAAAATGGCAGCAGTAAAAATCCACATCCCAACAAATGTAGGCTGTAAAACGGGTTATGGATATCAGTGTTTAAAAGCATCTGTTAAAACCCCCATCAATAAACGTGACTGACAGCGCTCCCAGAGGACACGGCGAGGGGTGTGTCATAAATTAAGGATTGTGTGCTCTATTTCCTGTGGTATTTCCCATTGAGTGTGATGGATAAAAATACGAACTCCACCAAGGCTTAGCTGTTATTGTCATGGTGTCCTTCAGCGAGACGCCAAATCAACAGTGGGGATTGGAGAGCACTGTTTCCCCGCTGCAGTAAGCTCCCGGGTTTGATTCCCAGACAGTGACGCGGTGTGGATTCAGGATGGGTTTTGCGGCACCAGAATGTATTGTTTTTCGAGAAACCAGTGCAAGGAGTGGCCATCAAGAAGAAGAGAAATGTGTTTTATTGGCCCTGTGTTTCATCCAACAACTTTAACATGACAGGGTTGTGTTTGGCACTTACTGAAGAAAGGGTCATTTTCAAGGAAAGGGGATTAATACAGTATATCTACTACAGGATGGTCAAGGGGTTTGTTGGCAGCACTTACACTAGACTCAGTCTGTCCTGTCTAGGAAAACCTATTCTGTAGATTCCAATTGTTTGCGCTTCCTTGGAATAAACTGTAAACCCGATGCATAGTAATTAAACCCAATGTTATATGATTAAAGGCATTTTGACATAGGGCTTAATTTCCTAGTTATCCAGAGTGTTGTTCATTTCTGATGATATTTCTTTTATTCATGCAGTCCTTATATTTGAAGAGTTTAGTGGTGCTAGGCTAGTGCTAGGCTAGTGCTAGGCTAGTGCATGTCTATGGTAACTAGTAGCCTGCATTAAAAACAGTCTGACCCAAGCACAGTGCACCTGAGGCAAATCACGTACAACACCAGACTACCCATATAAATGTATGTGTGGCTGAATCATTTTTGAAATATAACCATTGTGCATTTAAAAGAACTTATATTTGAGCAGCATCAGCTCCCTGGTTTGTATGCTGCGCAGTGGCGGAGTGATCTGCTTGGTTACCGGATCTACAGTAGTTTGTTTACCTGCGGCCACATTACTACACATGGATTTCACAAAGGAGCTTTCTACAAATCAGATATGGCAACGTTTGGAGGACGACCCCATGATTTTGAAGAGGTTTTTTTAATGCAGGCTACTAGTTACCATAGACATGCACTAGCCTAGCACTAGCCTAGCACCACTAAACTCTTCAAATATAACGACTGCATGAAAGTCTGCAGAAATCAACAACACTCTGGATAACTAGGAAATGATATTGGTTACTGGAATATCCCTGTTCCCATTATGGTTTACTTGTGATTACAATCAATTAAGTTGTACAAATTTAGTATATTGGCCAAACACCTAAACAAAAAGTTGAATGAGAATGCTTCTGTTTCCTGCTGTAATAGCGCCCTCTGCTGGTCCCTAAACTTTGGGCCACACAACCTTATTTGAGCACACAAATCTGGACGTGGCAGGACTGTTTGTAGAGCCTTGTGCGATGGACATTTTGGTTCATGTTCTTTTGCAACATTATCATTTTACACACACATGAATATTCACTGTCATTTAATTACTGAGGCTCACTTCTCAATACAGACACTAATCCCTTTGCAGCATTAATATCTCCAACCTTTTTAGCCTGCGTCATGCCATTTAACCCTTTATATTAGATTTTTTTCAAAAGTCTATTGGGAAAATGACTTGTAAACTTACTTGCAGAGGTGGGCAGTGCTGTTGAGCCCCATATTTGCATAGCGAGAGGTTATTGAAGTCAATACGCAGTCCCAAGAACCAAAACCCCTGGCATCACCCACTGAGGCAGCGTCGTGTGCTTTAAACCTAATCACAAATTCACTCTCCTCTAATTGTCGGCATTCACGTCACATGTTCAAATATCTCTGTAGCCCGAGCGCACATACGGCTGTCGATACTTTTGATCCGGCGCCGGTTTAATATTCTCCATGACGATGAGAGCCAGCCCTGAGCCAAACGGGACGAATGAAAATGTGTTTGAGTTTCTGTGTGAGGCCCGGATTAGAGGAGCGTCTGAATGTTAATGACGCGTTGAGGGGGACGTTAGGAGCCGATGGAGCGAGGACAGGCACGCGGTAAAGACTCCGCGGAGACGAGAGGGGGGACAGACAGTGCAATCAACTCACTCAGACGAGAGGAATACTTAGGTTTACACGAATAACAATGCTGCTAAAAGGGCTGTAATGAAGGGCCGTGGCAGCTGTCTGCATCCAGGAGAAGGGGTATTGTGCAAGATCCAGTTTTATGCAATGTTATTTTCTCGTCAAAAACAGATCTGGAGCTGTGTTTCGAGCCACTCACACAGCTTTGAGTGATCTTTGATTCTTGAATAGCAGAGGCAGCTCAGAGAAAGCTCTTCCTATGTCAAAAAAAAGCTCCTTCTTCAGTCCTACATATCCTACTTTTGCTTTGACGTGAGTAATGTTATTCTGAAGAAACTATAACATCCTTTTTCCTCCAACCAGACTTCTTACGCCGCTTGGAAGAGGCAAGGACAATAGCCTGATAAACCACACCCACTTCTTTTCTGCATGAAAGAAGGTGTTCTGGACACACACGGTAAACAAGTGTCTGATTGGCGGCTGAGGCCGAAACCAATCACGACCGTCACAGAGAATTGATAAGAGGTTTGTTCGAGATGAGCCAGACGGACGCAGTTTTGACAGCCGACTGCAGACGCACGGTGCATGCCGGTTAGATTTCTGTCCGGCATGCTCCACACAGGCTCTGAGGTCACGGGCACGTGGGGCGCGGAAAGATCGTGTGACTCCAACGAGACCGGCCGACTTGATCAGCCGCTGCATCTCTACAAAGGTACTGCAGCGGCTCCACGGCCCCGTGCATGACGGGAGAACGCCCACCTGTCCGCGGCTCACGCTCAGGTGATTGGATACAGGTCTGCTGTGATCAGAAACATGTGACCCCCTCCTCTCTCCTCAGGGCAACACTTTAGATCTGACCAAATAAACTGACTGAAACTAAGGCCCAAAGTCCAGCAAAAATGTTTTATCAGTCCAGTGTATCGTCCATACGAGCCCGGCGTAAACCAACTGTAAACCAACATTTTCCAAACTAGCTCCCAGAGTGAAAAGGTCTGAAAACGCCATTTACATGTCAATGTTTTTATGAGCAACGCCCTCTTGCAGTGCTGTCCTTGCAACAGGCACAAGATCAGGCCCTATCTGTGACAAAAGAGCTACAGTTTGTGTCATCTGTCTCTACCCCCATGGAGAAACTCAAAGTTAGTTGATATATAAATACCTGACTGGTAATGTTCAACAGTATAAGTAGCATAAACAAGTCATGTGTTTGAGTGCAGGACTCTTGACCATTTAAAAATAGTAGAGTTGTTACCTATCACTTGGTTTAACCTGATGCATCCCACAACACTACAGGGGTCCATGCATTTATTACATACAATATTGATGAATGAGAGCACTTTGTATAAACACACGGATGGCACTTAGAAAAATAACCACATTATAGATTTACATTCAAACACATGTAGGCCATAAGAAGGTTATGGATATTCCTGTTTAAAAGCATTTCTGATAAAACCACGATCAATCAATTGGCGTGACTGACAAACGGCTGCACTGAGCCCTGTCCATGTCTGACTGAGATTAGCACATGCATATTTCATGACAACACATGATGCCCGTAATGTAACACCGGGATTTATGCCGCACGCTAAAGTGGGGTCTTTTAGATTTATTGTTAGCATTAGGGCTAACTCAAGGAGAAAGTTAATGGAAACACACCATACGCTCTGCAGCTCGGACTCGGTGGAATAAATATGTAGTTTAGGTGATATAGAATAGAGTTTTATGCACCAGATGTTTACAGATACTGGGGGTTCAATGCCCAAGGACAAAACTAACACAAGTGCGAAACTGAAGAAAAGAAGATTCACTCCCAAACTCCTAAAATGAAAGGTGACTATTGTCTTTTATGCAGTGGAGGCTCATGGTTTGTGACAACGCTCCAGGATTTCAAACATTATGAAACTATAGACTAAAACTAAAGAGAATTATGAAAGAATTCTGTTTCTCTGCTTAAGCTGGATTGTCGCAACAAATGTATGAAATTCTCGCTGATTCATTTGAGCCCATATTGTTGTTTTAGCCAATCAGAATTTAGTCAGTAAAAGTTCAAGTTCAACAAGATGAAGAAAAAATATGTATAAATACATTCATTTTCATTCATCTATCGTGTCCGTCACTGGTGTTCATAATGGTAGCTGTCGGTCAGATGTTTCACCAGAGTCCGGGAGAGTCTGGTTCTTATGGTGAGGGGGATCTTGTTCCAGGCTCTGGTGAGCTCACAGAAATGTTTTTGTCCGTAGGTGTTCCTGTGGTGAGGTGTGGGTAAGATTTGGTTTGTGGTGGATCTTGAACGTGTGGATTGAGAGCTGGGTCTTGGGACCAGAGCAGACAGTGAGGTTGTTGGGCAGTTGTTGAGCAGATGGAAATAGAGTTTGATCCCATGGCTCAGGGCGTAGAAAGTCAAAGCCCCAGACTGTGACAATTTCACTACTAGGTAACAAGCCACGTTACAAAAAGTAATTTCATTTGTTATGTTTTATTTAATCTTTAGTTCACCAGGAGAACCCCAGTGAGAGTAAACATCTCTTTTTGGCCAGGACTAAATATTACAATAATAATAAAGTTATATTAATCACAATTAATCACATGAATGTCAAAGCTAACTCGTGATTCAGCTCAATTTAATCACACATTTTTATCTATCCTAAATGCCCCTTGAATTATCATTTTAATACTTTAATATGCTTATTATATTATATATTTACCTGAACTTTTAATTGTCATATTTATTGCTCTGTTTTATTGCCTTGATGTTTGGTACAGCCCTGTGAGGCGACTTCTGTTGTGATAGTGGGCTATACAAAACCATTATACTTGAAACGTGAAACTTATTGGGTTCCTCAAATATACTGCAACATTTGGGTGCAGGTGGATCGGGTTAGAAAGTGTGCAGTGTTTTTTTCCCTTACATTGCTGTCTTACAACATAAAGTACATTCTATATGCCACTCAGAGAAGGTAATGTATTGTTGAATGTCCAGCTTGATGGAGTAAATGTATCACTGGTTTAGATGAAGCCTACAGCTCTACTGCTCCAAATGTGGCACAACAACAGCAGTGCTCAAGCACATGCACGACAGACACATGATGAAAATAATGCAGCAGCAAAAGCAAAGGAGAATAACAACAATAACAACAAGACAACAGCTTCTTACTCACCTGAGGAGAGCAGCTTCGTAGTGTCAGGTTAAGGCTGCTCCACTTTTGACCAAACTTAGTTTTGTTTTGACAAAAAGAGTCCATGACGAGGTGAAAGTAAAGCCTGGGGAAAGTTTCTGCTCCTCGTTTCCTGATAAGTCCATAAGAGATTTGAAAGGTGGCATCGCGGTGCAGGAGCAAAACAAACCAAGTGCTATTTCTCCACTGACACTCTTGTTTGAGTGACAGCAGCTGCAGAGCGGCTCACGCCTCGTCTTTTGAGACCAAATTGAGATACATTTTTTTTGTGTCGAGTTGGGGCCAGTCAGGAAAAAGCTGATGGGCGCATCACTCGGCCACAGCTTAGAAAGACATTAGTTAAAGGGACTATACTGTGTTTAAAAATGTCTAAGTTGTTTATTTTCCTCCCCCTACATGTTCCAGCGATGTCCTAATGTGTAGAATGAGCTCAGACCTGTTCACCACAACTGCCTCTAAAATCCTGCATCCTGTCACCGAAGCTCCATCATGCACAAGCTTAAAGGAATAGTTCACCGTTCTGTTCTTACCTGAGCTTAGATGAGTTGATCCGTACCTCTCTGGTCTTTATGCGTGCACTTGGAGGAGCGTAGTAGCTTACAACTTCACCCCCGTTTGGAGCCATAGGAATACACTGGGAGAGGCCAAATGCTGACAACATCTTTGGTCGTTTTGCATGACTGAGGGCACAAAGACCAGACAGGTACACATCAACCTGTCTAAGCTCAGGGAAGAACATTTCTCAGTATGGAAAAATGGTGAACTATTCCTTTAATACAGAACATGTATGACTGAGGTAGCAGTAGTGAGTATAAAATGGCCAACTTGCATCTAGTCTCTTCAAACTTCATTTGCGTTAACATGTTAATAACGCTATATTTTTGACAGCACTATAATTAATATAATAGCAATATTAAAGGGACTATACAGAGTTTAAAAATGTTGAAATTAAGTATTTTCCTCCCCCTACATGTTCCAGCCATGTCCTAATGTGTAGAATGAGCTCAGACCTGTTCACCACAACTGCCTCTAAAATCCTGCACTGTCACTCAAAAAGGTGTTAATTCGGTCCAAAGTGCCGTCATGCATGAGCTTAATATAGAAGGTGCAGTTACACGTAAGACTTGACGTGGCAGTAGTGAGTATAAAATGACGAACTTGCATCTAGCCCCTTTAATAATGAATACATGAACAAATCACAAACCTGTTCCTTTGACAATTTAAATGACATGATGCTCTTTCAAACTTTTTAGTCTCTTCATTTAATTTTTATTTAGTCGGAGTTTAGTCTCATAAACAACTTCTAATTTACAAGTCTGATTTCAATGAGCAAAAAAGTAACTTTGAGCTATAAGCTATGATGAAATTAACACTAATGTCAATGAGACAGCCAGATAAGTGTTTTAGCCAAAACACAAAAACTACAGTAATAATACATTTCAAAATCTAAACTTTTTTTACCAGTTGCCTTAGACATGACAGTTTCCCACTGTGTGTGTTGACATTAAGATTAAGATTGAAATCGATGCGGCCTCACCTTTAAACGATCGGCGCACTGGCCTTTCGTCGGCCACAGGTGGTAATTGGTCTATTATGGGTCAATGGTTCATCAATACCTCCACTGAAAGTTCTATTTTTTACTTTATTTTATCCTCCAGTGGTTCACCAGCAGCGAGAAGATGAACTCTCAGATTCATCTTCTGCTCAAATATTTGTGAGAAAGTGCTCTGCTGCTGACTCTGGGATTTCACAAAGTTTTCAGACAAATTGCTAAAGTTGTGCGAGAAAGTTTAGATGAATGATGGAGAGGAGGTCGCAAAAGAGGAGGAGGCATTACATTATGAGCCTTTCTCAATCTGCAGGATTAGGGGAATTTAGGAACAGGTTGAGTGTTTGGTTTGGTCCTGCAGCTCAATCAAATCAGGAAAATAAATCGTGCAGTGAAGAAGTGAAACATCCCGTTAAGTAGATTTCTTCAAAAAGCTAGTTTTGAAGCTTTGAGTAATTTTGATTTGATTTTGTTGTTTCTTTTTTCAGCTGTTTTGTTCTGTATTTGGTAAATGTGGATCTTGAAACCGCCTGAAGAGGGCGCTCCAGGTCATTTAGAAAATCATAACAGCCCACTCTCTCCCTTCCCTCGGTTCCTTCAAAATATTTTCACATTTAAACACTTGAGGTATCGTAAAAGCATGTTCTTATTTCAGGATTTTTGACATAAGGCCTCATTTCCTAGTTTTCCAGAGTGTTGATTTCTGGAGCTATATTTTTTTTTTTGTAATTCATGCAGTTCTTGTGTTTGAAGAGCTACGTGGTGCTAGGCTAGCGCATTTCTATGGTATCAGCTAGCCTGCATTAAAAACAGTCTGACCCGCTCCACAGAGCACCTGAGGCAAATCACTTATAACACCAGACTCACCGTATAAATGTCTG
Source organism: Gobius niger (assembly GCF_951799975.1). Taxonomy (NCBI): domain Eukaryota; kingdom Metazoa; phylum Chordata; class Actinopteri; order Gobiiformes; family Gobiidae; genus Gobius; species Gobius niger. The sequence continues at coordinate 5,846,268 of NC_136856.1, forward strand.
TGTCGACAGAATCATTTTTGGAATATAACTGACCTTGCATCACATGAATGATCGCATTTTGAGGGACTATTTTCTAGCAGATCACTCCGCCGCCGCGTAGCTTATACAACCACGAAACAGATGCTGCTCAAATACAAGGTATTTTATATCCAAAATGGTTAAAATTATTCACACAGACATTTACATGGTTAGTCTGGCGTTATAAGTGATTTGCCTCAGGTGCACTGTGGAGCGGGTCAGACTGTTTTTAATGCAGGCTAGCTGATACCATAGAAATGCGCTAGCCTTGCATTAGCATAGCGTCACGAAACACTTCAAATATAAGAACTGCATGAATTACAAAAAAATATCTCCAGAAATCAGCAACACTCTGGATAACTAGGAAATGAGGCCCTGTGTCAAAAATCCTGAAATATCCCTTTAACCTCTTAACCCCCACCTGAACCCGAGAACATTTTCTCCAATTTGGCTTTACCCCAATCTAAAAGCTTCTTGCGAAAAGTGTCAAAATAGTAACAAAAATAAGACGAAAACAGCACAGAAAAGTGATCAAAACGCACCAAAAAAGTGATGAAAAAGTGACAAAAATGTTTATAAAAGTCACAAAAGAGCAACAGAGAAATAGCCATGAAGTGACAAGAATGTGTGAAGAAAACACAACAAAAAAGTGACAAAAAGCAATGAAAATGTTGCAAAGATGTGATGAAAACACAACAACAAAAACCAGAGAAAAGATCAGTTTCGATGAGTTTTGTAGGTCTTTTCTTTCAAATGAGGCGTTACTCTGGCCTATAGGCTGTGGCATTTTAGATTTAGGTAAAGCTGACACAAAGATCAGAGAGAAAATGCCCTTGGTGAAGGCGGGGGTTAAGAGGTTAAAGTGATAGTCTGTAAGATTGCAAAGGAAAGAGCAAACGATCAAGTCCCACCCCCTCCTCTCCTGATTGGACCTGACAGCCCCTCCTCGTTCCCTGTGCACGTGATTGACAGGCTGATTCACATTAAGGCTCTCCTCATTGGTCAAAGCTTTAGCAACAGGGATTCTGAGTAAGTCCAAAGGGACTGACTTTAGAAAATGTATAATTACTTAAAGGTGCATTATGCAACTTTTTATGCGGAAAAAACGAATGAGTGGTCAGCATGGCGCCTTTACTTTCCATCACTGTGGTCTCTAGGACGCTCCAGGATCAATTATTTGGAAGGTTTTCGCTGTTGACGGAGCCTCTCACCAGAAATCCTACTAAAGAATTGATCCTGGAGAGTTGTAGAGACCACCATGATCAAAAGTAAAGGCAAAAATGAGAAATGAGAAAATCCATATGGCCCGATTTACACTTGACTTTATTTATGTGTGATAAATGAGTTCATATTCTACCAGAAAATGGCTAAAAAGAGTGAGAAATTGTGTTTCTCTAAAGATTCTATTTTCCCCCTCAGCGAAGCCAAGCCCCCTTCTATGACGAGATGCCGTCTGTATCTATTATAACTCTTGGGAGCATTCCTTGTGCATTCCAAGGTTTCAGTTTTAATTTCTGGATATTTGAGAGCCGAGCAAGAACGTTGTGTAGATGTGTCTGGTGTTGAGTTTGACAGCTTCAAAACTTCGCCATTTTGGGCTGAGTGAGCTAAATTAACTGCTTTATTTTGACTTTTCTGCTGGGCTGGTGGTAAAGGGTCGGTGGTGTTGCAGTAATCTGCCCCTGCTCTGTATACTTGGGTATGAAGAAGTATTTATTTATGAGGTTGAAGCCGGACAGCGGATGCCGTAAAGCTGATGTCTGCATGTGTGTTCATTAACATACTCCGTCCACACCAAACAAACAAACAATAATCATAACAAAACTTGACAAGTGTAACCCTTTCTTTAGTCAATCAGTGAAGCTCAAACGTCGTCTCCGTCTCGCTTCCGCCGTCTCTTTCCTCGTGCCCACGTTTGGAGTCGTGCCACGTCTTTTGAAAGCCACTTACCAGATTTAGTCGACGCCTGTTGTGGTGGTGGCTAAATCCTGAAGCGGCGCTTCCACAAACATTTGAAAACCCCGAGTGTCGACTTCTGCTCCTGCTTTGCATTTGGGCTTAAACGCGAGCGAGAGGAGGTTTACACTGACTGACTGTCCACGTCGCTGTTTAAAAGCTGACTGAGCTGTTGTTTTGGTTTGGCTTGAAGTGCAGCGTCAATTTGAACAAGTTTAAGCCACAGCTAGGGGTGAATTTGGACGCTGAGACTGAGAGCAGAGGTAAATGTGGAGTTACACGGGCAGCTTCTTCAAACTAATCGCAAAACTAACCAGCAACTGTTGCTTCAGCACAGAAAAATGTAAACTAGAAATAACTGGCATTAAATTACTCTGATCTGAGTCAATCATTTAAATAAATCTGTTCATGGGGAAGTTTTTTTAACCTCTCCCACTTTAACCGAGCACGTTTTAAAAAAACGTGCTCGGTTAAAGGTTCATTTTTTCCTCTTGTTTTTTTAAAATCTTTTTGTTGTCATGTTTTTGTCGACATTTTATTGTGTTATTGTTGCTTTTCTGTCATGTTTTTGCTGTCTTTTGTGGCTTTTTAATTATTTTTCATCACTTTTTTAATGCTGTTTTTGTTTTATTTTGTTTTTGTTGCTTTTTCACTTTTTTGGTTGTATTTTCATCCTCTTTTTCGTTGCTCTTTTGATGCTTTGTTCAAGGAGCTTTTAGATTTGGGTAAAACTGAGAAAATGTGCTCGGTGTAGGTGGGGGTTAAAAGGTTATGAAAAAAGATTAAATCTCTTTCAAAATCCATCCATGGGGGGCAGCAGTCTCAGCAGAGATGCCCAGACTTCCCGATTCACACACACCTCCTCCAGCTGTTCTGGGGGGACCCCGAGGCGACACCAGGACAGCTCGGAGACATAGTCCCTCCAGCATATCCTGGGTCTTCCATGAGGCCTCCTCCCACCCAATAGGACATACCTGGAACACCTCCAGTTTCTGGCGTTCGGGACAAAATTAGATAATCTTAATTTACTTGACAAAAGTATTGATTCGGATTTTGTTGGAATGAGTTACTGGGACAAATTAAAGCTATATCCACACAAAGACAAAGCGCTTATGTTTTCAGAAACTTTCTTTGTAAGCACGAAGCCAGCTCAGTGAATGTGTGCGTCCACACAGTCTTGCACACAGGCCTGCAATTCATCTTCCAGGCCTGTGTGAGGCGCTGTGATGCTAACACAGATAATAGAACAAGATGTAGAGGCGCATGTGCAGTAAACTTTAGAGGAATGTAAACAGTGAAAATGAAACTGATTGAAGGATTTAGGATCTACAGCAGAGACGAGGAGGAGAGTTTATTCTTCAGACGTAAAAACCTGTCAGTGACTTTTACTCAGTCCAAAAACACCGACTGACTCGTGTTTTTCTACTTGTCACCTGTGGCTTGTGGACTGCAGTGGAGCAAAGAGGGGCGGAGTCAAACCATCATAGATCCATGAGGAAAACTCATTATATGGTCAGTAGATTATGGATCACAGACACCACTCTGGAGCTGTGATGTCATCGCTTTAGTAAAAGTTGCGGAGACGTCATAACAACGGAGCCACGTAAACGCCGTTTTGAGATCTTTCCACTCTGGGAGCTCGTTTGGAAAATGTTTGTTTAGACCCCGGACACGCCGGGCTCGTATGGACGATACTGGATTGATACAAATCTTATCATTTGGTCCTCAGCTTGATTTCCTGTGGACAGGGCCTTATTCATTTCAAGAACTGTTTACTTATTTCATCGTTACTTTTTGCATTGTATAAGTTATAAAACATGAAACAGGCCATATGCAAAAACATGCTAAAAATGATACACGCTAAAAACATTGCGTCCGACTTTGAACGAGTCGCTCAAAAAATGATTGTACTATATTTAGTAAATATACCTTTTTGTTGCTTTAGTTTTGTGCTGTTTTTCTCTATATATTAGTGCAAGACATCGCTGATCCTTATTGGGAAAACAGCAGAGGGGAAGGACAGCAGCATCCAGGAGGTCACACGTGCAAAGACCCTATACCGAGGAGAGTCCTAAAACACGTCACTGGCTAATGAGGGAAATGAAGTGAATATAGCGACTTTGGTACTTCAATGCTGTGATGAAGAGAGAGAACGATAGATTAATGATATTGAGGAGGGGAGAAAGAGTGCATTATGGCTGTGAGGCAAAGGTAGAAGACAGCGATTGGCTAAAAGCAAAAAAAAACATAGCCTTCCAGGTCAAATTTATGCATCAGCTTCATAACATTTGAACTCAATGGGTTTGCACATGCTCATTTAGGAGTTGATTGACTTGAAAACAAAAACACACAGGAGTGAATCAGGGACAGAAACCGATAATTTGACTAAACGTTTGCACCTGAGGAGAGTAAAAGAGACTGAAGTGATTAGACGCCTGCAGATTCTCAAAGCACTCATGAGCGGGAGACACCTGCTCCATCAGACACAGGGAAGGTCGGATTACAGGGAAGACAGAAAGGGTTTACCGGAGCGCACTCTTGTGGCCGTGACCAGGATTGCGCAGTAATTTGAAAACAGTGACGTGTGCAGGTTTGGAGATGGTTTGGTCTTGTACAGAGAAGGGATAGTGAATATGTGGAGCAGCCAGGAAACAGGAGGCCTATGTATGTGTGTGTATTTTTACTGTAGCCGTTAGCATTAGCCATCAAACATCGTGAATTATGAGCGATCCAGATGTTTTCAGCTGTTGTCAATCCATCGATATAAAGGTGAGGTCAAATCATAAAATAAAGTAAGTAAGTGCTTTATGTGTCAACTGAACAAAATAGTCTTCAGGTGCTAGTCCTGAGCCGCTGCCGCTGTGGGTCAACCTGAGTTGAGTCAGAGCGTGGTGTCCTGCACTGGTCAGGTCCAACTCCTCCTTCCTTCTGCGAAGATCCCTCGGCTCCACAACAGTCTTTCACCATCTTCTGGGAAAAGCTTAGTAGTTAATCTGTTTTATTCTCCAGTGAATGTCTATTAGCCAGAACAATAGAAGGCATATGTGGCTTAGCTGTGAGTCTTGCCCAGATACCTCCTTGTTTGTCCCTTACTTGTTTCCTGTAGCACCTCTTGTGCTGCCTCCACTGTGCTGCAGGTGTGGGGGCTCTTGGTGCCTCATCAATGTAATGTTCACACATCCGGTGGCCACTTAACCTCATCTTATAATAAGGATGAAACCAGAGGTTCCGCTAGACTTTTTTTTTGTTGGCCACTTTGGCCGGCTGGGTCGTAAAATGTCGGCCATTCGCAAGAATTACTGGCCATTAAAAATATATATACATAATGAACGTGGCTTATTATCAACAACAATCTACATTTAGACAGAGCTACACGAGTGCTTTAGTGGATTCCAAAACACGGCTATTTCTAATTAAAGACTGACGTGAGAAAAATGTAGCAACAGCGAAAATCCAAACAGGAAGTTGTGCGCGTGGAGACGGTGGAGCAGCAGGTGTCACGCGGATATACACCACTCATATGCACTTTAACTCAGACAGAAAGTAGCCGATATCTACGACCCTAACGCTGTCCTTATCCAGGTCTGACCAGCTGCACAGCGAGGGCTGGGCTGTAGATGCCCTTCCGCGCTTTTACGTGGCTTCAGGTGTAAAATAGTGATTAAGTCCCTCACCACGGAAATATTATGGGGAGACAAATCAACAGCACTAAAGTCACAAAAGTCAGTCTCGAGTGATTCAAAACGGACCCAGCTCTGCTGCGCTTTAGAGCGGCTCCAACACCGGTAACTGAGCCGAGGCGTCTGCGCAGACTGACCGAGGGAAGCGCCTCCAAACCCGGTCACTCTCCCAGGAGGAGCCGCTGCGGGACAGCGCGTCAGTCTGACTGAACACACGCGCGTTTCAAGAATATCCTACTCAAACGTATTAGCTGCTGAGTTCTTAACACACTTATATAAAAGTAAATGTACCTGTAGTTTGCAGTTTTCTTGGAAAATGTGACGAAGCACGAAGAAAAAGCGTTACATATCCAGACAGCGATGATGACGCTTCGACTGCGCTTTGTAAAACGGGCTAAAGGCGTAAATCAAAACTTTTTTGATAGAAATATTGAACCTTTTTTAATATTTAGGCCTGTCTCGAAAACACTTTGTTATGTTAGTCACTGACTTAGGTGACATGTTTAATATATTTTTCTATTTTTTCTCACTTTTTTACTGTCGGCCAATTTGACCGATGGAAATTATTTTTACCGGCCATTTGCTTTTCAAACCGGCCAAAAGCCGGCTACAGCCGGCTAACGGAAACCCTGGATGAAACATACCTCGGCATATTTTAGTATTGCGCCTGGCTTCCCTATTCATTTGTATGGGGATAAAGCGTTCACTTTGAACTACTACAGGATTCAACGGCCAAGAAAATGCACGCCGAGCTGAAGGTATTTCTATGATTTCTGTGCTTTTGCTGGAACGCCCTGAGGTCATAAGCCGTAATTTTCAAGTGAGGAAAATCCCAGTTACGAGTTGCATAGCACGCAGCATTAAAGTAGGAAGAAGCTGATCTGTATCTTTCTCCAAACGTTTGGTATTACATAATCAAACCAATTCACCTTTTTGTCCAGCAGCACTTCCACACACACTTAAACTTTCAAGTATTTACACAGCATCATTCAATCGCCAGAAGACTGATTTCACATTATGTTAGACCTGTAGCTAATCATTCATTTAGTAGCTTTGTGATTTCAGTTTGTTTCATTATCCAATATGGCGGCTTGTGGCTTACAAAAAAGCGATTGTGGAACAAGGTTTAATTTACATAACTGATCTTTTTCCTTGTGTTATTATTATGTTTTATGTCACGTTTTTGTTGCTCTTTTCTTCCTCTATTGTGGTTTCTTCTTTTTTTCATTTTTGTTGCTATTTTTGACGCTTTATTCCAGAAGCTTTAAAATTTAAAGTACTTAGTACTTTAAAGCAGTACTGGTTAATAAATCCTTTCCGTAGTCCCTCTAGGGGTAATACAAGTGTTAATGTGATGATTGGAGGGTCTTTCATCTCCCCCTGGTGTTTCTGGCCAGAAAACCACAATTGCAACTTCACTGCACAGGGTCGGAGGCACCAGTAAACATTAATGGAATACAATTCAATACAATGTCCCTCTCTCCCTTTGTCTTTTCTATCATTGTAGTTTTTATTCTCACGGACAATTAATGAGTAAAAAACGCAACATTCTACGACACCTACAGTGGCATAAGTTACTTATTACTGCTTAAAAGGAATAGGCTATCATTTTTACGCTGACATATGAAAGGACAAGATCGCGAATACAAGCGGCTGAAATGAGTTTCCTTCACAGGGTGGCTGGGCGCACCCTTTGAGATTGGGTGAGGAGCTCAGTTACCCGGGAGGAGCTCGGAGTAGAGTCGCTGCTCCTTGACGTCGAAAAGTGCCAGCTGAGGTGGCTCAGGCATCTGTTTCGGATGCCTCCTGGTCGCCTCCCTCGGGAGGTGTTCCAGGCATGTACTATTGGGACAAGCCCTCGTGGAAGACCCAGGACACGCTGGTGGGACTGTGTCTCCGAGCTGGCCTGGTGTCGCCTCCCCCCAGAACAGCTGGAGGAGGTGTGCGTGGATCAGGAAGTCTGGGCATCTCTGCTGAGACTGACTTTAGCCTCTCTCACCACATACTCTAGCTCCAAACTGGGGTGAATTTAGAAGCTACCAAGCTCTTCCTCGTTTTCCCTTATTAAATACAGTTACATGAAAAGTTACACGCCTTACAATATATATGCCTTTTTATCCGCTTAGAAAATCGACATGTTTAATTTTGTGTAACTATACTTGGATTGTGTAACTTAATAGGGAATAAATAGTGGAAACGTGTAAGAGCTTAGTCGCTTCTAACTTCACCCCATTTTCGAGCTATGAATATGGTGGGAGAGGCTAAATGCTAACGACGTCTTGGTGTTTGTGCGTGACTGAGCGCACGCACAAACACCAGACAGTTACACATAAACTCGTCTCAGCTCAGGTAAGAACATAACTCTTTTACACATTACTGTGTAAAAACGGTGGCTTTTACCTTTTAAGGCAGGGGTTAAGAGTTTAAAAACGAAATGAAAATAAGCCTGTCTGTTGAACAACAAAGAGCCTTAAATCCCGTCACTAGAAAACTCCGAAACAGTTCTTTGCAATTAACTGGATAAGCCTTATTGGTCTTTGTTCTGCCTTATAGCAAACGTCGCATTCTCTAGTCACACGAGGCACGAATCTGTTTGATAGAAAAAGGGACTTTACTCACTCTCTCTCTCGTTGGCTCCATAAGCTCATTTACCTCCTCTTAAATATTACATGAGCTCCTGCACAGCCTCGCTTTTCCTCTGTGCCCTGGCATTAACGCTTCTGTGCATTGGATTTCTGTGAAAAATCCACGCGGAGAAAACACCACAAAGGCGGATATCTCGCGCTCCCCCCGGTAACGGCGGTCTTTAGTTTTGGACCAAAGAACTAATCAATGAGCCTGAATCTATCTCAGATCTCTATTCTGCTGAGAACAAGTCTTTTGCTTCCAACCACAATAAGTTTTCTTAACGAGGAGAGGCTTTTGTCCAGTTGTTGGTGGAGGGTTGGAAACTGCAGGCGCTGGGAAATGAATTAAAACACGGAAAAGACTGTATTTTCTTAGCAGATCAATAACAATCATTTAACAACTAGCAGTGACTTTACCTTGAGCTCCCGGTGTCACTGTGTTGTCAGCACGCGGCTTCAGTTTTGTCAGGTCGGGTTTCTGGCTTAAAAGCTGCTGAAAATCAGTGAGGCTTTTTCTTAGACTCACTGCGGATCATTAATCGACGTCCGGAGAGAAAAAGTACCAACAATTGGTTTAATTGTACCCAGTCCTACTCGTGTACACGACCCCGAGACACTTGAACTCCTCCACTTGAGGCAAGGACTCTACACGGACCTAAATAGGGGAAGCCGCCTTTTCCTGGTGGAGAACCATGGCCTCGGATTTGGAGGTGCTGATCCTCATCCCGGCTGCTACACACTCGGCTGCAAAACTGCCCCAGAGCAGCTGAAGGTCCTGATTTTATGAAGCCAAGAGATCAACATAATCTGCAAACAGCAGATATAAGATCCTGAGGTTCCCAAACCGGACGCCCTCCGGCCCCTGGCTGCGCCTAGAAATTATGTCCATAAAGGTAATGAACAGAACCGGTGACAAAGAGCAGCCCTGGTGGACACCAACACGCACCAGGAACAGGTCTGACTTACTGCTCCTGCTGCGGTCATACAGGGAACGGACATCCCTTAGCAGAGGGCCCCGGACCCCATACTCCCGAAGCATGGAGCGCCTGTGAAAAATTTACAAGCCACCATTTTAAGCCGACGGCATCCAAACAAATCAATGGCGCCATGGTAAGAGCAGTTTGACTGCAGAACACCTCAAATCTGTGTAAACGAAGCAAAACACTACTCCAGATTTGTTGGGCTGTTTTAGACATAAAGTTAAACAAATGTTTTTCTAAATGTATCCAGTGATGAGTGAGGTGTTGAAATCAGAACTTTCACTTTGCGCTTTGCATTCAGTGCTGAGTCAGGAGATGCCATTGGACGCTGAACTGACTCATAAAGTAATGATCAAGCTACTCTATCATTTAGCACCATCTAACATTGACAGGTTGACTACCAAAAGTAATAAAATGTGCACAAAAACCCTACATTAATGGCAAGTGTAGTAAAAAAGATTAATGTAAGCAATTTCGACTCTTCCACTGAAGTCTTAATTCTCGTCACTTCAGGCAGAAAGTGCTTCCCTCAGTTTCCCACAGATTTATATATATATTTTTCTTTTGGAGATTCCCGGCCCGTCTCTCGTCTGTGGGTCTGAAGCCTCTAATCAGTGCAGGCCTCGGGGCAGAGCTTGAACTTCAGCTGCAGGACGCTCCCAGCATCGAAATCAAACCGAGAGGAATTTTTAAAAAGCGACGGGAACAGAGTGCTGGTTTTGCATAATGTTGAATGAATGAGGCAAATTAAAATATCAAAACATGAGGCTGCTTTCAGAAACTGTAAAATCCAAAAGTGGAGAAAATGGCTATTTCTCAATGTGAGAGAAAGGAGGAATTGGACCGTTTTGATTGTGTTGATGGTCCTTTTCAACCCCTTCACCCCCGCCTTAACCGAGCCCATTTTCTCCAGTTTTACCCAAAACTAAACATCTAAAAAACTTGACCCGAGAGTATTTATCACGTTTTTGTTATGTTTTTTTGTCACATTTTCATTGCCGTTTTGTAAGCGTTTTGGCCAAATTTTGTTTCTTAGGGACTGGATGCAAGTTGGTCATTTTTGTAGTCACGACTGCCACCTCAGGTCTTACGTGGAACTGCAGCTTCTATATTAAGCCTGCGCAAGACGGCACTTAGAACCCAAAGAAACTGAGCTCATTCTACACATTAGGACATGGCTGGAACATGTAGGGGAAGGAAAATACATAATTTTAACATTTTTAAACTCCGTATAGTCCCTTTTAATGTAATGCAACTGATTAAGCCACAAAAATGTGACCAAAACGTGTCAAAATACGTAGCAAAAACGTGATGATAACACAACCAAAAAAATGTGACAATCAAAACGAGGAAGAAGCTTTTAAAAGAAGCGATTAGTTTTGTAGGTTTTAGCTTTCAAATGAGGCATTACTCTTTTCTAGAGTCTGTAAGCACTGGTCGAGAAGCTTTTAGATTAGGGTAAAGATGAACTGGAGAAAATGTGCTCAGTTAAAGGAACAGGCCACTGTTTTTCCATACTGTGATATGTTCATACCTGAGCTTAGACGAGTTGATACGTACCTGTCTGGTCTTTGTGCCCGTGGAAGAGCGTGGTCGCTTTTAACTTCACCCTCGTCTGGAGCTTTAGTAATACATTGGTAGAGGCCAAATGCTAGCAACAACTTTGGTCGTTTTGCGTGACTGAGGGCACGCACAAAGACCAGATGGGTACGCATCAACTCGTCTAAGCTCAGGTAAGAACATATCTCAGTATGTAAAAATGGTGGCCTGTTCCTTTAAGGCGGGGTTTAAGAGGTTAACATAACTTTTGAAAGATTTTTTGGGGGGCTTTATTGAAACAGGGCTCCACAGGCTGATAGGGGTCAAGAGCAGGGAGAGACATTCAGCAAATTGTCAGAGCCGAGACCAGTGTTGCCAGAGTAGCCTTTTAAAAAGTAATCTGAAAAAATCTAAAAGTAGCTTAGTTATTTTACTGATTACTTGATTTTAGAAGTCGTTACTTTGTTTGTTTATTTGCTGCCAACTGTTGTAAGATTTGTCTTTTGAAGCTTCCATTGCACCGTGACCCCCAGTGTACATACAGTATATATATAGTCAATAATGAGTGTGGATTAATTTTCTTTATCGGCTACGACAACAAGGTTTAACAATAAAGTACTTTGATTAGTTTTTTGTTTATTCATGATTAGCTGCTACACCAGTTGAGGCGTGCTTTATAAAATTGCAAAAAATGGATAACGCCTTCATTATGATATCCAAAGCAAAGACTGCACTGCCAAAAGATAAGAACCCACTTTTTTAAACGTTTTTCTGCTACAGTGTGTTGTGATTAAAATTTCTTTCATTTTACACAGTGTACAAAGTGTTGAGCCAGTGTTTCAGGTGAACCAACAGAAAACCCACCCACCGCGAAAGGGGCTCTCCCACTTAAAGAAAACCTCCATCTGAACCTGGACAACACGAGTGTAAGCCTGTCTCTGGAGACTCAACTTTTTCCGGGCCAGGTTTAGGCGTCTTTAAACTCCACTCCTCCCATCTGGTCCTGTTTTAAATCACACACATCTGAGAGTGTTTATTTTTAGAAGGATATTCTCCACTAAGAGGTAAAAAAAAAAACAGTAGTGACGCACCGGGGAAGGCCCTGTGCCTGATTCTTTATTCTTTACGTGAATCAATTTAGCGTTGACCTTCAGTTTAAAGAGTAATTAAGCACCAAATCCGACATTTTAGCCTATTCCTCTATACAAAACAACTCAAGCTCTGTTTGTGAACAGCAGTTTTCAGATCTTTTCACAGATTTTCAATAGGATTTAGGTCAGGACTTTGACTGGGCCATTCTAACACATTAATATGTTTTTATTGAACCATTCCAAAGCTCCTTCTTCCACATGGAGCTGTGTCCTCCATATGACTTCTAGCAAACTTCAAACAGGATTTCTTTATGGCCTCCTTTTCAATAATGGCTTTCTTCTTCCACTCGTTCATGAAAGCCAGATTTGTGTAGAGCACGACTTATAGTTGTCCCATGTACAGATTCCCCCAGCTCAGCGGCAGTACTTCACAGCTCCTCCAGAGTTATCTCAGGGCACTTGGTTGCATTTCTTACCAGTGCTCTCCTTGTTCGGTCTAATATTTTAGGTGGACGATCACGTCTTGGTAAGTTGGCAGTGGTGCTATACTCTTTACATTTCTGAATGATAGATTGAGCAGTTGCTCCGAGAGATGTTTAAATCTTGGGAAATCTTTGTATAACTTAACGCTGCTTTAAACTTCTCCACAGCTTTATCCCTGACCTCTCTGGTGCTCCTTGACCTTCATGATGTTGTTTAGTGACCAACACACTTCGACCATAGCTCTGAGGGCCTAAAAGAACAGCTGTAATTATACTGAGAGTAGATTACACACAGCCTCTATTTAACCGCTAGGCCAAGGTGTGAACATTCTGGAGTCATAAGGAATGTTATAAAGGCAAATTAATGCACTCAGTAAATGCTGTATGAATACTTATGCATGCCCCACTTTTCACTTTTCTATTTTTTGAAAAATAATGGAATCATGTATCATTTTGCTTTCACTTCACAGTTGTCGGTTACTTGTGTGTGAACGTTCAGTAAAAAAATCAAAATAGAATCTTTATGTTTAGGGACAAAATGTGCAAAAGTTCAAGGTGTATGAATACTTTCGAGAGGCACTGTACATCGATGTCTGATCACCAAAACTAATATACATGTCAATAAACCTTCCTAATCGCTGCTTTTGTCTGTTTGAGTCTATCCAGGTTGAATTTGTGGTTGGCCGGTGACTGATCCACATTGACATTTCACAACTTTCAAGGAGCAGAACAACTATCTGCAAGTTCAGAATTTATAGAAAGGCTTTATAAGTAGATGCTCAATGCACAAAGACCTTAAACTAAAGGTCAGAGCTAAATTGATTCATGTAAAAGTGGAAAAAAATCTGGTCTAGGCCCTTTAAATGAACAGACCACTGTTTTCCCGTAATGAGGTATGTTCTTACCTGAGCTTAGACGAGTTGATACGTACCTGTCTGGGCTATGTGCCCGTGGAAGAGCGTGGTCGCTCCTAACTTCACCCCGTTTGGAGCTATAGGAATACACTGGGAGTGGCCAAATGTCCAAATGCCAACAACATCTTTGGTCGTTTTGCGTGACTGAGGGCACGCACAAAGACCAGACAGGTACGCATCAACTCGTCTAAGCTCAGACAAGAACATATCTCAGTATGGAAAAACGGTGGCTGTTCCTTTAACCGACCACATTTCCCCAATGCGTCACTACTTTTTTTTACCTTTTAATGGAGAATGCGTAAATCCTTCTGAAAATAAACACTCTCAGTTGTGTCTGATTTAAAACACAGACCAGATGGGAGCAGTGGAGTTTAAAGAAGCCTCAAACTGGCCCGGAAACAACTGAGTGGGAGAGCCCCCCTTTTGCAGTGACTGAAGTTCTGCCACAGAGAGACACAGGGGGGTGAGTTTTCTGTTGGATCGCCTGAAACACAGGCTCAACGTCACGGATCCAGCAACAAGTCCTCCAAATTCATACGACACAAGTGGTCGTTTGTCTTATCCCTTAATTACGACCATATAAGACGTTTACTAAAACAGCGCCCCCAAGCTCCCATTGAGGGGATGTACATTTACATTACATTCAACCCGATTCAGAAACAACTTTATTTTACGTAGTGTTTTGCGATGACGATTCCAAAACACAAACGCAAAGAAATAAATCACAAACTGGCAAAATGAGACCCACATGCAATAAGTAAAGCAGCCCCAGGTCTTCAGCCCCGCCACACCTGTGGAGGAACTGAACGTCCAGCGGTGCCAAAGGCTCTCCAAGCGCGCTCTGCGCTATTACGCATCACACCTCCCCAACCGCAGCAGCGGCTACAGGTCACCACTCTCATCATTTATTACATTATATGTGTGAGCTATAGGTTATCGCCATTTTACTCACAACAACAGCGACACCAAAGCACAACTCACCATTGACCTTCGTTTCTTCTCCTCCATATGCGTCACTGCCAACTCCATAAACTCTCCTGTCACTTCCATCTCTGTCCTCAAACGTCCTCGTGTCTCAGACTGCGTGTCTCCCGTACGTCCGGTTGTCCGGTGACCGCGGCGACCCTCGGATCCGCCCCGGGTTCCAGTGCACATGATGCGGGGAAACACCGCTGTCACCCCGACAAAGTCTGGCCTCGGCTCCGCTGCTGTTCTCCACAAAGTCCCGCATCTCTTTCAGAGTTCCTCTTGAAAACGTGCTGCCAAATGTCCTGATGAAACTGATGTGGTTCATTTCTCCGCAGTTTCGTCATTTAAGGATAAAAATATAAAACATCACAGCTGTGTTTAGCTCGCGGGTTTTTCCAACTAGATTTGACGGACACTCGCTCTGTCCAATGAAAACACGTGAATCAGCTCGAGGGCGTTTGGGCAGGTGAGCCTGCGCTCTGATTGGCTGAAGGGTCAGCTACGTCATATCCAGTAATATTTGTTAATAATTATCATCATTATATTATAAACAATCTGAAATAAACTGTTGTAAGGCATTTCCTCTGATGTTTGTGATTTATATGGACAATGTTACACATTTTATTATTTTTCTATTCAAAATAAATGTCTTGGTCATCAGCATTCTACACATATGTGTTTCTATGACATAATGAGCTAAACACATGAGTGCAGATAAAGGTTAAGATCATTTATGTGTCATTACAAAATGTGACTCTGCATTTGGCCCCTCCTTCGACTGAGGCGAGCCGTCAGGAGCAGTGGGCAGGAGCGTGGAGCATCTGGGGACCATCTCCAGATGTGGAGCCAGGCTGATGGTCAGAATCACCTGCAGGAGGATTCACCTAATGCACATGTTTTATGTTTAAAGCAAATGTAATAGAGACACTGCAGATGTGGCACTTTGTGTTCAGTGTGAATGTTTTGTCATGTCTGATTGTGTGTGCGCAGATGAGCGGCTCTGTCGCCAAGAAAAAAGACAAATCCCCCTCTGGGGCTAAAGACGTTTATCTTATCTTATCATATCTTATCTTTTGTTGGGGTGCAGATGAACTCCACACTGAAAGGGAATTTAACCCAGGACCCTCTTGCTGTGAGGCCAGAGCACTAACCACTCAGCCACATGTGCCGCTATCATGTAAATCATACAGACGACTGTCACGTGTGTTTTAATAAAATATAGAAATGTAAACATGACTTTATCAAATAGTAATGAGGAGGTTGCATTATTTCTGATCTGTTTTGTGCAGAGGAACATCATCATCATTCCCTATGATGTAAACTCTAATGAACAGCTGCAGGGACAGATGTGCTTCATAGAGTTCTGGACAGTCCAATTGTGTCCAGTTCTTTAGGTTCCTTTGTGAGCCAGTGTACGACACTGAGATGGTCAAATGTACACGCTCACTTTTATGTTACATGACTTAACACTGATGATCCACATGTGGCTGTGGCTCCTCCTGTGGCTCCACTGACATCACATATGATCAACCAACACACACATGGCCCACATGTATGTGCGAACCCTCACGGTCCAGATGAAACGTGACATGATGAAAACTATAAGAATTATGTTTTTGTTTCTTAATTTTATCATAACCCCTGAGTAAATGTTTGTCTAATTAAGGTTTAGTGTTGATAAAGCAGAGAAAAAACATAAAACAATGTTGAAAATTCTGATATGTGTAAAAAATACCCCAGAAAAAAATAAATCACAATTATTTTGATAAGACACAAGAAAATTAATACAGGTTTAGATTCATTGTGCTTTGATTCATTTTCATTTTTTTCTTCAGTTTGCCGCTTGCAGAGTTACTCAGTAAAAAGAGAACTATACACTGGAGTACAGATACTACTTCAAAATAATATTACTTGAGTAAAAGTAAAAAACTCAAATAACAATTAAAAATATAAATAAATGGATCCCAGAAAGAATAGTTATTGCTGCGGTAAATATATAAATGCATAAGTAGTAGATAATAAGAAATGTACAAATAAATAAATCAAATCAAATACATAAACCCCTTTCTTTTTTCTTCCCACCTGTGCACCTTTTGCTATAGGGTTAAATCCTGCTTTAGTCCATATAAATCACAGGCATCAGAGGAAATGCTTTACAACAGTTTATTTCAGATTGTTTATAATATAATGATGATAATTATTAACAAATATTACTGGATATGACGTAGCTGACTCTTCAGCCAATCAGAGCGCAGGCTCACCTGCCCAAACGCCCTCGAGCTGATTTACGTGTTTTCATTGGACAGAGCGAGTGTCCGTCAAATCTAGTTGGTAAAACCCGCGAGCTAAACACAGCTGTGATGTTTTATATTTTTATCCTTAAATGACGAAACTGCGGAGAAATGAACCACACCAGTTTCATCAGGACATTTGGCAGCACGTTTTCAAGAGGAACTCTGACAGAGACGCAGGACTTTGTGGAGAACAGCAGCGGAGCTGAGGCCAGACTTTGCCGGGACGACAGAGGAGTTTCACCGCATCATGTGCACTGGAACCCGGGGCGGATCCGAGGCTCGCCGCGGTCACCGGACAACCGGACGTACGGGAGACACGGAGTCTGAGACACGAGGACGTTTGGGGACAGAGATGGAAGTGACAGGAGAGTTTATGGAGTTGGCAGTGACGCATATGGAGGAGAAGAAACGAAGGCGTCAATGGTGAGTTGTGCTTTGGTGTCGCTGTTGTTGTGAGTAAAATGGCGATAACCTATAGCTCACACATATAATGTAATAAATGATGAGAGTGGTGACCTGTAGCCAGGGCTGGACTGGCAGAAAATATCGGCCCGGGACTTTTGGGTCAAGACCGGCCCTCCAAAAAAAAAAAAACAGTCATATTCAATGCAATAGTCGAGGTGAGGAGCAAAACAATAAAACCTTGGCTTGAACTAAAACAGTATAAGCTACGAATCGAGGACAATAGTTGCATTTTGTTTCTGCCGAATTCAAGCTAACACCTCACAGCACTCAACACTTTAATCTTGTCATTTATAACTTGAAGGAACTTTTGTAAAATTACTAAACAATCTTAAAATGTGCGTTCCGTTAATGAAGTTCCACTCGCGACTGCAACACAAATAAACTTCTCAAAACCAACCAAATTATCGCACTGTAGATGAAGATGAAATGGTAAAACTCACCACGGAGTTATGGAGGTGTGGAGTGAAGATAGAAGTCCCAAAAAGGCCAAACATTGTAAATCCTTTCAATGGAAACTAGAAGATTTACAAACTGCGCGCACTGACGACGAGGGGCAAGACAGAGTCACCTGACAACTCCCAGCATGCACTTCTTTGCAAACATTTGTCTAAAATGTATAAGAAACAGAGGTCTAAGGTTCTGTGGGTCCTGGAGGGAGTTACAATAAACTATTTCCTCTTATATTCGCAATGTGAGGGGCATGAGTGTTATGTCAGAGAGGCCCATCTCTCATTACACCAGATTATCTGTGAACCATGACTCAAGAAAGCGTGCTACTAGAAGGGTATAAAAAGCGTCATATCCCTCTAGTGGAGGAGCTGTGCAATTGCATATATGTCATGAGAGAGATTCTGTCGGCTCTTCCCGTCAATTGTGGGCCGGTGTAAGGTATTATGGGCCTTATTTCGGTGTGATTAACCTATCCGGCCCGAAAGTACGGCGGCCCACCGGGAAAACTCCCGAATCTCCCGATGGCCAGTCCGTCCCTGCCTGTAGCCGCTGCTGTGGTTGGGGAGGTGTGATGCGTGAGAGCCTTTGCCACCGCTGGACGTTCAGTTCCTCCACAGGTGTGGCGGGGCTGAAGACCTGGGGCTGCTTTACTTATTGCATGTGGGTCTCATTTTGCCAGTTTGTGATTTATTTCTTTGCGTTTGTGTTTTGGAATCGTCATCGCAAAACACTACGTAAAATAAAGTTGTTTCTGAATCGGGTTGAATGTAATGTAAATGTACATCCCCTCAATGGGAGCTTGGGGGCGGTGTTTTAGTAAACGTCTTATATGGTCGTAATTAAGGGATAAGACAAACGACCACTTGTGTCGTTTTTTGTTGGAGGACAGTCTCGGATCCAGAGAACGTCATCAGTTCAGCCCATAGTTCTGCCTCTATGCTCCCGCCCACACAAGCCTCTGTCATGTAGCAACCAGGAAATGAGCACATCACATGTCATGAGAAAAAGAATCACCGGTAACAGGAGTCTGTCATAAAGGCCATATTTGTGCAGTGTACGACTAATAGTTGTTCTGTGGACAGTTTCTCCCACCTGAGTTGTAGCTCTCTGCAGTTCATCCAGGGTCATCATAGGCTTCTTGGTAACAGCTCTGGTCAGTGCTTTCCATGTTCGGTCAGTAAGTTTAGGAGGATGGCCGGTCTTGGTAGGTTTGCAGTGATGTCAGACTCTTTTCATTCCTGGATGGTGTATTTAACTGCACTTTGAGAGATGTTCAGAGCTTTGTAAATCTGTTTATAACCTAACCCAGCTTTATACTTCTCAATAACTTGATCCCGGACCTGTCTGGTGTGTTCTTGGACTTCATGATGCTTCTGCTCCACAATAGTCTCTCAACAGACCTCTGAGACCACCACAGAGCAGCTGTATTTGAATTGACATTAATTACACACAGGTCGACTCTATTTAGTTATTGGGTCAACATGTGATCATTCAGAAATCACCAGGCAACTTCTGAAGGCAATATTTGCACTAAAAGGAAAGGGAGGCCTATACTTTTGCACATCACACTTTTCAGTTTTTAGCGTGTGTCTTTCACATAAAGTTTCAATTAAATAAAGTTGTATGTTTATGGTCCATAGCGTGGCAAAATGTCGAAAAAGTTAAAAAGGAGCCCTTACTTTTACCACTGTATCTCCGTATGTAAAAATGGTGGCCTGTTCCTTTAAGGTTCAATCTTTACTCTCAGTAATGCCAGTGCATTTGATGTGCACGTGCAACGTGTGGCTCATGTTCATCTCGTGCTGTGGCTAAATCAAAGCCGTTTCCATTATTATTACGATCCTTACCTTTATTGTCCTCCCCCCACATGTTCCAGCCATGTCCTAATGTCCTGTTCACCACAACTGCCTCTAAAATCCTGCACTGTCACTCAAAAAGTTGTTAATTCGGGTCTGAAGTGCCGTCATGCACAAGCTTAATATAGAAGCTGCAGTTACACATAAGACCTGAGGTGGCAGTAGTGAGTGTGAAATGGACCAACTTGCATTTCGTCCCTTTGAGGTCAAAACAAGGTCTAACCAGGACTAAAACGTAATTAAATCAAGTCTAGAATGAAACTTAAACCCCTAACTTCAATGTGGCGTCGGCCTTTTAACCGACCGCACATCTCAAGTACGTCACTACTTCTTTTTTGTACTTTTAGTGGAGAATACGTAAATCCCTCTAAAAATAAACACTCTCAGTTGTGTCAGATTTAAAACAGGACCAGATGGGAGGAGTGGAGTTTAAAGAAGCCTAAAACTGGCCCGGAAACAACTGACTCTCCGGAGACAGGGTGACGCTCGTTCAAACGGAGGTTTTGTTTAAGTGGGAGAGCCCTTTAGCAGTGACTGAAGTTCTGCCACAGAGGGACACGGGGGGGGGGGGATGTAAGAGAAATTTTAATCACAACGCTTTGTAGCAGAAAAAAGTTTCAAAAAGTATGGGTTCTCATGGCAGGGCAGTCTTGATATTATAATGAAAATTTCAATGTTGGAAATTTACCATGACAGTAAATTATGGAAAGGCAAGGCAAGTTTATTTGTAGAGCACTTTTCATACACAAGGCAATTCAAAGTGCTTCACAGTTGCATAAAATTACAAGAAGAAGAAGCACAACTGAAGGTCACTTCTTTACAGACAGATATAAACTGCAGCACAAGAATCTGTTTTGAAACTTATACAGTGAAATATCTCTCACAGCAGAGATGAAAAAAAAAAAAAAATCATCTTCACCGTCTGGCACCAGAGTATGAAGAGGACAGTGTTATAGGTTGTGGCCGATACAAAGAAGGACTTACTATTGTAATCACCTTGCCTATATTCACCAAATGTATACAGTATTATAAATATTAAGCCCATGGCTCAATCGGTTTAGAAAGTTGTGTTTTGGAGCCTCACACTGCTTGTACGGGTCTGGGATGTGACATTACTCAAATGTTTTATTGTTCAAAAACTTAATTAATGGGTGACTAATTGTTCACCAATTGTTTATTAACAAAAAAAAAAAGTTTCATGTTTACCAAAGCGTTTTAGATTCTCACTTCTGTCGCTGATGCTGGGAAAGAACTCTACTGTTCCAATTGCTTCCTTGGATGCTAACACATGGCTTTCCCGAAGAAGTCGTTTGTTAGCAACATTGCTAAAGTATTTAGCTCCTTACTATATTTGTCATTAGCTCCGCCCCCTTTGGAGACTAAATATCTAGGATACTGTAGTTGCTTACTGAGTGTCCTGGTTTCTCAGACGCATGTAAACATCATATTCAGAGTAGTCATAATATGCCTAATGACCAGGTTACTCGAGCGCTTGTAAACACACTCAGTGTTTCTAATAACCTGGATATTGGCTTATCCAGGAAACTGAAACCAGGAGTCTGTGTTTATGAACCAGACAAGACCAGGAAACTTCAAACTCCATGAAAAACCTGGACACTCGAGTGCATGTAGACACAGTCAATGGGAACTTTAGATCAGAACTTTTGGGAATTTTCAAAAATGGATATAGGAACAGGCGACCGTTCTGAAGGTCTGAAGCTGTTTTAAGTGCTTCTTTGGACAGTTTTTGTCCTTGTGCTTGAGAAATGTCCGAAAAAGCCACATTCAGCTCCTTACCATATTTGTCATTAGCTCCGCCCCTCTCCTTAAAAATCCAGGATACAATATTTGATCATGTAAACAGGGATAAGAGTGTCTCCTTTGCCACCCTGTTATTCACAAAGGCCTGTAACCCACTTTCGGTCCTTATGTAACGCCCTCTACAGTCCAGTCCGAGTGGTGTGAGAGCAGACAGCGCTGACGGTTTGTTTTTGATCCTTTCTGAACCAGAGACACAGTTCACCCTGAGGTTTGGAACTTTCTTTCTTGTGCAGGGAGCTTTTTTCCAGACGTCACAATCTGAACCCGCCTCTGTCTGAGCTCTGCCTGCCGTCTGCGGCAAGAGAGTGTGACAGAGAAATGGAAATAAAGCTAAGTCAAAATCAACTCCGAGAGACAACGAACGCTGCAGGGAATAAAACTAACGCTTCAGTTTGCACAAGCCTTCAAAATCCTATTTATTAAAGCTATACTATGTGTCACATTTCAGCAGTAAATAGAGCAAAGATACAGGCGTTAATTGTTTTACCTCAAAAAACATCTTCACTGTGAGCGGCTCATCTTGACTTGACGCGCTGTTCGAAAAGTATTTCATCTTAAAATAACTCACAGTGAACATGAGGTATAATGAGAGTTACAGTAGAAAAATGGGGAAGAAAATGCAGATAAATGTACTGGCCAGTGTAAAGCTTTATTTGAACGCTATGACCTTCAGATCCAACCTTTTATCTGTTTTTTTTTGTCATTTTTGATGCATTTTGTCACATTTTCATTGCTGTTTGTTGGGTTTTGTCCGTGTTTTTATCAAAAACGATTTTTGTCATGTTTATTCCACACTTTGTCATGTTTTTTCCCCCATTTTTGTCAAATTTTTTCCACAATTTTGTCAATTTTTTCCCATATTTTTTTCATGTTTTTTCCCAAAAAAATTCATGTTTTTTCCACATTTTTGTCATGTTTTTTTCCCATAGTTTTGTCACATTTTTTCCACAATTTTGTCAATTTTTTTCATATTTTTGTCATGTTTTTTCCACATTTTTGTCACAATTTTGTCACCGTTTCAATGCTTTTTTAAAGTGTTTTATACCATGGTCTGGGTGAATACTCGATTCTGATTAGTTGGAGAGTGTCAGTTAAATCACATTCTGTATCACTCCACTGCAGCTGTTTCCATAGTAATGAAAAACAATTGAGCTGGAACTAGTTTTAGGTAAAACTGATTAAAAAGTGAAATAACTCCTGCCCAGGACTTATAAAGATAAGCAAACAGGCCCCAATGAACAGTTTCAGTTTGCGGGACCATGGTATAAGCGGGATAATGCACTCCGAGGTGTCCATTATCAGAATAACTGGACGCGGAAGCAGCCATCCGATGCGAAGCGGAGGACGGTTCACGCCTCCGTGTCGTCCAGTTATTTCTGATAATGGACACCTCGGAGTGCATTATCCCTTACTTGGCCGCACTTTGTTTTTAAATGGACTCAACTTATTTATATATATAGCGCTTTTCAAACTTTATCAGGTCCAAAGTGCTTTACAGTAAAGAACCAGCTCACCCATTCATTCTCTCATACAAACACCGATGTATGCAGACACTGGAGGCAAGGAGGGTGAAGCGTCTTGCCCAAGGACACAATGACAGTGTGCATTTGCGGGAGCTGGGATTCAAATCCACGACCTTCCGATCACGAGACGGCCTGCTCTACCACCAATCAGAAAGAGCAAGAAGCTTTGATTGGTTTTGTGGGTTTATAAGCTGCTGACATAGATAGAGGTAAAGTCTAATCGCAGTCGGCACGGCAACAGTTTAAAGAGGGGGTATTATGCTTTTTTCAGCCACATAGCACCAGTCTCTAGCACACTACAATGATGACGAAACCTTCTGTTGGTCTGTCAATGCAGTAAATTAGAAGAACTGCCTTGTATAAAATTGCTCTTTCAAAATGGCGGTAGCAAATGACTTGAAATAGGCCCCTGTCTCTTTAAGAACCTCTGACCCTTTCCGACACGCCCCCTCCACACGCTGTCTGTGGCATCACAACAACACTGCGCTCGTTGTCTCAACAGTATTGAAACTACGATCGGTGCATTTTAATTTTTATTGTTGGAAAGGAGCTACTGTTTATCACTTTGTGAACAATGGCCACACAGGATATTATTTGGAGACGAACCTTCCACACCGGACGCTTGGAAGGGGCTCTTGCCTGAAAAATAACTGCTGTTTGGAGGCTATCTCTTTGCTACTGCCATGCCCTATGGATCTCTAACTATACCCCCATGGACGACACCAGGATCTGCAGGAGCCCATACGATTCAAAAGACGGACATTATCTGTGCAGGTGGACAATGGTTTTTCGAGGTTACCCCGTTAGCTTGTTATAATGGACTACAGCTCATTGTTGATGAAAAGTCTGCAATAAACCACAAATGTGTAAAGCCAGGCTCATTGTGTGATCATCGTAAAGGCTGCTTCGAGTAGTTGCCTGCTTTATTGACGTTATTTGTGCATAATGTGCTGCCTGTTTTCAATGAATGTTGTGAAGGTGAAGGTTGTTAGCTTGTCGCGGCTAATAGTGCCTTAGCTCCCGGCTACGACTCACTGTAGATGAAATGTGAGCAATAAACTACGAAATCAACAAGCCCGGCTCAGTGTGTGATCATCATAAAGGCTGCTTCAAGCAGTTGCCTGTTTTAGTGACGTTTTCAATGCATAATATGCTGCTTGTATTCAGTGAATTTTCCCGTTAGCTTGTCGCGGCTAGCTTGTTAGCTCCGGGAGAAAACCACTCGGCTATGACCCATTGTAGATGAAATGTGAGCAATAAACTTCCAAATCAACAAGCCTGGCTCCGTGTGTGATCATTGTTAAACGGTTCTTTATGTGTGTGGTGGTTTTATTGACTTTATGTGTGCATATTTCTCGTTTTCACGTGATGACTCGAGGTTTAGCTTAGCATTAGCTTTCTCCGGAGGCTCTGTGCATCATCAAGGCCCAGCGCAGAACCAGACACTGAAATAAGTGTTCTTGTCACCGGTTTTAATCCTGGGTGTTTAGGTAACAAACACTGATGTGTGTCTTTGTAAAAGTCTGCTGTGGCTCCGGTTCACAACACATGAAGCTAATCCTCCATGATGACTCTGTTTACATCTTAGGGCTAGACACTGCGGGGAGGGGGTTCTGCTGAGGAGCAGTGGTTGGTTACTCGGCTGGTGACGGAAGGTCGGAGGCGTATCCTGGAGGTCGAGGGCGTTTCCTGAAGGAATCAGGCGTTTTATCCCTAAAATGGCCGCCATCAGAGTTTTTACAGATTACTCGAAAATATGTGAATGTGCCAAGGCAACAATTCAGGCATGGTTTTAGTGAGGGAATGACTTAATAACATGATGTAAAGCTTGAAAAAGTCGATTTTGCATAATACCCCCCCTTTAAAAAGCTATGTCGCTTCCTGTCAGTGTCTAATCAGGATCGTTAATATTATTGCGTTAATGATGTTTTAGCAAAAATTGTGTCTAATGTGTCATATGCACTTTAAGCACCGGTATTGTAATGCAGGGTCAAATAGGCCACCCATCTGCAGGCATCTGTCGTTACTGGAGAATTAGCCTATATATTGCCCCTTCTAGGTTTGTGGAGAGCAGTGTGTGTCCCTGCCTCTGTGCGCCCTCAGACTACATGTCCTCAGCGTCTTTTATCCCAAAGTTCAAATCGAGCTCACAAATAAAGGCGCCTCCGTCAGAGCGAGGGAGTGGAGGAAACCGGGGCGGCACGAAATGTATCATCAAACGAGGCCCCGTCAAGACCCACAGACATGAAACGAGTCTGAGTCGGGCCTCACAGTGGAGAGGCTTTGAGAAGGCGTGGGAAAAATAAATACGTCTACAAATAAATCTGTGCCATTGTTGTAATGAATATGAGCGTCGCAGTCAAAAAGCTAAATAGAAACAACAACAAAAAGAAGCCTGACAAGAAAGAGCTGAACACAACTGTTTATGACACCGGTATCTACAGCTATCTAATAAATCGATACGGATAGACATTTTCTGATTCAGGCCATTCCTGTTTGAACTGTGTTTGGCAGAGTTTCCCTGTGAGTGACTAAACACCTATGTACTGTTATGTATCACCGCACACTTTGTAATCTTCTAGGAACTCAGTTACTACGGACATACAAGCACCGAGACGCTTTGAGTCACTGAAAAACAGTCCCATTATCTATGAGATGCTCACGCAACCATTTGGATTTGCTCTTCAGACAGGTCTCCGTAAAGGAAAACACCGCCTTTTTTCACTTCTCCAATGAAGGACCGCTATGCTTGACCGCTATAAGGTTCTTAGCTGAATCCCCGGCAATGGCCGCTGGCTGCTCTGCTTTATGCCCACGACACTAGAGGCCGCCATTGCTCTGCCATTGCCGTAGTACCTCCATATCGCCGCTAGTCCCCCATTGAAAAGCATTGGATTTTAAACAACTCTAACGCCTGGTTTGAATTTTTTCAACACTAGACTAGGCTAGATATTCCTCCTGAGTTAACGCTGGGTTAGTCACAATTTAAGAAACCAGGCTGGTTTTCGTAAGAAGAATTTTAGAAATCTCGTACTTAATAAGGGTCGGACTGTTAGCATTGGAGCAGCGCGAGCTACACGTCACGCAAGGGCCGAGTCTACAATGAAGATCCCGCCCTTATGCCCTTTTTAGGAACATGCTTCGTCAGAGCTGGGGAGAGGGAGTTTGTAAATTCGCCATGAATTCCCCCACGACCGTGGTCATTATGGTAAACGGGGAGGAGTGAGCAGAAGCTGTCCATTTATATATACAGTCTATGATCCCGGGTACTTCTGTGCGGGTTTCCTCCGGGTATTCCACTAAAACCATGTACAATAGGTGAATCCTCCAGCCGGTTGATACTGACCATCAGCCTGGCTCCACATCTGGAGATGGGTCCTCGGATGCTGCTCTGCCACTGCCCACGGCTCCTCACGGGTCACCCCTGCGACATCGAGGGATGGTCGAAAGCAGAGAACAAATTTCCCTACGGGCAAAATACAGTTCACTGACCTTGACTTCATTAAAGGGAGAAGTGCAGCAGAGACAGAAAAGGCGCCTTCTGGACTTGTGCTTCAATCCTGCATGTCGCAAACTTGCTGCTAACCTGCACATGAAGACCCATATTATATGGCTGGTGTATACTGTGCGATTTTTGTTTTGTACGATTTTTAGACGTCACATTGCACAACATGGGGATTGTAATATTGTGTGTGATTGTAGTATTGCTTTCGTCTCCACTATGTGATGGTTTAAAGAGACTAGATGCAAGTTGGTCATTTTTATATTCACTACTGCCACCTCAGGTCTTAAGCGTAACTGCAGTCTCTATATTAAGCTCGTGCATGACGGCACTCGGAACCGAAGTAACACCTTTTTGAGTGACAGTGCAGGATTTTAGAGGCAGTTGTGGTGAACAGGTCTGGGCTCATTCTACACATTAGGACATTGCTGGAGCATGTAGAGGGAGGACATTTTTACATGCCGCCTATGCTATGCCCAATCCCGTCAGACCTTGGAAGCTAAGCAGGGAAGGGCCTGGTCGGTACTTGGATGGGAGACCGTTTGGGAACACCAGGAAGCCTAGCGAATGTAATGCGTGAGTGAGTGAGTGGTGGTGGTCGGAGGGGCCGATGGCGCAGACTGGTTGCCTCGCTTCCGTCAGTCTACCCCAGGGCAGCTGTGGCTACAATAGTAGCTTACCACCACTGAGTATGGAGTGAATGAATAGTGCAATGTAAAGCGTCTTTGAGTGTCCAGAAAAGCGCTATATAAAACCAATGCATTATTATTATTATTTGAAGAGACAATCGAAGCTACGATCAAAGTTTATTGTAGCAAGTATCCTGTTTAGCTGAGGTGAGGCGAGTGCCGCATGCTAGCGGGGTTTATTTCCGCGGAAAAGTGCAGGGAAAGTCCTGTAAAATGCAGAGTCGGACCTGCTCATGCCCGACCTCTGTTGCCTGTGTGATGTTGACGAGACGCTTAACAAAGTGAGAGAATGCTCACTCTGCGACTCGCCTTCCAAAATATCAGACTCTGCCTGATGTCGGTCGTAACTCGTCTTTGTTCGTACGGTTTTAAATTTTAAATATTTTAAATCTTTGTCCCCGTCTCACTGTACGACCTGCGAGTTGGAGCTACGACTTTCCCCACGACAAGTGACCAAAATCATGCAGGGTACACCCGGCTTTACAGCGCTGACCAGTGGCAGAGCCAGAGAGGTGGCACATAGGGTGGCCAGTCGAAGCCCAGGGGGGGCATGTGCCACCCTATACTGCCCTCTAACCCCGCCCCTGGCCCGTACCCACATGTCTTCTTTATTTTATCTATGAGAAGTGGATAAATTACCTGTAAAAACAGCTCCACGCTTTAAAAAAAACATCACTTTGTCATGGAGTGTTAAAGTAAGAGGACTGTTGCCGTACATCAATATAAATAAAAATATCATTAAAGATAGAAGTATATTAATACAATTTGACTTACATTGCATCAAACATGACAAAGCGCAGACTGAAGAAACCTGATGCTTCCGTGACTGTGGGCCACCCCTGTTACATTAGCGTGATAGATTTCAGGTTATTACAAAGGTTATGGAATCAGCCCCACTTTTTTGGCCCATTACCCTTTGCACCTGTCCTCCCTTTGGTGGGAACCCCCCTTTTCACGGATCAACGCGCTTCTGTCCGACTCCAGCTCCGCCGTGGCCTCGACTGGCACTACATAATTACTCCATTCCCACCAATTACAGCACCGTCATAGTCACTAAACCGTCTTTTAATTCTCCGGTAGCTCCGAGTCAGACGCAGACAGATGGACGGAGATGCTGATAGAAAAATGCTCCCTCCCCAAAGAGTCAAATGAAGATTGATAGCAGCATTTAGCTCAAGGCACAGGTCTGAGAGAGCGCAGGGAGCGGCCAGGGCCGCGGAGACGGGGCTTTGCCAGGATTCAACACGGTTTGTACAAGAGGTCATTGTGAAGTTGAAATAAAACTTTAGACTTATTTGAACTTTAAGCATTAAAGGGGATTTTAAGCGAAATTTACTGTTGCAGCTTTTAACCATTTTTCCCTGGACAAACACATACATGGAGGTGCTATTTATGTCTTTCTTAGTAAACCCTTTCACTTTGCCACTTTCTTGCATCATAAACGTGATGTAAATGTGATGCCTCACCAGACTCAGTGTCACAGATAAGTTGGTTGAAAAACAGGAGGACAACAGTTCCAATTTACAAGAAAAGGCCACCGTTTTTACATACTGAGATGTGTTCTTACCTTAGTTTAGACGAGTTCATGTGTACCTGTCTGGTCTTCATCCGTGCGTGTAATGCCTCATTTGAAAGCTAAGACCTACAAAAGTTACTGTAAATGTTTTTGATTGCATTTTTTTCACAATTTGGTTGTTTTTCTTTAGGTTAACCTCTTAACCCCGGCCTTAACTAAGCAAATTTTCTCCAGTTCGGCTTTACCTGAATCTTAAAAGCTTAAAGAGCCGAGAATTACAGCCTCTAGGCCAGTGTGGTGCCTCAATTGAAACTTTTTTGTTGTGTTCAAGATTCAAGATTAAATTATATTTCTCTCATCCTTGATTGTGGAGCAGTGGAGGGGGAAGAGGGTTGGAAGGGAGGGCAGGAAGTTTAGCTTCCCGATGGCCTGATGTATGAAGCTGTTCATCAGTCGACTGGAACTGGGCCGTAGATTCCGCAGTGTTGATGCCGCATTTATGTCACATTTTGGAAGCGTTGTTTCATTGCTTTTTTCTGTGCTTTTTTGTCTCTTGTTGTTTCTTTGTTGCTTTTTTTGTCACTTTATGCGTGAAATGCGGCTTCCTGTGAAGGAAAGGTCTAGGAAACAGACCAAGCAACGATGAGAAATGTCTGAACAGCTCCTTCACAGCACGTCAGCCTATATAATATAAATGTGACATATCTGAATCTGATTACTTAGTTAACTCTAAGAGAAAACTCATTTTCAGTTAAAAGTATAATCAGTTGTGATTCTTTAGTGGGCAGTGCTGTCCTGGTAAAGGGTCGTGTCTGCTTCGTGGGATAAGTCCGTCTGAAAAAGCCACAGCTCCAGGTCTCTCCTGAGCTGAACTTTTGTGGGTATGAAAAGGAATAAGGAAGCTATTTCAGAAAGGGCCCTAGAGAACGAGCACTAAGGAACTATCAGTTTTTATAGTAAGGGCTGCTAAAACATGAAGTCACACTAGCATGCATTTAGATGACAGTGAAAGTTTGTGTCATTCTCACTACTGCCTGAAGAGGGCGCTCCGGGCAAATCTACAACGCTGACCAGCCCAGTCTCTCACCACTTTCAGTCACAGTCTGTTCTTTACATTATTCAATGCTTTAAAACATAAAATATCATATTACTGTGGTGGCCAGTACTGTTTAAGGCCCAAATCATGCATAATGTGTCCACTTTAATCCAAAATCTTCCATGCTTCTGGAATTGCCCTGGCCAAAACATGATGTGTGCTTTTCAAATCTGAACTGGATTGTTTAGAATTGATCTGCGTTTGCACATCTTGAATAATAGCAATAGCAATGTAGTAAAACTGTGGATAAATGACCACTTTTAGGACAAAGAGGAGACTAAAGTTACTGAATATCCCTGGGATTCATCTTGAAAGGCCTTTAACTGAATCGAGCCATATCTTTGACCGATATATGGTCTGTTTCTCCATTGTTCAGGTTGTTCTGCCTTGTCCACCTTTTGTTGTCCTCCCGTAAACGCATTGCTTCGCCCGTCGCTTTTATTGTTCGCGCACGAGCTCCTTTAGCCTGTGTTTTATCATTGTCTCTTTTGCTGCTTCATTCCCATTGAGACGAGCCAAACCCCTCCTGCTTCTGAGCGCGTTATCCATCTCCCGCTCTGTCCAAACCCGGCGAACATCTGCGGGCTTTTATTATCGGACAAAAGACTGAATACAAACCATTTCCACATATCAAATTAAGTCGAACGGGGCTTGGTTTATTAATGACTTACTGGTCGAATGTTCCACTGCATTGACCACTGATCTGTGGCCTTCCACGCTGTACACACTTCAATATGTGGCTCTCAGAAGAAAAAGTTTGGACACCTCTGAGGTAGTGCATGAATAATGGATCAAATGCAGTGGGCAAATCTTCTGATCCAGATACTAAAGTCCAAACTTTCCACAGAACATTGCTGAACATGCAGTACAAAACAGAAAGCCACCAGATGTGCCTTGGTAGGATACATAAGGCTATGGTAGGATACATGAGGCTATGGTAGGATACATGAGGCTATGGTAGGATACATGAGGCAATGGTAGGATGCATGAGATAATGGTTATGGTAGGATACATGAGGTTATGGTAGGATACATGAGGCTATGGTAGGATACATGAGGTTCTGGTAGAATACATGAGGTAATGGTAGGATACATGAGGCTATGGTAGGATACATGAGGTAATGGTAAGATACATGAGGCTATGGCAGGTTACATGAGGCTATGGCAGGATACATGAGGTGATGGTAGGTTACATGAGGCTATGGTAGGTTACATGAGGCTATGGTAGGATACATGAGGTTATGGTAGGATACACAAGGCCTCATGTATCCTCATGTAGCCTCATGTATCCTACCATAGCCTCATGTATCCTACTATGGTTAGATACATGCGGCTAAGGTAGCCTAGGATACATGTAGCCTCATGTATCCTCATGTAGCATGAGGCTATTTTAGGATGCATGAGGCTATGGTAGGATACATGAACAGGTGCTTTAGGGCACTGACTGCAGTCAAGGATTTATAAACCCAAGCAAACAGACAGGTCTCAAGCAAAATCAGAGAACTGCCCGGTAAAGCTCCCTACTAAAGTTAGCTTAGCTAGCTAAACCTACAGGTGCCACAATGACCATCAGCTACTGTCAGTTATCAGGACCGAGACAAAACACACTTTTATCATAAAGGGAGACAAAAATAACGTAAGTTACAGCTGCAGTGCCAGTTTATGTAACATTATGTGACTTGTCAGTAGCTAGATGTTAGCATGCTAAGGTGTTTATTTGGAGACATTTAGCTGGGCGTAGGCCGTCCACATTGTTTGATCCATTGTAGGCAGTGTTCAGGTCGTGTTTTCAGCTTGGGGAAGTGGGGCTATTTTCCTTCTCAGACACACTCTTGTGGTACCTAGTGAGGTAGCTCATGCTCATTGCTGGTATGTCCCATTGTTTTACATTAGAGGTCTGCGGCATTTCAGCCCTGGCTTCATAGTAACCGTTGCTAGGATTCACCATTCATCAAACATCCGGTGAAAATCGTGAAAGTAAACAACAGCGGGGTCTTCTTTGGCCTGTCAAGTTTCTACGTTCCATTTTTCTGTTCCATTTCTTTGTGCATGGGGAGTTGACGTCAGAGCTGGACTTATGCAACAGAGGGACTCCCTGAGACGCTGTTCTTCTCAAGGCCCTGCGCCCACAGTAACACTCGCCCACAATTGACAGTCTAAGGAACATAAAGAGACACTACTCTCCCACCTTTAACGGCGGCCCACGCCATTTCTATTCATGTTGAGTTTGAAGCCTTCACTACTGCAGCGGAATGAAAATGGCTGGTTCAGGGTTAGTTTCCAAGGCTGTATGATGCTCGCAGTGTAGGCGAGAGAGTCCAAAGAAATGCTTAACAAACACAACTTCCCATGTTTCAAAGTCTGTTTGAATTAGCTTTTTGTAATAGTTTTTTTCTCTCCCGTAAATGTCAGTAGGTTGGGTTCACGTAACATCACGACATTCTAAAGAGCTTCTTTTAAATGGCATTTTTTGTATGAATAAGTGTGAAGAAGGTTTTGTTTTTTTTGTTAAGAAAGTGATCCCTTCTGTCAGTGCGTAGGACGGTCTTACAACTTTCCCTTCATTTACAGAAACCTTTCCTGCCCCAAGTGTAGATCACAACATCAAGGCTCATTACAAAGATCTCAAATGTGAGGAAAATGTCAAAATCAGATCCACGCTTTGATCTCGCATTCTGTTTTGACTTGTTTAAACAAGACGACTCTAAACAGGCTTCAGTTTGTGCAAAATGCAGCTGCAAGACTTTGACTAGATGTTTGTCATCTAGAACCAAAAAACAGAATAATGTGTGGGAGATCTGCAAATTTACAGTATCCGCTCTAGTGTCAAGAAATTAGTGAAAAATGGGGCGCAATCTTGGAAAAAATGGGGGGAAATTGGAAAAACAAGGGGAAATTCTGTCCCTTGAGCAACAGCATCAAAACTTGGATTTGTATATGATTTTTTTCAGTACCTGCTTTCAATCTTTTAATAGTAACCAGCTATATACCCGTCCGATTTCGCATTGACTTTAAAATTTGAGTCCTGACTTTCCCATCGTTGCGTGGTCAGGCCTCTCAGTATATCGCTGACTTGTTGTGCCTCTACTTTTGTGTTTTCTTGTGTTGTTTTACGTCACTTGTGTTATGTACAGCACTTTGGAATTTTTATCTATGAAACTTAACTTGCTACATATAAGGCAAGGCAAGTTTAATTCATACACAAGGCAATTCAAAGTGCTTCACAGTTGCATAAAATTACAAGAAGACAGGTTAAAAAGAAAAACATCAACAGAAAAATTTATCAATTACAGTAAAAGGCAAGAGTGCAGATAAAATATTTTCAGTCATATTCATCGGCAAAAAGAACTGTTTTCAGCCTGGATTTGAACATTGTCAGAGTTGAGGCCTGTCTCACATCCTCGTGAAGACTGTTCCAGATGTCAAAGATGTATTTTGGTGCTAAACCATGAAAAGACTTGTAACAAGCAGAGCTGTTTTAAATTCTATTCTCTGAGTGACCGGAAGCCAGTGCAGAGACCGGGGCACTGGACTAATATGGTCGTATTTCCTAGTTCTTGTCAGGACTCGAGCAGCAGCGTTCTGGATGTTCTGCAGCTCTGACAGCTCGTTTAGAGAGGCCAGTGAGCAGCCGCTACAGTCGTCTAACCTGCTGGAGACAAACACATGGATAAGTCTCTCTAAGTCTGGTTTTGACACTAATCCTCTGATCTTGCCATGTTTTTCAGATGGTAAAAAGCTGCTGATGTTATTGCTGTGATGTGGCCGTTTAAGTTCAGGTCTTTCTCCTAGATTTCAAATCTGATTTTTTGGTTTAGAGAAAGAGACTTAAGGTGACTGATAACATTTTGTCTTTGTGTCTGTGGGCCAAAAACAACAATCTCAGAGTTTAGTTGGAGAAAGTTGTTTTGCCTCCACAAACTGATCTGTTGGATGCAGTAACAGAGAATATCTACAGGCCCGTGTTCACCAGCCATCAGTGATACGTAGATTTGAGTGTCATCTGCATAGTTGTTGCTGTTTACTAGCTGACCCAATGGGTCAAAAATAGATTCTTAATGAGCAGATGCCAGGCTCACTAAACTATACAAACTATAGCTCTGAATAGTCTTTACTCAGTCCGCCGGTTTCAGGACAAGGAGATCCACTTGACTGGAGTACAATTAGGCCCACAGAGCCAGAGTGTAAAGGTGTCAAGCCCGGGGACAAGGCGGTGTTGTTGTTGCGGTCACTGTAGGTGAGTGGAGTTGTGCTAACGATGACTGGCGCAAGGCGAATGAGCTGTTTTTCTCATCAGCAGTTCAGCGCGGTGTCATGGATTTGGTAGCGCGTCACGACCAACCCCGGCCCAGTCTGCCACAATTCCCTTTTTTAAAGTAATTTTATTATAATGAGACAATGCACTGATTACCCTTGACAGAGCCCCCTGCTTCAGGCTTTTTTCCTATTCTCTACCCTCGGGTCATTCGGGTTGGTGTAGCTCTGGTTGCTCCAATGGGACACTTAGGTACTCCTGCTAAAGTCTCCCGCTTTATCCGGGGCCGGGTCGGGGGGGTGTACAGTCTCAGCAGAGATGCCCAAACTTCCCGATCCACGCACACCTCCTCCAGCTGTTCTGGGGGGACCCCAAGGCGACACCAGGCCAGCTCGGAGACATAGTCCCACCAGTGTGTCCTGGGCCTTCCACGAGGCCTCTTTCCACTAGGATATGCCTGTTCCAGGCATATCCTAGTGGCGACCAGGAGGCATCCACCTCAGCTGGCTCCTTTTGACGTGAAGGAGCAGCGACTCTACTCCGAGCTCCTCCCGGGTAACAGAGCTCCTCACCCGATCTCGAGCTGTAGTTGTTTTTTGATTCTCTGTGAAGAACTTTGTGATTCTATTTCCGAAAGCTGCTGTATAAGTTATGTTTCTTCTTCTTTAGAGTTTTTACTGACCGCCATTTTTGACGGCTCTTTAACCCCCGCCTTAACCAGCCCAGCCTTACCCAAATCTAAAAAGTTATAGTAGGGCTGGGCGATTTTTGAAAAAAAAACAAACAATAAATGTGGTCTTTTCTGGACGAGCTTGTAAACAGATGCGGCCAAACTGAAAACTGCAGCCAACTCAGCAGAAAAAAAAAAAATGTCACCCCTTCACCTGGACAAGCAACACACAAACATCTGCAGCAAATCCACATGGTCCAAATAGCAATTGATAGTTTTTCTCTTAAACTCTTCATCCCCGTATGCGTCCTGGTCCTCTGAGGCTCCTCATGTGTTTCTGTTTTGCCCTTTAGACGAGTTAGCACAACTTTGTAGCTGATTTTGCACATATAATCACCAGGTCCTCTCCTCTTTGTGCCGCATGTGCCATCCTGTGCTTCCTGTTTGTTCGGCCCGACTGTTTCCCTGGGATTGACCTAACAGGCGCTGCAGCATTACGCCGTCCATATTTTTTTCCAGAATGTGACAGGACCGGCCAATTCTCCTCGATTAAAACGCACCACGCGATTACCGTGACTGACCTGTATTAAAATCACAATTAAAATTTGATTAATTGCCCAGCCCGAGGTTACAGCCTATAGGCCAGTGTAACACCTCATTTGAAAGCTAAGACCGAAAAAACTAATCTATACTGATCTTTTTCACTTTTTTCAAGAAGCTTTTAGATTAACTGTGCCTGTAATATATCGTGAGTTATCTGGCTGCCGTTATTAAAATCTTAAAAGAGACAGCTTTTTTAACGGCTCTTTGAAATGAACGGATTCGGCTCCCGTAAATCCCATCAACATTCTTCTTCTTCTGTTAAAAATCAGTGTATTGAATTTTCTTTGTCGTGCAGTTAAAAATAACCTGTTTTTTGTCTCGTGGGGTTATTGGTAAATCGTTTTGAACCGAGTGAAGCCAATAACAAGGTCGACCCTTCTCTAGTACAACAGCAGGAAGTCCAACCTCCTGCTCAAATGATTGTTAGTTGCAGACGACAACTGTAAAATTAGGAACGGCTTGAGGAAAACTCCTGTGCGACTGAGAGCTTTCACAAACACTGCTATGATAAAGTACATTAACCAGTTGAAAGGTGTTTTTGTCGGCGTTGATTCAAGGTGGCATTTTGAAACTGCGAGTCGTGACTGAAGCACAAAGCGTCCTTGGAGCAGAGTGAACATCTCAGAACTGAAAACCCTCTCCTTCAGCCTCTTGTGCAGATCCACTGGAGGAATCTGAGAAATAGTGCAGGATGAAACAAACTGCTCCCATCTTTCATTCTGAGGGTCAGGGTCGTCGCCAATGGAAATGTGGACACGCAGCACAAAGTGTCCACAGAAGCGCCAGAATGATAATAAGAACACATTAGTTTTATAAAGCACTGTTCAACACTCAGCTTTACATTGTGATGCGATATTCCGTCACTCTTACGCAAAGCGTGTGGACGACGCAAAAGAGGAACAACATTTTTATCTTCGGACAATTGAATCAACTGTTTAAGACCTGCTACAACAGCCGTGCTTAAACATATCCGATTAATTTATCTGGTAAAATGAGGAAAATTCGTTTTCTGTTCCGGGGATCAGATCTTCCACCTGGTGCAAGGACAGCGTTGCTCCAAATGCAATGTTGGACACGCGCCATCTTGCATGTGGCGCAGCTTTTGCGTTATGTTTCTGCGCCACTAGCGAGAGGGCGTCACTTATTTTTTTTAAAGGATGTCGACTGAAGCGTGGTTTATTACAAGGAGCACGGTGCGCTGCTCTTCTATGGCGTCACATTTGCCTTGTGTTCTTCCTATAGCATTACGGGCTTTGCTCAAACTCACACTAAAAACTTTTTCTAAAACAGGAAGTGACCTCCCTCTCTCCTGGTGCAGCTGAGTTGTTTGCCTTTTTCAGCGAG
Organism: Gobius niger; assembly: GCF_951799975.1. Classification (NCBI taxonomy): domain Eukaryota; kingdom Metazoa; phylum Chordata; class Actinopteri; order Gobiiformes; family Gobiidae; genus Gobius; species Gobius niger. The sequence continues at coordinate 5,882,607 of NC_136856.1, forward strand.
CTGCATTTGTGATTTCTGCTCGTGTTGTTTTACTGGATACTTTTGTATGTCTTTACCGTGTTTTTGTGGAGGTTTGGTGGATTTGTTAAAGGTAAACAAGCTGCTAGCTTATCAGCTAAACCCATTTGAGATGTACAAATATCTTCTTCTGAGACACTGAAGAGGCACCAAGAGCCCCCACACCTGCAGCACAGAGGAGGTGTCACAAGAGGAGCTACAGGAAACAAAAAAAGGGACCAACGAGGAGATGGTGAAAGACTGTGGAGGGAGCTGGGCAGGAGGAGGAGGAAGAAGGAGGTGGAGCTGACCAGTGCAGGACACCATGCTCTGAGACGGGGACAAGCCCAGGAGGCGGTTCACCGTTTCAGATGATCAGAGGAGACAGAGGGCAGCTACAGTTTCTCCGTCCTCCAAGGTCATGCGGGTCAGGTTGACGAACAGTGGCAGCGCGGCTCAGCCGCAGCAGCTCAGCCGCAGCAGCTCAGGACTGACACCTGAACACTATTTCGTTGTACGCTTGTACAAAGACAATAAAACACTTACTTACTTACATATTTATACGTGTTTGTCCGTGTCTAGAGCCGGTCCTGCTGTATAGCGGGTCGATGTTTATGGTTTGCACTCGGTCAAAACGTGAAAAGAAACCAAAACACACCTCACCTCTTCTCCCCACCACCCTTCTCCCTTCCCCTCGCCGGTCGCACGAGTCTGATTGGAGGATAAAGGTGGTTTTACATAACATCACCACTGACCTTGGGAGGCTGTCCTGACCACATACAGCCCACTAATGTGCCAGGTCTGGGGAGTGTGTTTTTGTGTGACTAAATGTTTTGCAATGTTTTGTTGCGTCTTTGTGGACTGAAGAGACCCGTTTTGCCAGACCTGAGTTTGCAAAACTTTTTTTTTTCACATAAACAAAGTGTTTATGGGGATGTGGAGGCTATTGTCATATTTTTATAGGAATGGGCGGAATCGTAACCACTTGGTAAATGAGGAGCTACGCAAACAAAAATTAGTGTTGAACTAATATGATTAGCGAAAAACAGCTGTTTCCGATTGGGCACTTATAAGAATAAAGTGTCTTTCATGTACATTGTATCATTAGTAGTGATACATTTCCTTTCTGTGCATGTACTTTAAAAAAAAATATATTTACCACAGACACAAAAAGCTGTGGCTATACTACGTAAAGCGCTTTGTGACCACCTTTGTGAAAAGCTCTACACAAATAAAGTCCCTGAAGTGAATTCAAATTACAAGCCATAAAGCAGGGAGGTCAGTCCCACAGTGTCCCCTAAAACTCTGTGTAAGGGGCGTGGCCTCCAAATCGAACCTCTCCTAAGTGACCTTGTAGATCTGCTCCTGTAGAAAGTCTAATCTAAAGCTTCATTATCTGTAGCTCCCGCTTATTGCATTCACACACAGGTCACTATGTATCAGCGTTCCTCCTCTACCCAAGCCTTTCTCACATTCAGTTCATGCAGCAGCAGCAGTAGATATAAGATTTACTCCGTGGCTTATCTTCCGAAAAGCCAATGTCAACTCTTACATACGACGCATTAGCTTTTTTCCATTCCGTTTCTTCTGTACTCTAAAAAAGATATGGACTGGGGTTGTTATAGGGTGAGCAAAACATCTGATTTCCCTGGACGGACTCAAGCCAAGATTTAAAGGTAGGTTCCTATTAGGATGTGAAAGATAAAGTTGATATTGATATGAAAGTAGGGCTTTCGATACCAGTACTTTAAAGCCACATTGTGTAGAAAAAGGTTATGTTATCATCCAAATCCCTTCTTTATCAACAACTGCAGTCATGGCATTTCCTGTGTCGAGCTGGTTATTAGGAGCAGGTTTTGTACTGATGGAAACGGTATAGTATACCCATAACTGAACAATACTGTGTTTAACCTCTTAAAGGACCAGGCCACCGCTTTTACAGATTGAGATATGTTCTTAACTTCACCCCCGGAATATACTGGGAGAGGCCGAATGCTAACAACATCTTTGGTCGTTTTGCGTGACTGAGGGCACGTATGGTACGTATTAACTCATTGAAGCTCAGGCAAGAACATATCTCAGTATGGAAAAATAGTGGCCTGTTCCTTTAAGTCCATCCTTACTCAAGTTGGTTGTTTTTAGTAAATAAGGAGTAAATGTGAACAGCGCCGCATTGAGCTTAGGCCTGTGCCCCGTTTGGCCTCGTAGATGCACTTAAAACAAAGGGTAAATATGGATTGAAACAAACTTCTGCACCTGTGATGAGGCGGACTGCAGACAGAATGGAGCGTGACTGCAATGACAGCACAAGCTCTAGAACATGGAAGTGTTTGCTAGTCACTTTGGAAAGCAAAGCACAGTCAATAGCCTCTGTTTCAGAGCTTCAGAGACGTCCATCTGTAAGAGTTCAGCTAAAACAGTCTGTCTTCTAAAGGTAAGACTTCCATTATTATGAAGAAGGTCCGGGTTCGATTCCCACCAGGGACGGGGCCTTTCTGTGTGGAGTTTGCATGTAATGCTAATTTCCATCCGTCGTCCCTGATCCGCACTCACAAACACACTCACAGGCTTGTTTACATGCATGAGACCCATGTATGTTCATTAACATGCACTGTCCCGACCAAATAAACCAATAAATAAATGGACGTTCACAAAGTTTATTATCTTTGCATTGAGTGTTGACTGCATGAGTTGTTTATTTTAGCAGATCTGAATGATATAAGTGATAGCCTACAGGCCAGCGTTACATTATTTCTTTCTATGTTTTTTTTGTTTGTTCCCCACAAATCTTTTGATCTATTATTGCGTATTCTTTTCTTCTTCTGTTTTAGTCTGAGGGGGCGTGATTTTGCGTAGCGAACAGCTGTAAACCTGACACTTCTCTCTCGCTCTCTGGAGTGCGTTTGACAAAGCATTCTGACAAAGCGTTTTGACAAAGTGTTTGTTTTTAAATGGTCAAACTCGGTCTAAGGATGATTGAGAAACATCTCGTTTAAATTTTCAATCTGAGAACCAGGCTGTTTAAATGCACACACGATCATTAGCGAAAACGATTGATAACACGCAGTGTTTCGAAACTCATCAACAATGTTGTCCTTGAAAATTGGAAACTGAGATATTTAGGTATTTGCCTCTTCCCATAAAGTTAGTGTCCGCCCAGATAGGAGAGAGTTGGAGAGAGGAGCTAATCAGAAAGGAGTGTGTTTCATAAAACACAAATTATCTCTGTTTAGCTTCGATTTCTCAGGAACCGATTCAGAATTAAACTGTTTTCAAATACGAAGAGCTTTGAGTCTCACCTTTCAAACGAGCCATAGCATGTGTCCATAGCTTTAACATAAAATATGCTGTGGTGCTACAAATATCATGAAAAACATTCTGCATTGTTTGCACTCAACAGCTAAATCCCACGGCGCAGCCTCAATGTGTTAATAACAAAACATTTTATTATTATGCTCAAATTGAGACATTTACACTAATCTAGTTAGTTACTTTTTGCAGTGTAAGTGGTTAACCCCTTAACCCCCGCCTTAACATTTTTTTCAACTCTAAAAGCTTCTTGACAGGAGTTTACAGTCGATAGGCCGGTGTAACGCCTCATTTGAAAAAAAAAAAACCTACAAAACTCACCTACGGTTGGTTTAGCCCTTTTCAGGTTAACGGTACTCAGCCTGAGATACAAGTGAGGACAATTTGAAACGACGTGGGAACATTCAGAGTGAAGGTACTGACAAGGTCACAACAAAAACCCAAAGGAGTAAAAGCTTTTATTGTGTCTTATTTTTACTTCTGAAACGATGTGTTCACAATCTGACCACAAAACCCTTTCAAATAACTGTATTCCCGTCGTTGGAAACACATCGGCGTTTCTGCTGTACGTTAGGTCTCATTGCGACAGTACCTCGTTCAGAGACACTTCACCGAGATGACTCAATTTGAAAAGGCTTTTATTGTGAAATTCTCTTTGATACGGTTCCCTCCAGACGCGGCTCCATTATGAGGAGATACATCAGCTCAGATGCTTCAGAGAACAATGGGATTCTATGTCAAACCTCGATACCTTTCGCAGGGGAAAGACGCCGTTCGCGAAGAATATAGGACAGACGCAAAAGAGAAAGAATCAGGCAGCTCAGTGTATTTGTATTATGTACGACAGCCCAAAGCAGGAATGGACTAAAACTGTCAAACTAAACTATGGTAATGATGAAATATTTGAGTGGGATTAACATCTTAACCTCCACCTGAACCAAGTTACTTAAAAATTGTAAAATATTCCATCTTAGTGATTACAGCTCTAAAAATGTAATATGTTTGTATTGCATTAATGTTTCAAAAATGTAGCTCAGTTACTTTGAGTTACTTTTGGCAAAATATAAACTGAACATAGTAATAAAGCCACCGAGCTAAAGTGCAGTCAGAGATTTCCTTTCTCTTCGTTTTCCCCCAGTCTCTTGTGTTTTCTTTTGAGCACATTAACTACAGACTGCAGATCTTAAACACCAGTGTCCATCATGATTTGGTGCAGAATTTTATTTGATGTGAGTTTGGCATTTTTTGGTTCATATATTTAAATACACTTGTTTTTTTTGTTTTTTTATATGCAAAAATCATGGTTACTTGAGAATCAAACTTGTGTGCATCACTGTATTTTATTGATTGACTGCGGAATCCTTCCGCAGTCAATCATTGGTTTTCATGTTCTTTAATATTATTATTATTATTAATCTATGTTTTTCCTGTTTTTCGGGAGCTTTCACAGCTTTCACAGCTTCAGCAATTTCAGCAAGTTATACATTTAAACGTTCAGCATGTTTGGGAGAAGGGTGCTATTTAGGGATGCACCGATACCACTTTTTCTAAAACCGATACGAGTACGAGTACTTGGATTTAAGTACTCGCCGATACCGAATACCGATACGAGTACAAGGCATTTTCTTCAACATTCTTACTTTTTTCACAGCAGATTGGTTTGTAATTAGTAAATTTACTCATTTGCTACACATTTAAGAGCAGTTATATTAGAATTGTGCTGATGCCATTTATTTATTTATTTTAATTTTCATTCAGTTTATTTTTAATTTTTTATTGCACTGTCCATTATTGACAGAAAAGCCCATGCCCAAAAGCTCCCCAATGCCTGTGCTTTATTCATATATTTTTATTTAACAAAAGTATTGAGATGTTGCTTAAATGGTCTCTTTTCGTCTTTACTTCAGCTCCGTGTGGATTTTCTCGTGTGTTTGTAGTAACTTAGCGAGTAGCTACAGCGTTTTCATTGTTCTGTTGCAGCTCATTTCCGCTCAATATGGACATGCTATATGTCTTTACATTGGATTTTCTGAGGACTTTTTAGTCGCTGGGTTAGTTTTTCAGATGAATGAACCCCTGGGCATAAAACGGCGTCAGAATGGCAAAAACTGCCCTAGCCGCGAGTTAGCTGCAGCACTAACAACATTTAGCTCTGGTTAAATCCAGCTCAGACTCTGGTTTAGAGAGCGCAGTCTGTAATAAAGTCAGCTATGTGGAATATTGTATTTGCACTAAAGAATTCTCCAGTTTGTTGCTTCTTCTCTCCTCAGCTGAGAGGTGCGCCTCGTAGGTGCGATGGCCGCACGTCAAATGGTATCGGTTTCTGGTATCGGGACCTCATGAATGAGTACGAGTATGAGTACAAGCATGTGGTATCGGCCCGATACCCGATACTGGTATCGGTATCAGTGCATCCCTAGTGCTATTACTTTTGGGAATTCAGCGATTTCCGTTTTTTCCGCAATCGGACGATATTCGGCCGATTTTTCCCATTACTTATAATGGGGCTTCCTTAAATTCACAGATTCTGCCGTTTTTTCCACAGTTTCAGCAATTTCTACAGTTTGTGCTTGTTCAGCTTCTGCAGCTTGTCAGTTTTCTGAAAAAATTAGAGTTCTACAGTTTTCCAGTTTTTTTCTACGGGCTAGGGAATTCTGCCATTGATTTGTATGGGGAATTCTGCCCATTCATTTTAATGGGACTTCAGATCTTTCAGCCATTTCTGCAGTTTCAAATACTTCTGCAGTTTCAAATACTTCTGCAGTTTCAAATACTTCTGAAGTTCAAATACTTCTGCAGTTTCAAATACTTCTGCAGTTCAAATACTTCTGCAGTTCAAATACTTCTGCAGTTTCAAATACTTCTGCAGTTCAAATACTTCCGCAGTTTCAAATACTTCTGCAGTTCAAATACTTCTGCAGTTTCAAATACTTCTGCAGTTTCAAATACTTCTGCAGTTTCAAATACTTCTGCAGTTCAAATACTCCTGCAGTTCAAATACTTCTGCAGTTTCAAATACTTCTGCAGTTCAAATACTTCTGCAGTTCAAATACTTCTGCAGTTTCAAATACTTCTGCAGTTCAAATACTTCTGCAGTTCAAATACTTCTGCAGTTCAAATACTTCTGCAGTTTCAAATACTTCTGCAGTTCAAATACTTCTGCAGTTCAAATACTTCTGCAGTTCAAATACTTCTGCAGTTTCAAATACTTCTGCAGTTTCAAATACTTCTGCAGTTCAAATACTTCTGCAGTTCAAATACTTCTGCAGTTTCAAATACTTCTGCAGTTTCAAATACTTCTGCAGTTCAAATACTTCTGCAGTTCAAATACTTCTGCAGTTTCAAATACTTCTACAGTTTCAAATACTTCTGCAGTTCAAATACTTCTGCAGTTTCAAATACTTCTACAGTTTCAAATACTTCTGCAGTTTCAAATACTTCTGCAGCTTCAAATACTTCTGCAGTTCAAATACTTCTGCAGTTCAAATACTTCTGCAGTTCAAATACTTCTGCAGTTCAAATACTTCTGCAGTTCAAATACTTCTGCAGTTTCAAATACTTCTGCAGTTCAAATACTTCTGCAGTTCAAATACTTCTGCAGTTCAAATACTTCTGCAGTTCAAATACTTCTGCAGTTTCAAATACTTCTGCAGTTTCAAATACTTCTGCAGTTCAAATACTTCTGCAGTTCAAATACTTCTGCAGTTTCAAATACTTCTACAGTTTCAAATACTTCTGCAGTTCAAATACTTCTGCAGTTTCAAATACTTCTGCAGTTTCAAATACTTCTGCAGTTTCAAATACTTCTACAGTTTCAAATACTTCTGCAGCTTCAAATACTTCTGCAGCTTCAAATACTTCTGCAGTTCAAATACTTTTGCAGTTCAAATACTTCCGCAGTTTCAAATACTTCTGCAGTTTCAAATACTTCTGCAGTTTCAAATACTTCTGCAGTTTCAAATACTTCTGCAGTTTCAAATACTTCTGCAGTTTCATATACTTCTGCAGTTTCAAATACTTCTGCAGTTCAAATACTTCTGCAGTTTCAAATACTTCTGCAGTTTCAAATACTTCTACAGTTTCAAATACTTCTACAGTTTCAAATACTTCTACAGTTTCAAATACTTCTGCAGTTTCAAATACTTCTGCAGTTTCAAATACTTCTGCAGTTTCAAATACTTCTGCAGTTTCAAATACTTCCGCAGTTTCAAATACTTCTGCAGTTTAAAGGATTGGAACAAAGACCCAGACCCAGACCAGAACCAAAACCCAGACCCGACCCAAGACCCAGACCAGAACCAAGACCCAGACCAGAACCAAGACCCAGACCAGAACCAAGACCCAGACCAGAACCAAGACCCAGACCAGAACCAAGACCCAGACCAAGACCCAGACCAAGACCCAGACCAAGACCCCGACCAAGACCCCGACCAAGACCCCGACCAAGACCCCGACCAAGACCCCGACCAAGACCCCGACCAAGACCCCGACCAAGACCCCGACCAAGACCCCGACCAAGACCCCGACCAAGACCCCGACCAAGACCCCGACCAAGACCCCGACCAAGACCCCAACCAAGACCCCAACCAAGACCCAGACCAGAACCAAGACCCAGACCAGAACCAAGACCCAGACCAGAACCAAGACCCAGACCAAGACCAGAACCAAGACCAGAACCAAGACCAGAACCAAGACCAGAACCAAGACCAGAACCAAGACCAGAACCAAGACCAGAACCAAGACCAGAACCAAGACCAGAACCAAGACCAGAACCAAGACCAGAACCAAGACCAAGACCCAGACCAAGACCCAGACCAGAACCAAGACCAGAACCAAGACCCAGACCAGAACCAAGACCAGAACCAAGACCAGAACCAAGACCAGAACCAAGACCAGAACCAAGACCAGAACCAAGACCAGAACCAAGACCAGAACCAAGACCAGAACCAGAACCAAGACCCAGACCAAGACCCAGACCCAGACCAGAACCAAGACCACGACCAAGACCCCGACCAAGACCCCGACCAAGACCAAGACCCAAGACCCAGACCAAGACCCAGACCAAGACCAGAACCAAGACCAGAACCAAGACCAGAACCAAGACCAGAACCAAGACCAGAACCAAGACCAGAACCAAGACCAGAACCAAGACCAGAACCAAGACCAGAACCAAGACCCAGACCAGGACCAAGACCCAGACCCAGACCAGAACCAAGACCCCAACCAAGACCCCAACCAAGACCCCAACCAAGACCCCAACCAAGACCCCAACCAAGACCCCAACCAAGACCCCAACCAAGACCCCAACCAAGACCCAGACCAGAACCAAGACCCAGACCAGAACCAAGACCCAGACCAAGACCAGAACCAAGACCAGAACCAAGACCAGAACCAAGACCAGAACCAAGACCAGAACCAAGACCAGAACCAAGACCAGAACCAAGACCAGAACCAAGACCCAGACCAGAACCAAGACCCAGACCAAGACCCAGACCCAGACCCAGACCAGAACCAAGACCAGAACCAAGACCAGAACCAAGACCAGAACCAAGACCCCGACCAAGACCCCGACCAAGACCCCGACCAAGACCCCGACCAAGACCCCGACCAAGACCCCGACCAAGACCCCGACCAAGACCCCAACCAAGACCCCAACCAAGACCCAGACCAGAACCAAGACCCAGACCAGAACCAAGACCCAGACCAGAACCAAGACCCAGACCAAGACCAGAACCAAGACCAGAACCAAGACCAGAACCAAGACCAGAACCAAGACCAGAACCAAGACCAGAACCAAGACCAGAACCAAGACCAGAACCAAGACCAGAACCAAGACCAGAACCAAGACCCAAGACCCAGACCAAGACCCAGACCAAGACCCAGACCAAGACCCAGACCAGAACCAAGACCAGAACCAAGACCAGAACCAAGACCAGAACCAAGACCAGAACCAAGACCAGAACCAAGACCAGAACCAAGACCAGAACCAAGACCAGAACCAGAACCAAGACCCAGACCAAGACCCAGACCCAGACCAGAACCAAGACCACGACCAAGACCCCGACCAAGACCCCGACCAAGACCCCGACCAAGACCAAGACCCAAGACCCAGACCAAGACCAGAACCAAGACCAGAACCAAGACCAGAACCAAGACCAGAACCAAGACCAGAACCAAGACCAGAACCAAGACCAGAACCAAGACCCAGACCAGGACCAAGACCCAGACCCAGACCAGAACCAAGACCCCAACCAAGACCCCAACCAAGACCCCAACCAAGACCCCAACCAAGACCCCAACCAAGACCCCAACCAAGACCCCAACCAAGACCCCAACCAAGACCCAGACCAGAACCAAGACCCAGACCAGAACCAAGACCCAGACCAAGACCAGAACCAAGACCAGAACCAAGACCAGAACCAAGACCAGAACCAAGACCAGAACCAAGACCAGAACCAAGACCAGAACCAAGACCCAGACCAGAACCAAGACCCAGACCAAGACCCAGACCCAGACCCAGACCAGAACCAAGACCAGAACCAAGACCAGAACCAAGACCCCGACCAAGACCCCGACCAAGACCCAGACCCAAGACCCAGACCCAAGACCCAGACCCAAGACCCAGACCCAAGACCCAGACCCAAGACCCAGACCCAAGACCCAGACCCAAGACCCAGACCCAAGACCCAGACCCAAGACCCAGACCCAAGACCCAGACCCAAGACCCAGACCCAAGACCCAGACCCAAGACCCAGACCCAAGACCCAGACCCAAGACCCAGACCCAAGACCCAGACCCAAGACCCAGACCCAAGACCCAGACCCAAGACCCAGACCCAAGACCCAGACCCAAGACCCAGACCCAAGACCCAGACCCAAGACCCAGACCCAAGACCCAGACCCAAGACCCAGACCCAAGACCCAGACCCAAGACCCAGACCCAAGACCCAGACCCAAGACCCAGACCCAAGACCCAGACCCAAGACCCAGACCCAAGACCCAGACCCAAGACCCAGACCCAAGACCCAGACCCAAGACCCAGACCCAAGACCCAGACCCAAGACCCAGACCCAAGACCCAGACCCAAGACCCAGACCCAAGACCCAGACCCAAGACCCAGACCCAAGACCCAGACCCAAGACCCAGACCCAAGACCCAGACCCAAGACCCAGACCCAAGACCCAGACCCAAGACCCAGACCCAAGACCCAGACCCAAGACCCAGAACCAAGACCCAGAACCAAGACCCAGAACCAAGACCAGAACCAAGACCAGAACCAAGACCCAGACCGAGACCCAGACCCAGACCACAACCAAGACCCCAACCAAGACCCAGACCAAGACCAAGACCCAGACCAAGACCCAGACCAAGACCAAGACCAAGACCAGAACAAAGACTCGAACCAAGACCAAGACCGGAGCCAAAAGCCAGACCCAGAACAAGACCCGAAACAAGACCCAGACCAAGTCCCGAAACCAAAACCCAGACCAAGACCCGAACCAAGACCAGAACCAAGATCCGAACCAAGACCCGAACCAAGACCCAGACCAAGACCCAGACCAGAACCAAGACCCGAACCAAGACCCAGACCGAGACCAGAACCAAGACCCAGACCGAGACCCAGACCTAGACCAGAACAAAGACTCGAACCAAGACCAAGACCGGAGCCAAAAGCCAGACCCAGAACAAGACCCGAACCAAGACCCAGACCAAGACCCGGACCAAAGCCCGAAACCAAAACCCAGACCAAGACCCGAACCAAGACCCAGACCAAGACTGAACCAAGACCCGAACCAAGACCAAGACCCAGACCAAGACTGAACCAAGACCCGAACCAAGACCAAGACCCAGACCAAGACTGAACCAAGACCCGAACCAAGACCCAGACCCAAACCAAGATCTGACCCAAGACCTGGAGCAAGACTAAGTCCAGACCAAGTTCCCATAGTTACCGGAATTAAAACCATAACCAGGAAAACCAGAGAAGCCAGGGCAAGTCCAGACCAAGTTACCATAGTTACCAGAATTCAATCCATAACCAGGTAAACCACAGAAGCCAGGCCAAGTCCAGACCAGGTTCCCATAGTTACCGGAATTAAAACCATAACCAGGAAAACCACAGAAGCCAGGGCAAGTCCAGACCAAGTTACCATAGTTACCAGAATTCAATCCATAACCAGGTAAACCACAGAAGCCAGGCCAAGTCCAGACCAGGTTCCCATAGTTACCGGAATTAAAACCATAACCAGGTAAACCACAGAAGCCAGGCCAAGTCCAGACCAAGTTACCATAGTAACCTGAATTAAAACCATAACCAGGTAAACCACAGAAGCCAGGCCAAGTCCAGACCAGGTTCCCATAGTTACCGGAATTAAAACCATAACCAGGTAAACCACAGAAGCCAGGCCAAGTCCAGACCAAGTTACCATAGTAACCTGAATTAAAACCATAACCAGGTAAACCACAGAAGCCAGGCCAAGTCCAGACCAAGTTACCATAGTAACCTGAATTAAAACCATAACCAGGTAAACCACAGAAACCAGGCCAAGTCCAGACCAAGTTACCATAGTTACCGGAACCAAAACCAGATCCAGGAAAACTACAGAAGCCAGGCAAAGTCCAGACCACATTTCCATAGTTACCGGATAATTTCAGGAGTTTCAAGTATTTCAGGAGTGGTGAGGAATTCAACAGTGTTAAGGATTATAGGAATTTCAAGGTTTTAACAGTTTCAAAGAATTCAGGAGTTTCAAGGTTTCAACAGTTTCAAGGTTTCAACAGTTTCAAGGTTTCAACAGTTTCAAGGATTTCAGGAGGTTCAAGGTGTCAACAGTTTTGAAGATTTCAGAAGTTTCAATGTTTCAAATCTTTCAAGGACTTCAGGCGTTTCAAAGAAAGTATTTTAACAGTTTCAAGGCATTTTCAAGGATTTTTCAGGTGACTTCTGCATTAGATCTATTCCGCAGTCAATCGCAATTGCGCAGCAATTGCAAAATTCTCTAGTTCTTGCTGCTTTTGTGCTGCCTGCCTGCTGCCAGTGTAATTCTGCCTGTGTGTAATTGTCTATGGTGTAGAGTTTGTGCCGAATGTTAACATAGGTTGTGTGTGAGATTATACTGATGAATTGTTTTATCATTTTATAGGTTAATAATGATTATGGTTGTTGTTATTGTTGTATATTGTTTACTATTGGCAATCTACATCTTGCCCAGAGACTACAGTTGAAAACTAGTAATTGGAGTTGTTACCAATATATGCCTGTAATTTAGATGTTCATTCAATTTAATGACATCAAGCATTTAATATCGGCCTTAGTAACCAGGACGATGTTTCAAAGGAAATAAACAAAAGTAAAGCTGAGAAAAAAATGTGCTAATATGACCAGAAAGCAGACTTAGACTAATCAGAATCAGAATCAGAAATGTTTTATTTGCCATTGTTAATGAACAGGTTCACAACCAGGAATTCTTTCTGGTTCAATCATGCAGCATGAAACATAAAACATTTAACACATAACTTAAATAAATAAAAAACTATACAAATAGTGCAATAGAGCAGTGCAAACGGTACAATATCACAACAGAAGTGGCCTCACAGGGCTGCACCGAACATTAAGGCAATAAAACAGAGCAATAAATATGACAATGTAAAGTTCAGGTGAATGAAGTATCCAGGCAAACATAATGTCCAAATTAACGTCGACGTGCGGCGCGGGTGTCCCTTGTCCTTAGACTATCCAGTACGGCAAGGAAAAACTCAAAAACCCAGCGGGACAAAAGAGAAACCTTGGGGAGATCCACTCCCATGGACGGACAGGCTATAGAGACCCAGGGCCAAGATTGCAGACCGTCCAGTCCTCAGATTCCAGTATGCAGGGTTCCTCCGTTCAGCCGAACGATCGACCCACACGCCTCCGGGTCCTGGAGGTTACAGGTCCTGGAGAGGTGGGAGTTCACAGCCAATCACCTTCTCAGCAGAGTCAATGCTTGTCCCGGTGTGTGGCGCCGGGAACCACGCGGTGATGGAGGACGTGAGGATGGTCAGAAGATTCCTCAGCTACCGCAGGGAGGACACATTTGTATATATATATATAAAGCAAATAAGGGAGGAGGGGAGAAGTTAAGGGGGCTGATGAGAGTCCCTCTGTATGCGAGGCCAAGATCGTGGTGGAAGAACCTCCAGTTGTTGGAGATTCAGTCCTTGTTGTTCAGTCGCTGTTGGACGGTGGTAAACCATGGACAGGGCCGGTCGTGTGATACGACGACCGGCCACCTGGAACACGGAGAAAAAGAGAGAGAATAATGAGAGATGAGACAAGAAATCCGGCGTTAAGAGTCACATCTGAGGAGCGTGATGATCAGTGATGAGGACACACAGGTTCTGCTTGAGGACAAAGAGACTACAGGATCTGTTGGTGAGAGAGAGGAGGTCTGTGGATAAGAAACGAGATGGTTTTCAGGAGAGGGTGGATGACAGGAGTGGAGAGAGGAGAAGACAGGGGAGAAAGAGAGAAGACAGGAATGGAGAGAAGAGAGGGGGAAGAACAGAGAGAAGGGAAAAAGAGAAAGAAAAAAACACATTCACACTCATTCATACACCAGCGTCAGACACTGGAGAGACTCAGACCTCGTGAGAGAGATCTGTCCTCCTCAGACCTCGTGAGAGAGATCTGTCCTCCTCAGACCTCGTGAGAGATCTGTTCCCCTCAGGCCCAGTGACCGTTTCGCCTCTGACCCTGCTCCTCATTGGCATCTCCTGTTAAAGCCATTATTCCTCCACCGGCCTTGAACGTTGGGCATCTCATGGTCGGCATCGTTCCTCTGGTCATTCCCTCTCCGGTTCCTGTAGTCTTGCGAGGCGTTGCTGTTGACCCGTGTGTCCTGCGGTGCTGTGCTCCTCTCTGGCTCCACAGTTTTCAGCAGATCTGGTTGTTTTTCGTTTGCCTCCTGCTGTGCGGCTGCTGCCTTCGCTGCCTTCTCATAAGCAATGTTTTGCCGTAAAAAGCTAATGTTATCTTTCCGAAGTGCCTCTATGTCCATCTTCATTTCCACGTAGACATCCGCGCTGTGTGCCAGATGCTCATACAGCTCCTTAACCTGTCCCTGGAGATCGCTTGCTTCTTTCCTCCACTTGTCCGCCTCTTCCATGGCCTTATCATGGTCCGCCTTCATTTCTAATTTCTATTTTTTTCAAGTCTCTTAAGGATCAGGTCAGTTACCACATTCGGCTGCGGCTGCTGTTGTAGTTTCTTGGTTTTTTCCAGCTCCGTTTTGGCCTCTTGGAGCTGGGTTTCCAGGCGCAATATGATCCCTGAAGTGTGCATTTTGGACGTCTTGAGCTCTTCTGAGAGGATGCATTTTTCTGACTGAAGGGACTTGTTTTTCTCCTCAAAGTGGCTGATTATATTAAAGGAGCTATATCATGCTATTTTAGCCATTCCAAAGTTAAGTATAGGCATTTATATGATATATTGTACCTCTACCACTATGGAGCACTCATTTTTGTGAGAAATATAAGTGTTTTCTGGAGGTATTTTTTGAACCCAGAAGACACAACGATTCAGTTAACTCCGCCCCCTCTCTCCGCACATACTTTACCGTAATATAAATAAACAACAATAAGTGAAGTCACGTCACGATGCAGTTATACGGAGTTGACATCTGCAGCACAGCTTCATAAATGGCTAACACACATGCTAATATGCTAACACACAAGCTAACCCGCGTTTGGATTGACTCACCCTCTGGTCCATCGCTGTTTACATTGTGGGACTCGCGTTGGTTATAAAAGTTAATCCACTTTGATTCTGGCGAAGGTTCACCAAACATCCATCAGTGACAGTCACAGAAAAACAATATTTTGGTGATAGTCGCTGAATCCCGGGGAAAAAAACAGCTGAGTGGCCTCTTCCTGAAAAAGGTTGAATATAAACTCCTCGTCCTCGTAGCCAAACGCGCTTCTTTTTCTCCGTGACATTATCGTTAGTTAAGAATGAAGAACAGGTGTGTCCAGAGTAGGTAACGAGCTCCATCTTCACAGCTGCAGCGCAAACATGACTGATCTGTTCAGACGCGATGTGTTTGTTTTGGCCACAGCTGACCTGGAAGCACCTCGGGCACATCCTTTTTTTTTTTTTTTTTTTTAATTAAAATCAGGCCGTGAGCATAGAATTAAGACACAACATTACAGACGTCGAGCACTTCCGTTCCGCTGTTACGACACAACTGAACACTCAGTCGTTCACCAGGAGAGGGAGGAGCAGCTGCTCAGAGAGCAGGATTCAGGAGGATTACTGAGAGCTGCGTGAATGAAGCCACAAACCACTCTGGGGGTGTTTTTGATAAGGAAATAGCATAACAACATGGCTAAAAGCTCCATAAAGTCGATTTTGCATGATATAGGACCTTTAACTTTCTCGTGGAGATTTGACTCCAGTTGTTTGAGATCAGCTGTCGTTCTCTCACAGGCAGCTTTCAATATTTGTTTCTCGTTTTGAAATGTCTCGAACATGCGATTAGACTCTTGGAGAGTGTGGAGTCTATCTCTCATGCTCTCCTCCATGCTGTCGTAATGTTTGGTCACTTGATCTTGGAGCACAAGGTTCTTCTGTTCCTCCTCCATCAGTTTTTGTCTCGTCTCATGGAGCTGGTCTTGTATCTTCTTGCAGGAGACCATTTTTTTGTCGAGGGTCAGCTGCAGAGTCTGGTTTGCTCTCTGCAGTGAGTCCAGCTCTGTATGGAGGACTTCAACCTCTTTGCTCAAGGCAGAAATGGTCTCCTTAGCTTCCTCTGCGACGGTTTGAGTGGCGTCCTTCATGGACAGCTGCTTCTGTAGAAGAGTCTTCATTTTCCCCTCCATCTGGTGGACTTTTTCTGTCAGGGTGGCGTGTTTCATCTCAAGCAGCGTGAACTGTTCAAGCTTGAGATGATTCTCGGTCAGCTCCTTGTCCTGCTGTTGAAGCAAAAGTGATTTCTGTCCGGCCTGGTGTTCCAGATCTTTAATCTTCTGACGAAGACTCGCATCTGCTACTTTGAGCTGACCGTAGTTCGTCTTCAGGGCATCGATAACCAGTGTCATAGTGTCTTTCTGATTATCCTTTTCCTGTTGGAGGAGGAGAATTGTGGCGTCCACACATCATTCCACACATCTGTGATAGAACTCCAGGGGCGTTGCCATGATAATCCATTGGAACCAATAGATCTACAGTAATACAATACAATACAAGGGGGTGTGGCCGAGCTCTCATGGGAATCTCAATTTTTCACTCTTTTTAGCCGTTTTCTAATGTACTATAAACATATTTATCACACACCAATAACGTCAAGCCAAAATAAGCTCCATATGGATGTTATCTCACAGCACTCATTGCTAAAATTAAATATATGTATCATGCTAGCGCTAGCTATATATATATATTTTTTTAATATTTTTTTTAAGTATTGGCACGGCAAGTGTGGGCTTTTGAACCACTTTGCCGCTCTCCATGCCTTTGTGCCTTTATTTATTACAAAAATATATTCATAATTCAGTGTTTCTTAAAGTGATGGTTAAATGGCTATTAATGTTGATGCATATTAAACCATGGTCAGTGAGAATTCTAATGCTAACTGCTGTCCATAAGTTTACTTATAACCACACAGTTCGTCCGGCAACAGTTACAAAAAGATTTATATATCACTCTACTGCAGCTGTTTCCATCGTAATGACAAACAAATGAGCTGGAACTAGTTTCAGGTAAAACAGCAACAACAAAAAAAAGAAAAAAAAAAATACTCCTGCCCAGGATTTTTAAAAAAACACACAGAAAAGGCACACAGTCTGCTGGAATAGTGAAGCCCTTTAAAGGATCTATATCATGCTATTTTAGCCATTCCAAAGTTAAGTATAGGCATGTATACAGGGTTCAAGACTAACTTTTATTTTAGTAGCGCTGGCGCTACCAACTTTTTCATTTGGTCGCACAGACACAATATCAAAATTCACCATTTTAATAAATTAAAACAAGGACAATTATAAACATGTTCAATATAACTTATAATTGATCCTAACAATGATTAAAATAGTGTTAAAACTTTTTAAAATTGAGTTTTTCATATTAATAATAGTGATTTTATATAGTTTTATTATTTTTTTTTTGCATTGTTCTGCTTTAATTTTGTGTTTTCAATCCATTATTATTCATCTTCCTTGGCAATTGTTTGTCTCTTTCTTTCCAAATCTGCAATATCACTGTCACTTGCAGGATATTCACTTATAAATTATGTATTACTGCCAATTAAGACCGTATTAATCACAGGCAAAAAGTACCTGTTTTAGCCTAAAGCCTAAATAAAATACAGGAGCTGAATCTGCTGCGGCTGAGGGAGGGCGGGTCATAACAGCAGCTGTTAGCTCTCTGTTAGCTTTACGTTAGCTCTCCGTTAGCTTTACGTTAGCTCTCCGTTAGCTTTACGTTAGCTCTCCGTTAGCTTTACGTTAGCTCTCCGTTAGCTTTACATCTGCGCTCTAAAACAAGCTTTTTCTGACCGCGAGGAGATCAGAGCGAGCTCAGGTAGGAACATAAACCGCTGAGCTCTTTCTGCTCCTGTCTCCTCCTCTCCAGTCGCTCTTGTCTCCTCTCGTGCGCGTGCTTCTCTCTGACCTGCGCTCGTGAGCTCGCCGCTCGGCTGCAGCGCTACCGCCCCAAAAGGCGAACATAAAAGTGAAAATAGATACTTCTTTGGGGAATAAAGTGTCGGAAAGTGCATATTGGCAGAAAGTAATAGAAGGTTAATTCATGTTGGGACAGTGGCTTCTGTTGCTGTCTGTATTTCACCTGTCCCTGGACAAACAGGGAGAGCAGGACACTTGCCTGGACAAAACGTTTAGCCTAAACTACCAGCTGACTTCTTCAATAATAGTGGAAGCTTGGGCGTGTGCGTGCGTGTTTGTGCAGTGTGTGTGTGTTCTCAGAGGAGTGCTCTGGAGACGCTGTTTATAACGTTATTTGTAGCACTCCTCATGAAGCCTATTAGATTTTCTTTATTTTTTTTGCTCGCACAGATGCTACCACTTTTTTTTTTACTCGCACATTCTCTAAAAATAGTCGCATATGCGAGCATTTTGGTCGCAGTCTAGAACCCTGGTATATGATATATTGTACCTCTACCATTAGCACTCATTTTTGTGATAAATATAAGTGTTTTCTGGAGGTATTTTTCAAACCCGGAAGACAAAACGCTTCGATTCAGTTAACTCGACCCCCGCTCTCTCCGCACATACAACTTTACCGTAATATAAATAAACAACAATAAGTGAAGTTACTTCACGATGCAGTTATACAGAGTTGACATCTGCAACACAGCTTGATAAATGGCTAACACACAAGCTAATATGCTAACACACAAGCTAACACGCACTTGGATTGACTCACCACTCTGGTCCATCGCTGTTTACATTATGGGACTTGCGTTGGTTATAAAAGTTAATCCACTTTGGTTCTGGCGAAGGTTCCCCAAACATCCATCAGAGACAGTCACAGAAAAACACAATTTTGGTGATAGTCGCTGAATCCCAGACAAAAAAAACACTTCTGATGAAGAGTGGCCTCTGCTTGAAAAAGGTTGAATAAAGTCCTCGTAGCCAAACGCGCTTCTTTTTCTCCGTGACATTATCGTTAGGTAAGAATAAAGAACAGGTGTGTCCAGAATAGGTGCAACGAGCTCCATCTTCACAGCTGCAGCGCAAACATGACTGATCTGTTCAGACGCTCAGGGGATGTGTTTGTTTTGGCCTCAGCTGACCTGGAAGCACCTTGGGCACATCCTTTTTTTTTTTTTTTTCTTCACTTTTTTTTTCTCTTTGTTTCTCTCTTACAACAGAAATAATGAAAAAGCTGTTTTACAAATTAAAATCAGGCTGTAAGACATTGCATTACAGACGTCGAGCACTTCCGTTCCGCTTTTATGACACAACTGAACAGGTCAGTCGTTCACCAGGAGAGGCAGGCGCAGCTGCTCAGAGATCACGATTCAGGACGATTACTGAGAGCTGCGTGAATGAAGCCACAAACCACTCTGGGGGTGTTTTTGATAAGGAAATAGCATAACAACATGGCTAAAAGCTCTAAAAAGTCGATTTTGCATGATATAGGACCTTAAACCACAGCTGCCAACAATACACTCTTGAGGTCCCATCGAGATTATTGCCTTGTATTAGAATCATTGAATAGAGATAGTATTAACTGATCATTGAGCTGTAACTATTCAAAATATTTATTTATGGTGTTGGAGACATGAAGCTCCTCTGATTGGAAAATGAATGGCACATTTACAGTGACGTTCATTAACCCTTAATTACACCCAAGCACAATTTTGTGCTTTTGAACTTTTATTTTTTGCATAACATTTTTAAAGCCAATTGAGTGAAATTTCCCCAGGGCGTGTATTTTTTGGTGATCTAAAATAATTTGATGTCATTTGGATTTTTACCCCATTGTAAACACTCATAAAAAAATACTCTTCGACACAAAAATGTGCTTGAAACTTTAGAGAGCTATAACTCCATTAAGGAACAATATTTCTTTTTACTTTTTTTTATTTTGAAGGTCTGACTTTCTGACCCAAAGTTGCTACAGCGCATGTTCCAAAAACATTTTTTATATTTTTAAAATTTTAAGTCCAAAATAGGACATTTCTGGCCAGGCTGATGTGGCCTGATGTCTGTGTAAAATGACCCAAAGGATTTGTTTCTAAGTTGAAATTTGTTTATGTAGCGGCAATTTTAGTATAACATGTTGCGTTGTAGGAGCTTCCACACAAAAGAAAAAATATTTTTTTTTAACGTTTTTTTTTTTTAATTGGAGGTTGACCTCTCCTCTTATGATACATATAAAAATAATCAAACTTTTCAAATATTAGAACCCTTTCATACCCAACTTTCTGTCGCAAAGTCACTAAAATGGATTTCCATTGTGGGCCCCTTGACTCCACAGACTTACATTATAATCACAATTTTTCAAAACGCTTCTATAAAAACATGTTTTCTGAACCTTGAGGCTTCAAACTAATGCCCTGACACAGTTTTTTCACCATGACGTCATTTTTACCTATTTTGACAGGAGAAAGAAAATGGCTGTTATTTCCAATGTTAGTAAACGGTCGTAAATGACATAAAAAACTGCATTTCTCCATTGTTACTGATTTTTTCCCTTTATTTTGTGACTTTATGCATCAGAGTGAGTCTGTGGAAGTGTTTAGGAAGACAGAGTTAGAGGTTTTTGAACCGGTATTTGTACAAAAACAAGGAACGTTTGCAGAGGCAAATAATGACTATCAGACTTGATGACCAGCTGTTTACAGGGGGCATGGAGACGACTGTAGAATTCCAATAATTTTTGTCCAAATACCAGTTCAAAAACCTGCAACTCTGTCTTGCCTATGAAGTAATGCAGGTGTTTCTGTTATTTACAACTGTACTAATATTGGAAATAACAGGCATTTTCGTCCTCTTGCCAAACTAGGTAAAAATGACCTCATGGTGAAAAAAATATGTCAGGGTGTTACTTTGAAGCCTGAAGGTTCAGAAAATATGACTGAATCGTGACTTTACGATTGAAAGTTGGCTATGAAAGGGTTCTAATATTTTTAATGTGTGATTATTTTTATATGTATGACAAGAGGAGAGGTCAGCCTCCAAAATGAAACAAAAAAGTTTAAAAAAAAATATTGTTCCTTCATTGAGTTATAGCTCTCTAAATGTTCAAGCACATTTTTGTGTCGATGATCCCTTAACGTGAGTTTTTTACTAAAATCGCCGCTACATAAACACATTTTAACTTAGAAACAAATCCTTCGGGTCATATTTCACACACATCAGGCCACATCAGCCAGAACAGAAATTTCCCATTTTGCATTTGAAATTTTAAAAATAATATTTTTGTGTTTTTGGAACATGCATTATAGTGACTTTGCGTTGGCATTTAAAGGGTTAAAAATGTTAAAAAGAAATACATTTTTTATATATATGGAAAGAGGAGAGTCAGACCTTCAAAATAAAAAAATAAATAAAAAAATAGTATTCCTTCATGGAGTTATAGTGCTCTAAATGTTCAAGCACATTTTTGTGTCAAAGCTCCCTTAACGTGAGTTTTTAAAGGTGTTATGTAAGGATTAAACAAAGAGGAACCGTTTACGCTGTTTAACCTGAAGCTAGCTAGCTAGCTCAACGAGCTCAACTGTTTATGGAAACAGCTGTGGTGGAGTCGATTACACCTGGGCCCCACGAACTGAAACTTTTATGTTTGACTTTACTAATCCAATGCTTAAATGCTGGGATCATTTTATGTACGCCTGAAAATGATGAATAGTGCCTTAACAGTTTCCAGTAGAAATGGAAAGCTCATATTTTATTAACAGTAGGCTAACCTAGCTGCTCACTCTCCTCTACTTCCCATTTATTAAACGTTTTGTTTTGGCCAAAAACGTTGAAATTAACCACAAAATCCATCTCATACGTGCCTGTCAGTCACTAATTATGCGTTTATCTGATTATGCTGTGTCATGCGTTGCTATGATGATGCCCACAGCGGAGTGATATCCCAGTGATTTAACTATCAGACCACGTGTGCGGTTATACGAAAATAATGCACGCTTGTTAGCACCCACCAGCCAATCAGAATCGAGTATTCACCCAGACCATGGTATAATAAGGGTTAATGTGCATTGGCCCTGTTCAAATTTTGTGTAAGTATTGTGTTATATTCCTTTCATTTGTTACTGAAAAAAGTAATATATTTTTGCAACTCATTAGTAAATGTGTGCCTGAAAAGCAACAGTAACACAACAGAAAAGCCACACAAAAAAAATAAGTA
The DNA here is from genome assembly GCF_951799975.1 of Gobius niger. Lineage (NCBI taxonomy): Eukaryota > Metazoa > Chordata > Actinopteri > Gobiiformes > Gobiidae > Gobius > Gobius niger. The sequence goes on from NC_136856.1 coordinate 5,904,762, forward strand.
AATCAGATTCATGGTTCAGGTTCTGAACATTTACTTGTATAGACATTTTCTCCGTATAAGAACATATGAGCTAAACCTGCAGTCGCGCGGATCCTGTGGTTTTAGGCCAAAGCAGAGTCAGAATCCACAGAGACCTTTTAAAACACTCATTTCAAATACAATGAAAGAGAAAGACACAGCTCCTCTGTTTTAATCCTGGTTTGGAGTGAGACTGAAAAACCCATTCACCGCCGCGCTTTCCCTGGTTAATCCCGGACCTTTTCAAAATGGAGGTCGCCCCAAAGAAGAGAGACAAATAAAAGAGAAACAGGAAAGATAAACTCTGAGGATTTGACCTTCTGTTCAGAGGCAGAGCAGAGTTAATGAGAGTTCAGACACGAGAGGAACAATGAAGTGACTGCGCATACAGGCCGTTAAATCCACCGCTCCGGCTTCTGCTAAAAAGTACTGGAAATAAGATGCAACCAGTGGTGTGCTTTCAACTTACTAGAAATTATAATTATCACCACATGGATGTATAACTTTGGGAAACTTTACTTACTTTTGGCCAAGGATCCTTCCAACATCAAGAATACACTCACCCATTCATCTACACATTCATAAACCAGAACACAGTGCAGGTAAGGGAGTGTCCGCTGACATATTCATACGGCGAATACGCGACAGTCGTGAACTTCAGGTGGTACTAATGTTTTCCGTTGAAGTTTCCAAGTAATAACACTAAAATTACACAATATTGTCCTTTTGTTTACTTGAGTTTTGTCTATACAGTGCCTCTCGAAAGTATTCATACACCTTGAACTTTTGCACATTTTGTCATGTTTACAACCCTGAACATAAAGATTTTATTTTGATTTTTTTACTGAACATTCACACACAAGTAACAGACAACTGTGAAGTGAAAGTGAAATGATACATGATTCTGTTATTTTTCAAAAAATAGAAAAGTGAAAAGTGGGGCTTGCATAAGTATTCATGCAGCATGCATGAATACTTTGTGGAACCCCTTTTGCTGTAATAACAGCACAAGTCTTTTACACAAGTAGTTTGTTCTGTAAGATAAGGTAAGATAATATAGCCTTTAATGATCTCGCAATGGAGAAATTCACCTGTTACATTCAGCTCTCAGTGCAGAATAGACAGGAAATGTGCAAACAATTAAACAGTAAATAGTGGTATCTTATATACAATGACTACCAACAACTTTAAAGGGATATTTCAGGAGTTTTGACATAGGGCCTCATTTCCTAGTTATCCAGAGTGTTGCTAATTTCTGGAGATATTTTTTTTGTAATTCATGCAGTTCTTATATTTGAAGAGTTTCGTGGCACTAGGCTAGTGCAAGGCTAGTGCATTTCTACGAGTAATTTTAACCATTTTGCATTTAAAAGAACTTATATTTGAGCAGCATCAGCTTCGTGGTTGTATAAGCTACGCGGCGGCGGAGTGATCTGCTAGAAAATAGTCCCTCAAAATGCAACAATTCATGTGATGCAAGGTCAGTTATATTCCAAAAATTATTCTATCGACACAGACATTTATATGGTTAGTCTGGTGTTATAAGTGATTTGCCTCAGGTGCACTGTGGAGCGGGTCAGACTGTTTTTAATGCAGGCTAGCTGATACCATAGAAATGCGCTAGAAAAAATCAGAAATCAGCAACACTCTGGATAACTAGGAAATGAGGCCCTATGTCAAAAATACTGAAATATCCCTTTAAAAGGGCAAGAAGTATAAACCAGTAAAAAAACAAAAATAAATAGACTATAATATAAAATGTCAATATTAGCAGTGCGGGTTTACATCATACTGCAAGTGACGCAGATAAAGTGACGTTGATACAGGGATTATTGTGTGTGTTCTGCAAAGGGGTTATTGCACATGTTACTTTACAGTCTTGTTGGACAGTCTGACAGCAGTGGGGATGAAGGACCTGCTCCTTCTTGCACTGAGGGTGTCTCAGTCTGCCACTGAAAGAGCTGCTCAGCTCCTCTACAGTCCCGTGCAGTGGGTGGGAGGTGTCGTCCATGATGGAGGTGAGCTTGGCTGATACCCTACTGTGCCTCACCTCCTCCACTGAGTCCAGGGGGCAGCCCAGGACGGAGCTGGCCCTCCTGACCAGCTTGTTCAGTCTGTTCTTGTCCCACACTGTGCTGCCCGGGGCCCAGCACACGGCAGCGTAGTGGAGAGTAGAAGCGACCACAGAGTCATAGGAAGTCCTGAGGAGAGGCCTGCTCGCTCTGAAGGACCTCAGTCTCCTTAGAAGGTGGAGGCGACTTTGGCCCTTCTTGTACAGGGCGTTGGTGTTGTGGGACCAGTCCAATTTATTGTTGAGGTGAACACCCTGGTACTTGAAACTGTCCACCTCCTCAATGTCCTCCCCCTGGATGTTGTAGTGTCTTCCTTTATAAAAATATGATGATCTGCCTCTGTCGTGTTGAAATTTCAAAGGTTAGCTCACCTCGGAAACTCGTGTGTCATAATTTATGCACAATTTAGATTTAGTCCTGATTTGAACTTGATCTAGACATAGTGGTACCTGTATTTTTATCTTTCAAAAGGCCCACTTGATAATTACTTTTAAATTATTTTCTTTGCATTTCTATTTGTTTCCTCTAGCTCCTGTAAAGCAGCTGTGCCTCACTCAAAAACGTCTCCCCCTTGCGCTGCTCCCGTCTCCTCCAGTATATATTTCTTATTCTCTGTTTTGAATAGTGAGACGAGTGGCTGACAGGTGGACCAATATTTATGTCAAAAGTTTTCTGAAAACTCCCAAACTCACTTCGATAAATCTGCCAGCACTCACCGTAAGCTGTTTTACATTGTATGCAAATAATATTCAGGTCAAGAAAAACAAACGTATTTTAACTTGAGGCAAGGTGAGCCGATAAATCAATGTGTATTACTACTAAAACCACTGGTTTTCAAACGTTTCACATTTACACCTTTTTTATGGTTGTTCTCACTTTGCACATCCATGACAGGATTAGATAAACAGGGGATGATATTTAACCCAGGCCTAAACCTGAGCAAAACCAACATGGATAAAAGGTAGGGCTGGGCAATCTCTGTTTGAACCATGTGGATTTGTTTTGAGGAGCAGCCGTGGATTAGCTGGACTTCTAACAGTGAATTGTAAGTTTGATCATCTTTTTTACTAATAAATGTGCGATTTACTCATTTCTTCATGTACATAATAAGTTGTTAGTGCTTCACTCTGTGACGTCGTGGGCTTTTGAGGCTCCGCCCACAAACATGCAATCCTCCTCTGCTTCTGGCATTCTTCAAACATTCCAATTTTTGTGTCTTCTTTGCAGATGTGTGTTGCTGGTCAGGTGAATGGGGTGACATGGGGAGGCTGTACTAGATGCTTCTTCTTATTCGTCTGGTAGGGTTTTTTATGGTTAGCAGCAAAAAATAAATGTGCATCTGCTCAGTGCTCAGTGCTGGTATGTCCCATTGTTTTGCAGCAGTCTGCGTCTTGACCATAGACTGTAAAAAATAATGGACGTCTTCTGCTCTCTCCTCCCCGTTTACCATAATGACCACGGTCGAGGGGGAATTCATGGAGGATTTACAGACTCCCCCTCCCCAGCTCTGACGAAGCATGTTCCTAAAAAGGGCATGCGGGCGGGATTTTCACCGTAGACTCGGCCCTTGCGTGACGTGTAGCTCGTGCAGCTCCAATGCTAACAGTCCGACCCTGATTAAGTACGAGATTTCAAAAATTGTTCTTGCGAAAACCAGCCTGGTTTCATCAATTGTGACTAACCCAGCATTATCACAGGAGGAATATCTAGCCTAGTCTAGTGTTGAAAAAATTGAAACCAGGCATTAAAGTTAAAACAACTTTAAGGTTTTTAAGGTGTCTAAACTCCAATGCTTTTCAATGGGGGCCTAGTGGCGATATGGAGGTACTACAGCAATGGCGGCGCCCAGTGTCGTGGTCATAAAGCAGAGCAGCCAGCGACCATTGGTCTTGACACCTAGCTTCATAGTAACAGTTGCGAGGATGTATGAATGAACAATGACCATTTTGGTCTGTGGGAGGTAAAGCTTGGGGAGGGACCACTGCTGTATTTCTCACAGCGCCCTGACACAAGGTCAGGTCCAGTTACTCGAGAAGCATGAACTATTTAATGTGTTTTAGTTTTTGTCCAGATTAAGCAGCTTCCCGAAAGCCTCATCTGCAGCTTTCCTGTTCGCTGGAGGTGAATAAATAGACTGACAGAGATTGACGTTTTGAAGATCTGAGGGAGCAAAAAAGGAAACTCGATATAACACCACGGGAAAAATTCACCTTCACGCTCACTTAGACTAAAGAGAAGAGAGTGTTTACGAGACTAACTGTAATTTGACCATTTTTCTATGCTGTTACTTTGACATATAAGCTGCCTGAGCTTTGGTGATTGTGAAGAGGTTTGCGAGGTCGCGCCACTTATTCCAGGCCTATTATCTGCTTTAAAAATGAACTCAAATGAGCTCTTAGATAAAAGACAGACCAAAATTGGTGGTGAATACACAAACTTGTATTTTCGTCTCTATACTGGCTGAAATGTTACGCAGCTCGGCTTTAAGTTTGAATAGTTACAGAAGAAAACTGCTAAACACGTATCTGTGGTAGGGCTGGGTACTTGACGATCCCAAATATCCATACGAGTACAAGGCATTTTCTTCAACATACCTTTTAAAGTGAATAGACGGTTTATAGACTGACTTTATAACAGCAGATTGGTTAGTAATTAGTTAATTTACTCATTTACATTTCCTTGAGTAAAGTATGCTACACTTTTAAGATAAGTTATATCAGAATTAAACAGATGCCATTTTTTTTATTCAATATTTTTATTTATTATTTTTATTTATTATTTTATTATTTTATTTATTTTTATTCCACTGTCCATCATAGACATAACATGTCCAAAAGCTCCTCAAAGCCTGTGCTTTATTCATTTATCTATTTTTATTCAACAATAATATTGAGATGTTGCTTATTATCGCAGCTAAATGGTCTCTTTTCGCTTTTACTTCAGCTCCGTGTAGATTTTCTCGTATGTTTATAGTAACTTATCCAGTAGCTTCAGCATTTTGATTGTTTTGTTGCAGCTCATTTTCGCTCCATGTGGACATGCTGTATGTCTTTATTTTGGATTTTCTGAGGACTGGGTTAGTTTTTCAGATGAATAAGCCCCTGGGCATAAAACGGCGTAAGAATCGCCAGAACTGTTAGCCACGAGTTAGCGGCTAGATAGCAACATTAGCATCATTAGCCTGCATCTTGTAAACACTGCAGACTCCACGCTGCAGCACTAACAACATTTAGCTCTGGTTAAATCCAGCACAGACTCTTATTTAGGGAGTGTCGTCTGTAATAAAGTCAGTTCTATGTGGAATATTGTTTTTACACTAAAGAATTCTCCAGTTTGTTGCTATTTTCTCTCTGAGTATGAGCAGGGGTTAAAGTGGGCGGGAACGGTCGGGAACGGCGTTCCCCCACCTTCCTTGGCCAAAAAAAATAAAAGTTAATGATTGCAATTCTGTTATTTTCACGCACATACGATGCAATAAAAAGACTAGGTTGGGCCTACTAAATATCGTCGCTCCGCAGCGTGTTCGCGCCACATTGCGTAGCAGTGTGCCTGCGGCTCCGGTACCATCATCTCCTACAGCGCGGGCTCAAATGGAAACATGGCTCTGTAAAAAGGTAAACAGAGTCAACAGGAGGCTTATCGTTGGACGGACTGACAGATTTTATTAAACCGAAGCACAAGGACAGTGTGCATCGTGTTTTTGGACTATCGGATTATCGGATTTCGGATTATCTCGAGCAGAAGCAGGACTGTTCGTGGTCCACGGCAGGTGCAGCGTGTGTTCCCCGGTGCCTTCACCGGTGCAAAGGGCTTGACCAGCAACTTTCAGGTAAAGGTGCACCAGTTCAGTTGTGGATGTTTGTAAAGCGGACGATGAAGCTGATGGTGCGTGAGTTTTGGAAAACTGCTGCGCACCAGCAGCGCCCGTGACCGTTGTTGAACACCGTTGACCGTGTTCAACCGGTCAATGCGCTAAACCTCGCTCTCTGGGCTCTAATTTAGCCAAATAACATCTGAATCATTAATTTGCCAGGTGCATTTATGCTTCCTTTCTTTGTGGGAAATGTACACGCGCAGGGATGCTCTTTGTGAAGTTAACAGGTAAAAGAGAGAGGCTGGAGGTGAATGTGAGCGCGACATCTCCTAGGAGCTTTTTTTTCATGAAGCACGAAGTCTGGACAGAACAGCGGCTCAGGGGTTAGGTCTATGGTCAGCCCTCTGTCCACTCAGCTGAGAGGAGCAGTGGCGGAGCCGGAGATAGTCATGTTGTTTGAGATGTGCTCTTGGTTCAGTTGGTCCTCACATGTAGCTCTCTCATTCTGTATTAGGCCTTTGGGCTGGTTCAGATGTGATTTAGTCCTGCCTTAGTCCTGATATTGCATGTTTTTGCCCTGGCTTATTCCTGGTTTAGTTGTGAGTAGTCCTACTTTATTGTTTGGCTCTTATTATTTTGAATTAATCTATTGCTGTGTTTTTTTTCCTTCTTTTTTTCTACAAAGCCTTAAAATGCTGGAATTTAATATAACTTTTATGTTTAGACCCAATTCTATTCTATTCAAGCAGTGATGATAATTAAATTTGTATTAATTTATCCCAAAAATATGAATGTTTAGTGGTGGGAGGCTCACCCCTGACCGGCCCAGTGGCCAATGACAAACCACAAATCTCCCCAGTGAAAAAAGTAATGCAATAGTCCTGCTGTAAGCACCTCTGACTGTGAAAGAGGATTTTCTCAAATGAATAACATAATAACAAGCCAAAATGGTTAATAAGTAATGTTTCAGCACTCATGTTCATTTCTTTGGTTGTGCCTTCTTTGAATAAGTGGATCCTGACAAATATGTGAAGAAATGGGTTCTTCTTAGAAGTAGGACTGCTGACCACAGGCCTGCCCAGAGAGGAGCTTCATAGATTATAGAAACAAATAAACTGAGTGGGAAACTGAGCAGAATTTGTTCATTTAGTAAATCACACACATACCACCTACAATGCCTTGTATTGTGCAGTATGAATACTATATACTGTTCAGAACCCATGACTACATGTCAGTACATAAGTACATAAAGATATGAAATCTAAATCTTGTTGAAGGTTGGAGTTCCCCCACCTCCCAAATCCCACTTTAACCACTGAGTATGAGTATAAGTCCAAGATATCCGACTGGTATCAATGCATTTCTATATAGAACCATAAAGCAGATTAAATATGTTTATATTCTCCCAAAAAAAATCCCTCAAATTTTTCCTCTTTGAGCCTGACGGAGATCCTTGTAGCAGCGAGAGGCTCGCTCTGAGACGAGCCTACAGTGTAAGACCAGCTAAAAACCCACATAAAATAGTCCCGGTAGTTTGGCATGTTTATATTTATTTATATATTTATCACCAATGGTCGGTGCCTTTGTGGCTCTTCACAGGATCAAGGTTGAACATTTCGGCTCTTGGTCTCTGACTAGTTGGCCACCCCCGACATAGACCGTGGAAGCGAACTGAAACTCGTTCATGCTAGCATTCTGTACTGGAGCCAGCTTGTGTATTCAATGAGCACACCTTCAGCTGGTGGAGCGTTTTGATCTCTTAAGAACAAACACAAACATGCATGACCTTTTCCATGACAAAAACAATATAACAACAGAGTAAAATTGTCCGTTTAGCAGGAGTTTATTGGCCTTTAATGACACCACAGTGCAGCATCTTTCAAGCGCGAGTTCCTGAGCAGCTAAAGTTGAAACCTGCTTGTCTCTCTTTTCATTTCCGAGCCGCTCACTCGCCGCCGGGCCGAGATACCGCGCTGTAGACCCATTTAATTCTGCTGTAAGAAGATTTAGGGCACGGAGCTGCTGTCACGCGGCCCCGATAAGACTGTACAACGCGAGGAGGACAAAAGCTTCAAGGACGAGGGACAGGTGAGGGGAATTTAAATAGCAGCTTCCCTCTAATGTCACAGGAGAGAGTCAGCGCGGTGCTCTCTCTGTGCTACTGTGGCAGAGTGGTTATCCTGCCAGAGTTAAAGGGAACACGAATAAAACAAACATGGGCAAATCTACAAACTATAAGCTGTTTTATGCTTGCAGTATCAATGTCTCTCTTCAGTTTGGGAAATCGTAGCCGGTTTGTTGAGTTCTGAAGTTCATGTTTCCTGATTTTTTCCAGTGATAACTTTTACTCTAAGACTGGACCAGTAACATTGGGCCTTTAAAGGAGCACATTTTCTACAAAAAATTACAGACAATGGGATAAACGGACCGATGCTCATTCAGGCCAAGGAGCCACAGTGGCAATGCAAAAGTCAGTTTGAAGAATCAATCAACTAAGGTTTATTTGTACAGCACTTCACCACGACACACAGGAAGACAAAACAAATCGGTGAGAAGAGATGAGTCTTCAACCAGGACAGATCCATGAGAACACACAGACGGAGGGGCGGCTGTTCCACAGTTTAGGCGACAGCAAAGGAACCATTGTTCCGCTGTTTGTACCAGGCAGTGGCAGCTGGTGATGTGAACACCAGGGGCGGATGCTACCTACTTACTGAAATTGAAATTTAAAGGAACAGGCCACCATTTTTTCATACTGATACATGTTCTTGCCTGAGCTTAGACAATTTGATACATACCTGTCTGGACTTTGTGGGTGCCCTCGGCCATGCAAGACAACCAAAGATGTTGCTAGCATTTGGCCTCTCCCAGTATATCCCGATAGTTCCAAACGGGGGTGAAGTTGGAAGCTACCACACTCTTCCACGGGCACGCAGAAAGACCGGACAGGTACATATCAACTCGTCTAAGCTCAGGTAAGAACATTTCTCAGCATGGAAGAACTGCATACCCTCAGTCACGCAAAACGACCAAAAATGTTGTAGCATTTGGCCTCTCCCAGTATATTCCTATAGCTCCAAACGTGGTGAATTTAGAAGCGACCAAGCTCTATGGTCCTCTATGGGGAGCTGACATTGCTGTAATACCACCCCCTTGTGACAAGGGGTGACTCCAAAAGACACTTGATAGACAGGATTCTAATGGAACTTCAGACCTCCCTAGAACGGCTTAAAAGCCGGGCTCCAAAGAGTTTTATTTTTTCTAAAAATCACTATGACCCATGTGACAACGACTTGTTTTGTGCAGCAGAACAAAGGAGGCGGCGCGTTATTTTCAGGTTTAGTCTTTGATTTCACGAATTTGGCCCAGATCTATAGTTCCAGAATGTTCCCAGTATTCTTTAGAAGCCTGTATAAATCGTAAAACAAAACTTTCGCGCTGTCTCATTCTTTTTATACATGTTCTCTAGAGGCTTCTTTCAGTTGATCAAATGAGCAGTGTTAGCATTTAGCTCGCTCTGTAGCATCACAGCGTCTCAAACATCTGACGCTATAAAGGCCCGGAGTTCACTCAGATTAGCACGAACACGGAGAAAACTGTTTTAATCTGGGAGTTCTGACACAGAAGTGGTCAAGTTTAGAAGTTTCTGAGATGTTGCTTACAAAAGAAGGATTAGGAACTGTGAGATGTTAAGAAACGCAGCGCAATTAAACTCAGAGGAAAATAGCAGATTCTGTGAGTTCAGATCTGTCCGAGTTAATCCAAATCGCGCACAGTTTAATGCGACACGAGACAAGGAGCAAAAAGAAAACTTCAGCACCAGCACAAACCAGTCGCTGCTTAGTGTCCAGCAAAGACTCATACTGTATCTTTAAAGGTTTCCCATGATGTTCAAATGGAAGTTGTAATTAGAAAGAGCCTGTATGTCATGCAAAGTCAACATTTTTAAGCTTTGGCCGCATTCAAAAGTCAAATAATCATCAGAACATACAAGACGTGCTTTATCCACATGTTTCATTAAACCGGCACGTTCAGTCTGCCTCTTCTGACTTGTTCTCAGTGAAGCTCCTCTGTGTTGTTTGCACCTTCCCCAAACTCTGTCTGATCATGTCAGAGCTCTCCACTGTTTGGATAGTAGACTGTTCTTTTGGATGACTGGAGTGTGGTTTGAAAAACTTGAATAACGCATGATGCAAGCCAAGGCAAGTTTATTTGTAGAGCACAATTCGTACACAAGGCAATAGGTAGCGTTCACGATTTAGAATGTGATGATGTCATAATGTCAGATGGAGGGCAGAGCCAATGCAATTCTATGGGAGAAATAGAGTTTTTGGAAGAAATCTCCAAAACGAAAAATGACAAATGTGTTTCCTCTTCAGTATTTGATCGTGATTGGATTCACAAACCTGTGAGATTATCTTTATGTCTGAAAGTCCTTTCTTTTGGACAACATCACACTCATGTTTTTGCACATTGTCACCACCTTTTGATGTTTTTCAGGGAAAATAATTGGACATTAGTTCATATGTGCTGACAGAGGAGACAATGAACTTTGTGACAGTTTGTGTTTCATGTGGATTCCTCCAGTAATGACTGAGATATGAGCCAAAAAACAAAGGCATAAATACATGCATTTTGTCAGTTACCACAGTTACCATAGTTACCGTCAGTTGCCCTCCACCTCAATGTTAAACTATAGGCTCTTTAGAATGTTGTGATGTCACGTGAACGCTACCTATTCAAAGTGCTTCACAGTTGCATAAATACAAGAAAGCAAATCGATATCAATAAATCAATCAATAAAGACATGACATAAAGGTTTATCTTATCTTATCTTATCTTATTAATCAATTACAGTAAAAGGCAAGCGTGCAGATAAAATACTTTCAGTTATATTCATGGGCAAAAAGAACTGTTTTCAGCCTGGATTTGAACATTGTCAGAGTTGAGGCCTGTCTCACATCCTCGTGAAGACTGTTCAGGATTTGAGCAGCATGAAACTGAAATGCAGCCTCACCGTGTTTATTATTGACTCTGGGAACCACCAGGAGACCCCTCCCTGAAGTTCCCAGGGCCCGAGATGGTTCATACGGATGTTACATGTCAGAGATGTACTTTGGTGCTAAACCATGAAAAGACTTGTAACAAGCAGAGCTGTTTTAAATTCTATTCTCTGAGTGACAGGAATCCAGTGCAGAGACCAGAGCACTGGACTAATATGGTCATATTTCCTGGTTCTTGTCAGGACACGAGCAGCAGTGTTCTGGATGTTCTGCAGCTCTGACAGCTCGTTTAGAGAGGCCAGTGAGCAGCCGCTACAGTCGTCTAACCTGCTGGAGACAAATGCATGGATAAGTCTCTCTAAGTCTGGTTTTGACCCTATTCGAAAAGTAGCCTCTCCAACCAGTAGCTCCCCAAGCCTCTCCAGGTAGCTTGCCAAAGACTTTCTACATCTCTACACGCTTGATAACTCAAATTTTAGATGCCTTTTCTGTTTGTTCTGAACCTGCCGAACACAATCTATGAACAGTTGGTTCAATATAGTTGTTAGAGGATAACATTACATCGTATCTCTGTCGTAGCCTTGACTGTGGTGCTAAGACTCTTGCGTATCAGTATGACGCTCTGAGAGGGTATTTATCCCTTTGCTGTGGACAGACTTGAATGGTAGGACTAGCGCAATGTCTCGAGTCCCGCACCGATGGTAAATAAACTTGTCCTGTGTAAGACATCCAGACTGCTGCCTGTTTTTCAGGCCTCTCTAACATCATTGTTAATTCTCTAACAATAGAAACTAAACTCAAGTCACTCTCTTTGAAATACCATCTTGGCAAGTAATTGTTCTGGGTGAACTCCACCAAAGTGGCATTTTCCACATGTGTTTTTGAAGTCGCTCTTTGATGTTTAGATTTTGCAAAAGAAGCTTGTTGGGTAAAACAGGTTGGAGACCCCTGTATTACAGCCTCTTCGTGTATTGCGATCAGTGTTGGGATGATGACTTTTAAAAAAAGTAATGAGTTATAGTTACCCGTTACTTGTTACTGAACAAAGTTATTACTAGAAATACTGCAAGAAAAAAGTGCATGCTGGAGTAAACTGCTTTAGTCACAAAATCACGAAAGCTCTCAGAACCTTTGCCTTCAGTCTCTGACCCAGAGCCACTGACACAAACACAGCAAACTCACTACACAACAGCTACAGCGAGCGAACGCACTGCAGTAAAACAACTGATCCCACAGCTTTAAAGCAGTACTAAGTAACGTGGTTGCCTTAATAAATCCTTTTCGTAGTCCCTGTGGGGGTAATACAAGTGTTTATGGGATGATTGGAGGGTCTTTCATCTCCCCCGGTGTCTCTGGCCAGAAAACCATGCTTGCAACTTGACTGCCACCGGACCGGAGCCACCAATACACACTAATAGAATCACGAAGAAGAAGCTAACATGCTAATGGGCAAAGCTAACTGCGGGCTAACACTTTAAACAGTATTTACAGCCAAGTTTGAGTGAAAAAAATATTTCCATTGTATAATTGGATGTACAATATCCCTCTCTTCCTTCACCTTTTCTGTCAGCGTAGTATTTAATCTCCAAGACAATTAATAAGCTAAAAAAAACGCAACGTGCTACGACACCTGCAGTTGCGCTTATGGCCTCTAGGGGCAAGAGTTACTTAGTACTACTTTAAGCAGTTACGATGGCAAAACATGGCATTTGTAAACTCACAATGATATCAGCACCTGTCGCCGTTTGTAAACTGCAGTCTCTCATCTCTCCGCTGACTTCCCCACATCACCATGGACTTAACTCTACAAACACACTTCTGCCAATCCATCCAAAGAGTCACCAAGTAATAAATATAAATGTAAAATCAGCTCGTGTGTCAGGCTGAGTTTGCTCCAGTTTAAAGAAACAGGAGACGGGAACACTGTTCTCACGGAGGAAATAGTCATTTATGAGATTATTCGTTACTGGGAAATCTAACACAGTTACAAATGCCATTATTTATGAACGGCGTTATTCCCAACAACGCTTCGATCAACATAAACAACATTCTCATAGTTTAAGCTAATATCCTGGTTAGTTCACTGCTTTAGGTCTTGCTTTAGGCCTTTACCAGCGGTTTGTGTACATACTGCATTTTGCATCACTCTTCTCTCTGATTGCTATTGAAGGTGAGGCAATGTCAGTGCGGCTCCCTGCAGCCTGCGCATCTCATTCACATGTTTACACTAATTATGATCATATCTTTATTACCACATTAGACCCGGCGCGAAGCTCATACGAAACGCAAATTACAACCAAATGTCCAGGAGGCAGGAAGAAAACTCTAAATGAATGCACTTTCTACAGTTGTCTTTCCACTTTTATGAGCTGAGGCGATGTAAGTTCATTTTGTACAAGTGAAAATGTGCCCCTCAGGGAATACTGTTGCATCATGGGAAAAATGGTGCAGCGAAAGCCATAAAGTCGTATTATTGAGATTATTTTCTCTTATTTGTTTGTGATTGAAAGAGCTCACAAAAAATGTAGAGATGTTAGTTGTAAACTTTTGCTGAAGATTACCGTCTTTTGCTGCGTCCGTAGATCGTTATTGAGGGATTTCCGTGTCCAGTGAGTGACGCTGCTCACAAACAACACGTGATGCAAATAAATTAATCTGATTGCATGCGCCTGTTTGAGTTTTCTACTGCCGCCATTGAGGGCGTGGGTCCCAGACTGACCCCTCTGTATAAAAACAATACAGAGCGGGATCATCCTGGTCTTGCCGGGCTATGTGTTTTGTGACCAAAAGAAACATTCTCATCACTGATGCTAAAGTTACAGCTTCATCATTAGACACTTCTCTGATCTTGGACCACTCTCATCCACAGAAGTTGGGTGAAAGTGAAACTTGTTAGTTGCATCAAGGCCTGATTTTAACCCTACCCCCCTTTAAAATCCCCTAAATCTAATAAATTAAAAAAAGATATGCAGCTCAAATTTTACTCACAGAATATTTAGTATATATCGACGCCAAGTTTGAAGCAAATCCACAAAGGTTAAGTTGAATTGTCCTAAAAGCTGTAACTTCCTCATGGAATGGTCTCACAGGCTTTTATGGACAGATGCATGAGAAATCCACAGCTCTGAGACGGAGCCCGAACACATTCTCTGTTAGAGCTGAGGATCGTTTGAGGTTCTGAGCTCAGCTTAGTCCTGTTGTGCTATGATTGGCGATGCAGTGTGTGCTGATGTTGTTTTGTTGAACCTGACGGAGATCCTCACAGCAGTGAGAGAATGGCTCAGTCTGAGACGAGCTTTCAGACAGTGTCTAAAAACCCACATAAAATAGTCCCTGTAGTTTGGCATAGTTAGAGAGTGTTGTGACAAGTTTAGTTAAAGTTAAGCTAGTAACCAAGCTGGCGCCATTCTGCCTGGCTCCCCGCAGGGTGACCAGACCGGTTTCTTCCTGTACCCCAGACGAATGATAGGCCAAGGTGGGCCATCTTCTAAAACATCACAAAAGATCCTGGGCAAGGCCGTTTCGCACCTAAAAGACAATGGGCCCAAATCTCCTCAACATGACAAAGTTCTCCTTCTGTCTCCAAACGCCGCCTTGATGCATTACCATGCAAAGCGGCTTTTGGTTGCCTGCATTGACATCTCCAACTGTATTACCATTTCTATGTGCTTCTGTGCTTCCCTCTGTTGTGTATGACCCCTGTCCTGCTGCTCTGTCTTTGGTGCTCACCTTTATAAGGTGATGCTAAAGCTGACTCGGGCAGAGCTTACCATGAACTTGTGTCATGTGTAACCCTCTCCGCAATGCATTGTGTAATAAACTTCATATCTTGACTAGACGAACATCTCCTAAGCTTTATTAAGCAAGAAAATCCACAATAAGAGTTTAGTAAATGAAAAAAGCATCTGCTATAAAATGTTACGTTAGTTCGCCCATGGTAAGTGGATTAAACAACGAGGAGCCGTGCACTAGACGGTTATAATGCACGATGTGGAGTCGAGAAGTGTTCCTCCGCAAAGTGCATCTAATGCACGGTTCCTCGTTGTTAATTAATAATTATGAAACTGATTATATTCTTCTACATAAGTCATATTGTCAAAAACATTCAAACCTGTCCTATGCACTTTAAAGGTCAGAACAAAGTATTAGTTACTGGGGAAAATACTGGCAAAACCTTAAAAGTATTGTCAAGTGCAAGACCAGAACATTAAAGGGACTATACAGAGTTTAAAAATGTAAACTATGTATTTTCTCAATAAAAGAAGTGACTCAAGTGACTCAATAAAATAACTACAAGCTCTTTTATTGAGTCACTAGGTGGCACCATTGCTCTTTCGTTTTCTCAGCTGTTTGGTCAGAAAACAGCATTTTGGGTGATTTCACCTATTTTCTACGGACGATTACTAAAGATGGAAAACAAACTTTGTTTTTAGATGAAAGAAGAGAGTCTAGTCTTTCTTTTGGTGGGTTTCGTGTTGACATAGACCTCGACCTAAAATCCTGAAAAACCTCTGGCAGTGGGGAGCTCTCTGAAATGGCTGGCAGTCAATGAGTTAATATAGAAGCTGCAGTTACACGTATGACCTGAGGTGGCAGTAGTGAGTATAAAATGGCTAACTTGCATCTAGCCCCTTTAAGTGTTTGTCAAAAATGCCTTTTGAGTAAATGGCTCAAGAAGTGACAATATCCCTTATAAATCTATAAAAAAAAAAAAATTGAAATAAGCAATAATTACGCACCTTATGATGAAGATGACGTTTATTTGATCCCAGTTTGTATGTTTCAAAGAGCAAACCTGAAACTGAAAAAATAAGTTAGTGTCTCCTGCAATGTACAGAAATACACAGCAAATAATGTCCAAGCTCGATGAATTTAATTTAGAAAGTAAATGAAAACAGTCAGTCAAAGCCAGGCTAAAATGGAAGTGAATGAAAGGTTCTGATTCAACAAGTCCTCTGCAGCAGTCGCCCGTGTCCTCTTTGTGCGGGAGGGAGGACACTTCTGACAGACGTTTTTAAACTCCCAGACATTTTCCCATCTTCTGCCGAAACCTCTGAGTCCACACACACACACACACACGCGGCACATTAATTCAGCCCGCGTCCCCCTCGTCTCTGTCCCGTTCCCTCCGAAAACCAGAGCGCTTCTTTAATTATCCGAAGACGCGGGAGGCGAGGTGGGCCCCAGCACGCAGCTCGCTCAGGGGGCTCGGTCCTCACGGCGCAGCCAGTTTCAGACACTGGACCCGCTCTAATCCGCCCATAATTGAGTCCAGTGTCAGACTAACCTTCAGAGGGATTTTCTGTCGCTCAAAGTTATGGTGGAAAATGGGAGAATTCAGATTGTGTTGGTCAAATAAAATAACAGGGGCGAGAGTATAAGCTTCAGACGGTTTGGAGACAGCTTGAAGTTTATCTGCAAACTGGAGGAATGAAAGAGTTTGTGCTGGTTTTGTTAGTCTGTTTGTGCTGTCAGGCGAAAATACACAATCCAAATAGGCTTAGCATTGTTAGTTTTTCAAGCAGGATTGTGAAATAATTTGGCCTTTTGTAATAAAATGTGTTTGTTTGCAGATTGATGAGACAAAGAGATGAAATTGTACTTTGTTGATCTCACAATGGGGAAATTCAACTGTGTCTGAACACTCAAGTTGGAGAGCCAGAAACAGAAATCAAAGAGGGCAAGGTAAGTGTCAAGTGTGCAAAGTATAGTCATAATAATAATAATTATAGAATAAAGTTTTCTGAAGTACAATGAATAAAAAAGTAGGGCTGAGTGTCAAAGCTTTACACTGCGTTCCAAATTATTATGCAAATGACATTTTTCTAAGATTTTCTAAATTGTCAACTCAAATGAGAGTCAGCATAATTTTCAAGTCTTTAACTGGTAGAGGATCAATTAAATGTGGTGGAAAAAATTTCCTAGTGATAACAGTATTTTTTTCAAAAATAAATATAGTAAAAACCTCAAAATCCACTGTTCCAAATTATTATGCAACTCATCGTTTCAATACATTTTAAAGCATGTAATTAACTGAAAATGGCCATTTGTTGAATTTGTAGCATTAGGAGGTCATATTTACTGAAATCAAAAGCTATTTCAATCAAAAAAATATTAACAGGTCAAGTTATATTTTACCATAGGAGCCCTTGTGTGATAGCAGCTTCAACATTCTTAAATCCATTAAACGTGTGAGTTTTTGTATAGAGTTTCTGCTTGGATTTCTTTGCAGGATGTCAGAATAGCCTCCCTGAGCTGCCGTTTGGATGAAAACTGCCTCCCACCCTCATAGAAGTTTTTTTTGTTGAGGCTCCAAAGGTTCTCATCAGGGTTGAGGTCAGGGAAGGAGGGGGTCCACATCATGAGTTTCTCTCATTTTATGCCCATAGCAGCCAGTGATGCAGAGGTATTCTTTACAGCAGGACATGGTGCGTTGTCATGCATGAAGAGGATCTTGTTAGGGAAAGCACGGCTCTTCATTTTGTAGCATAGAAGACAGTGGTCAGTCAGAAACTCCACATATTTTTCAAAGGTCATTTTCACACCTTCAGGGAGCCTAAAGGGGCCGACCAGCTCTCTCACCATGATTCTGGCCCAAAACATGACTCCGCCACCTCTTTACTGACGTCACAGACTTGTTGGGACATTGTGGCCATTCACCAACCATCCACTACTAGGGTTACACGGCGCTCATCAGTGAACAGGACTGTTTGAAAATGAGTCCTCATGTATTTCTGAGCCACTGCAGCCGTTTCTGTTCATGAACATTTAATTCACAGTTTAAGGGAGGCCCAACTGCAGCCTCTGGAGGGTCCTACACCTTGATGTTTGGGAGACTCCAGAGGCACCAGCAGCTTCAAATACCTGTATGCTGCTTTGTAGAAGCTGTTCTATTCATCTGATGTGTTTGTCTGGCAGAAACCGTCCATATTGTGCCTTTATCTGCACAAACCGGAGTGTGCTCTGAATCATCCACAAATCTCTTATCAGTATGATGATTATGCTTTATCTTTTATGAAATATCGAAGGTTTTCATATCTAGACCAAGGCATTCAACTATTTCATGCTTTTCATCAGCAGAGAGACCCTTTTTCTTTCCCATATTGCTTGAAAATGATGATCTGCATATTAAAGTGGAACACCCTTTTTCAGTATTTTTTCCCTTAACTGGGCTTAACCTGAAAACTAATCATCCCAGGTCTCTGAGATTAATGTCAGTGATACATAGAGCCCCAAGACACGATACCATCCATGAGTTTCATTATTATTATTATTTTTGTTACCTTTTTGACACAAAAAAACAATTTGCATAATAATTTGGAACGCAGTGTAAAGTGCATATGACAGGTTTTAATGCTTTGTAAAATAACTTATGTAAAAGGAGAACACCCGTCGCCCAAGAAGTGACTTCCTGTTTCGATCCAGCACACCAAAATAAAAGCACCATCTTATTCATTAGTTCAACAGTTCATAAGGTCACGGTTGACCTCTGCACCAAACACTTGCACTAGGTCCGTCGCAATTTAAACCATAACCTCCAGCCAAATTGACAGCTGTGGCGGTTCTATACGATGTGTGTTTCAAATGGCGTTACGAAGCACAAAACATTTTTATTTATTTTTTACGAAACTCAATATGTGGCGACCGGTGTTGGGCATGCCAGTACAGCGGTTAGCGCTCGTGCTTCACAGCTAGAAGGTCTGGCTTTCTGTGTGGAGTTTGCATGTTCTCCCTGTGTCTGCGTAGTACTCCGGGTACTCCGGTTTCCCCTACCACTAAAAACATGTACAATAGGCCATGA
Source organism: Gobius niger (assembly GCF_951799975.1). Lineage (NCBI taxonomy): Eukaryota > Metazoa > Chordata > Actinopteri > Gobiiformes > Gobiidae > Gobius > Gobius niger. The sequence goes on from NC_136856.1 coordinate 5,923,470, forward strand.
TGAATGCGAATGTGTTTGAGAGTGCGCATGGGGGACAACTGATGGAAATTAGCCCAAGGCTACAATCTGGTGTTTACAAGCATGAGACCCATGTATGTTCATTAACATGAACTGCCCCGAGCAAATAAACCAATTAATAACAAATTAAAATTCTGCGGTGCGTGGGAAACGCTGCAGGCTATAAAAGGAAGAAGGAGGTGGAGCTGACAAGTGCAGGACACCACGCTCTGAAACAGGAACAAACGCAGGAGGTGCTGCATCGTTTCAGAGGATCAGAGGACTCTACCTCAAAAAACATGAGGCTCAGTCGCAGCGGCTCAGGACTAACACCTGAACACTATTTTGTTGTACGGTAATGACAAATAAAGCACTTACTTCGATGTTTTTACAGTGAGATTTACAGTTCTTCACCGTTTAATTCAGCATAACTTTGCATCTTACCGTCTGAAACAATTCTCATTTAATTTATGCTTTATAATAAATATGATAATAATAATAATAATTAAAGCCGCAAGCGGCATTTAGAGGCCCTCGCGAGCAGCATTGGCCAGTTGGCGCACGCCGTCGCACACTACCGCAATAACCGGGGTGCGCTAATGCGCCCTACGTTGTTAAAATGACGCTACCACCCTTGGTCGAGTTTATAAAAGAGCAAAGGCAAGAAATGGCGCCTTTGGCGCTAGATCACTCGATGTTTCCCAAAATGGCCGACTTTGTGGGGGTTGCCTAGCAACCACGTAATGTACTTTTTTGTTCAGAGAGTCATGACGCACGTTTGTAACAATTTTGGTTTGGCTGCGCCAAACTTGACATCGGGTCGTTGCCATGGCAACACGGTGGGGAAATGGGCGTGGCCATCATTGACTTTTTTGATAGGGGTCACGTGTCGGATGTGTGTGCCAAATTTTGTTTGTCTACGACAAAGTTCACTTTTAGTTTTCAATTCATTTTTATTCGGTGCTCTGCAGGGGGCGCTATCGCGCCAATTTTCAAAATTCCTATATCAAAACATCCGGGGCCGACGACTTGACCAACGATTCAAGTTACACTAAAATCGGTATGTGCGAGTTATGACTCTTCGAAGGCGACAGCGAACGCCGAAAACAAACGCCAAATTCATGGCGTTGCCATGACAAAACCGGAAATCCTATTAGAAAGTTTTTAAGTAAGGGATAATGTATTTTTTTCAGAGGTCCTTTATCAGAAAATAATGTCTTCACGTTGTGAAGAGCCGTATAATAATAACTTTTATTATACGGCTCTTCACAACGTAAGTAGAACGCTCCGTTGATTTGAATGGGATTTCCCAACGTTCTACCGGTCATTATTTTCTGTTATTATACGGCTCTTCACAACGTAAGTAGCACGCTCCGTTGATTTGAATGGGATTTCCCAACGTTCTACCGGTCATTATTTTCTGATAAAGGACCTCTGAGAAAAATATTGACCGCTGCCAATGGCAACGGAGTTCGTGCTTTCATATCACTCCACGCGTACGTAGTAGCGGACACTATCTGTCCCTGTCACTGCGAGAGAAGTCGGGGAATCGCTCGTGAAGTTGGCGTGAGTCTGACTTTCAACTTACCCAGAGATTCACCACCATTTCTCCTCTCCAACTGCGCCTTCAACTAAGTAGCTAGGCTAGCTACTAGCCTTGCTGCTTCTAGCCTAGCAAAACGTTGCCTAGCAACGCGCAAACTTTTGGGAACTATTTGTCGCGGAAGTCATTAAATAAACCTTCCGACCTTCATAAAAGTGTACAAAGTTTATGTTGTGTGTGTTCAGTTGGCAAATGGCCGTATAATAAGCGGGATAATGTATAGAACGCTGGTCATTATCGGGAAAATAAGCACCGACAGGGCGCACCGTTTCGCCCTTACTTAATGCCCCACATGTGTAGATGATCTGGAGCGACCGGGGAGTCGCTGCGTTCAACGCCCTAGGACGAGTTCGTTCAAATGAGAGGGCATGAAATGGCGTCTTCGGCGCCAGGTTGCTCTTCTGGCCAAAATGGCCGCCATACGGTTGGTTGCCTAGCAACCACGTAATATCTTTTTTTCTTTGGCTTCACGCGACCAATCACTGTGCCGAATTTTTTTGTCTACGACGAACTAACATTTTCGGGGTTTTTGGGTCTTGCCATAGGGCGCAATGTAAACTTGATTTTCTGGGGGGCGCTGACGTGCCATCTTTTTGATTTTTTTTAATCCACCCGTGAGGTTCATTGTCAATTGTCATGTTTTCAATGTTTCCTAATGCATTTTTTTTCATATTTTTGTGCGAGCAGAAACAAATATGCCGCTTTCGCGGCAAATACCTGTATCATTGGATAGGCCTCGATGCCCTGAGTCACTCTAGTAGTGTTTTGGGCACTGGGGAGTGGCCAAAACATGGCAATGTTGCGCCTTGCATGGATTTTTTACCTTTTTTCACACGTAATTGTACAGCCTGGCCGCTCGGGCCTAATGATAATGCATCGGTTTTATACAGCGCTTTTTTCTTTGGGCTGTGCTGGACGAGGCTTTGTGCAGTGCTCACACTCTCCCATCATCAATCCAAGATCATGGCTAAAAATAAAGCAAAACTGGATCTTTTTTTGCAGAAGCTTTGCCACATGTTTCAGTACATGCTGTAATCAAAGCTCAAAGTGTTCCAGCGTGGCAGTGTAGTGTTTGTATTTGCACCAATAAGGGTTTTATAGAAAAGCAATTGCACTTTTCTCTCACGTGGTAGAAACAAACCAGATCCTGCTGCAGCAAGAACCCCGTGATTGAACATAGATCATTATATAATTCACTTAGCAACAAAATACCCATGAGCAGGGAGGACAGAAGCACAAACCAACCACAACATGGACGTCCGAGGTGCTTGAACAGCCTATATCGAAGACAAGCTACTTCTGACCTGCTAACAATATACTTTAATTTACGGCAATGTCATCTTTACAAAGGTCTGACCAATTAGACTTGTTTTTAGAGCTTTGTCAGCGAAATACCGGCCCTCGTTAGAAAACTTTCCCACCTAAAGCGGTCGTGGCACATTGTCTGTTGTTGTTGGTCCAATTAGCTCGGAGTTTGGCCTCTTCACTTTTGATTGATGCTGGTGTGTGGCTCCTCTATTGTCATCGCTAATATGAGCTTGTATCTCCACGAGGGACGCACAGTCGTTACAGAAATGTGGACAAATTACTCTTTCCCCCACGGTTACTTCAGGGTCCAAGGGATATTTGTCAACTCCGGCAGTGCAGTGTCTTTGAATGGGCTTAAAAGCTTTGAGAGGTTTAGTGCTAGGTACAGTATAGTGGTGTGTAGGCTACGGTGTGCCAGAATTGAGAAAGAAAGTGACAGGTTTGACACATTTTTTAACAGCACACCAAGGCCGTGACTGCACTCCCAAAGCCCAGCCCAAACCTCTTCATTAAAGCCACACTGCGTAGAATTTTACCCAAATAATAACATTGAAATTCAAGCCTTTGTTTTATGACAGATATTTTCATCACTTAAAAATACAAACAAACAAACATGAGCCTTTGCTGTGAGCGGCTCAGCTCTCCTAACACATGAGTGTAACTTAACCAGTAGTGGGTTCCGGCTCGTCTCCATGGCGATGTTGGTTGAATTTGAGATTGAAACAGGTTATGCTCTCATACAAATCCATTCTCTGATTGCCCACTGCAGTAATAGCATCAATAGGAGCATGTTTTGTGTTGATGGCAACAGTATGGTCCAAAATGTTACACAGTGTACCTTTAAGTTTGTGAACGACGCAACAGGAGTGAGGCGAGCGTCCACGTGCACACAGAACAATCTCTCTCTTTAAATGTGGAGGACACAGCCAGCATGTTCCTCTGAGGGTCAACAGAGAAGCTGTGGAGAGAGTGACCAGTGATCCATCCATCCATCCATCCATCCATTCCACTTGTCCATTGCCGGGTCGTCAAATCACATTGCACCAGCCCCTATGGCTCCTCCTGCAGGTGGTGGGTCCACAGAAGAACGGCCTCACGATTCTAACTGGGCCTGTTGGTCTCTCATAAGGGGCTCTATCCAAGTAATCAAATTAAAGTAACTTATTATACGGCTCTTCACAACGCAAGTAGAACGCTCCATTGATTTGAATGGGATTTTCCAACGTTCTACCGGTCATTATTTTCTGATAAAGGACCTCTGAAAAAAATAATGACCGCTGCCATTGGCAACAGAGTTCGTGCTTTCATATCACTCCGCGCGTACGTAGTAGCGGACACTATCTGTCCCCGTAACTGCGCCTTCAACTAAGTAGCTAGGCTAGCCTAGTCTTTCATATCACTCCGCAAGTAGTCCGGTCACTTGTCGTAACTGAAAAAAATCAGCGACGAGCTTTCAGCGACACCCTGCGGTCGAAAAAATGAGTGACTTTGAAGTGAATTCCAGCAACAATGTATACATGTTGGTCTTAAAGGCACATCGCAAGCGTGGCAAAGACACCAGCCAGCATCATCTGCCCATCTCCAGCGATGATTTAAGAAGATCAAGGATTCAGGGGTCCTTTCTACAACTACAGCCATCGGCCTTGTAAGAAAAGTATGGTTTGATGTCCAGTTACACCTTGCACGTAGTGGAAGGGAGGGTAACCGAGACCAAACACGGGAGTCTTTCCAATTTAAACGAGATGAAAATAGAAAAGAATACATCACATTATCCCACAATGCAGAAACGAAAAACCACAAAGACCCCAGGGATCCGATGCAACAGATGTATCGCGGGAGCATTTTTGCTGAGCCAACCAACCCAAATTGCCCAGTTTCAAGTTTTAAAAAGTTCTTTCCCATTGCCCACCGGAAGCCGCTCCATTCTACCTACACCCTCTGAGAAAGCCTCAGGATGCCCTCAACCAGCAGAACATCTGGTATTCCAGGGAGCCCATGGGACATAATGCACTGGGACAAATGATGCCAAACATCAGCAAGGCAGCTGCACTTTCGACACGCTACACCAACCACAGTCTGAGCAGTACAGCTGTGCAGCTACTGTCAAAATCCGGCCTGCAAACCAGGGAGATCATGACGGTTACTGGACACAGATGCGAGACCAGCCTGAAGAGCTACTGGGCTCCCACAACATCCGACCGGGAGAAGTGGAGCCAGATCCTTTCTGGTGAGTTGCTAACGCTATTGCCTAATGCATTTCCCCGATCTAGCTAGCCTATTCAGCATGGTATATGCTCTGTTTCCAGATGCGCCTGCCACTATCTCTGTCCCTGTCCCTGCGAGAGAAGTTGGGGGAATCGCTCGTGAAGTTAACGAGAGTGCGACTTTCACCATACCCCGAGATGCACCACCATTCTTCCTCTCCAACTGCACCTTCAATGGGAATGTCCAGTTTAACATCAATAAATGGCTAGCCTCGCTGCTACACTGCCTGGAATCACAACGAACGTTGCCAAGCAACGCGCAAACTTTTGGGAACTATTTGTGGGGTAACTACACTTTATGTATTTATTTTCCCCATAATGACCAGCGTTCTATACATTATCCCTTACTTATTCAAGTCACTGTTTGTAACTATTTCGTCATTTCCTGAGTAAAAAGTTATATTTCATGTCATGTTTTCAGCATGAGGATTATTCATATGGGATACACAGTAAGCACCCACGACACAAATGTAAATAACAATGGTGTCTGAAAGCCTATTTGTTCAGCACTGAGTTTTCCGAAGTGTGCTTGAACGCCCCATCATGTGAGCAGCGCATGTACAGCTAGTGCGCTGTTCAGTTCGTGCTCAGAGATGAGAGCAAATGACAGGACCACTTTTCCTTTACTTTGTGTGCGTTTATGAAACTCAGGTGAGTTTTTGTTGTTTGCTGTAGCATATTTGGGGAGCAAGGTGGTGAGAATGTTTGGAGTTTCTGTCACTTGTGCTACCTGATGCGTATTACTGATGCGTGACCAATTAAGCACTTTTCACGAGGCTGCGCCATGTTATTTGGGCATCATGTTTATTATGTTGAATAATTAGCCTTGGAAATGTGTTGTTATTGCCTTTTCTATGTTTCTAAGTTGAGCACTACTGTGTTAGAGTGCTGTAAATTATTATTTATGTACTTTGCTAATTGTAATGAGGACACCAGGCATAGTTATTTTATTTACATTTATTATTTAAAGACCAGTATTTTAATTACTATATTTTCCTTTGTTTTCTTTGTACCCAGACCACACACACATACGCACGTGGAAACCTGTATACTCCTCGCTGCTGAAATAAAGTTGAAGAAAGATTCTCTGACCGGAGTCGTCTGTAGTGCTCCTACCCTAACCACTAGTCCAAACTTTACATGGTCCTTCGAGCCGGATTAGGGTTCCCCCGTCACTATGGAGTCAGCAACTGATGGTCAGCAGTCGGAGTCATCAGTCCGACCGAAGAGGGACACTCGTCCACCTGTACATTTGGCCGATTATGAAATCACTCTTCTGCCCTCTCAAGAGCCTGTGGCCCAAGCCTCCTCTACCCCTGTAGGACAACCAGGCCAGGCTCAGTCAATCAGAGCTAAGAGTGTGAAAAGTTTCCGGTCAGCTGCACATTCACGACGGTCCTCTCAAGCATCTCAGGGTCTCCATACTATATTTCGAAGTACGTCTGATATACATGCAGCTGCGTTAGAGGAGGAGATCAAAGGATTGGAGCTCGCCGACCTTCAAGAGGAAATAGAAGAGGAGAGGAAAGCTGACTTGGAGGCTGCAGCATTGGATGCACAAGCCAGAGAAGGACAGCGGCTACAAGAGGAAGCACATCTGGCTAAAGAGAGAATAGCTAGAGAGATGGGAAGACGCAGACGCTTGAAGAAGCTTGAGAAGGAGGTACACATTGCCAGTCTTGTAAAGACCTACTTATCAGAGACGAATGATGATGCCTTGTCTACTGCGTCAGCTCCCGCTTCGTTCTCCCAGCTACCTCTGTCACAATTTGGTCAACAGCCACCTCCGGTGCCATTGGTCCTCACTCAGCATCCACCTGTGCAACAGCCAAATCCAACACTAAATCAGGTACCACCTCTCTCCACTGTTTCCGCACAGATATTAGCACCACCTGCTAATCCCGTCATGAGTGCTCAGCCCAGTGTTCCTGCTATCGCAGCACCAGTTTCTGTACTTCCACCTGCATCTGTCTCATTCGTGCCCGTGATCCCCACGGTAACTACCCAGGCAGTTGGAGCACCACCAACAACGAGGTCCGCTGTTACAACTACTCTCCCATCTCAGTACCTAGGAGTTCCGGCTACCGGTGGAAGCTTCATAATGCCACCACGAGCAGTTACAGTGGCACCGCCACCTCCTGCAGTACAGTATGCTCACTCTAGTATACCAGCTGCAACACCAGTTCCTGCGGCACCACCCTGGACCTACCCAGGGATGGAAACCCTGATTGCTACGTCTTACGGCATTCCCAAACCGACACTTCCCTTCTTCGAGAGTGGTAAAGAAAGCGATTTCGCACTTTTGAAGATGGCGCTCGACAACTTGATGAACAGTCATCCCCATCTCAGCGAGCACTATAAATATCAAGTTCTCCTGAGTCAGCTCAAACTCCAGAGTGCTCTGCAGTTGGCCAAATCATACATGTATGACCCCGCACCGTACACAGCTGCATTGGGAGCTCTGCAAGACAAATATGGCCAGCCAAGACAACTTGTCCAAAGTGAACTAGGGGCAATACTCAACTCACCAGCCATCAAGTCAGGAGACGCCGAGGCATTCGACTCCTTCGCCCTCTCAGTCCAGTCGCTTGTCGGTATGCTGCGCACTTTAGAGGGACCTGTTGGATACGAGCTCAAGTGTGGTTCCCATGTCGACCGTCTCTTAAGCAAGATGTCTCCTTCCCACAGAGATGGATTTGTGGAATATTGTCTCGTTCGTGGCATCCTGCAGCCAGGTTCAGAGCTCACCTACTCTCTGCCCGACCTCGCTGCGTGGCTCCAGATGAAAGCTCAAGCCAAGCGTCTTGCCAGTCGAGCTACTCTTCTCTACAACTCTACAGGGCCTTCCCCTCCAAAGAGAGACCAACGTAGTTCAAAGCCCAAAGATAAGACGGCGTCAGTCTTTCTCTGCTCAGGGGAGACAGCCGACAAGGATACCTCTCAGTCAAAGTCCCAAACTTTCAAACCCAGTCCTTATTGCCCATTCTGCAACAATAAGGAGCACTATCTTAACTCATGCCTCGAATTCAAGAAATTGTCTACCGCTGAGATTAAGAAGTGGATCCAGGAAGGTGACAGATGTTGGAAATGCGGCCGCAACCACAAAGCTACTGCCTGTACACTCAAACGCCCATGTAGGACTTGCAAAGAAAAACACCTTACAGTTTTGCATGACACCATCCAAGAGTCATCGCAGAAAGTGCTGATGGTCAGTAATCCAAAGCCCACTGTCTACATTGAGCAGCCCAGAAGCCCTCAGAGAGTGTTGCTGAAAGTTGTCAAAGTGCTTCTGCATCATGGCGATCGCGTCTTAGAGACATTTGCAGTGCTCGATGATGGTTCGGAGAGAACGATTATCCTCCCACAAGCTGTAAAGCAACTACAACTCTCTACACATCCAGAGACACTTCATCTGAGAACAGTCCAGCAAGAGGTTAAGGAGCTGAAAGGTTCCTCAGTCAGCCTTCATGTATCTCCCATCTTCAAACCAAACAAGAAGTTTTGGATTCAGCATGCTTTCACTGCAGAAAGTCTGAGCTTATCTGAGCACACGTATCCAGTAGCAGCTCTCCAGAAGCGCTATGAGCATCTCAAAGGACTTCCTTTGACGCCTATCCACAGAGCCCAACCTCTACTCCTCATCGGCTCAGATATGCCTCAGCTCCTCACTCCGACACAGCCAGTCAGAGCAGGTCCAGCTGGTGGTCCCATGGCAATCTGCACTAGGCTAGGCTGGTCCTTGCAAGGTCCTTCTGACATCCTGCCAGTCTCGTCTCACCAGCCATCCTGTCTGCACATCGCCACTGAGTCTTCCTATACTGAACTCCTCAGGAATGTGGAACGCCTTTGGCACATTGACACAGTCCCTTACGTCAGTGAGAAGACTGCAACGCGTTCCAAGCAAGACCAGCAGGCCCTCATCCTTCTACAGACAGCCTCCGAACGTGTATCTGTCGATGGTACCCAGCGCTACGCTACTCCACTGTTGCGTCGTCAACCAGTCATCCCACTCTGTGCTCCGCAAGAGGCCGTGATGCCCAACCTACGCAGCACTGAACGCCGGTTGGCCAAGGACACGGTTCGAGCAGCCTCATACTGCAAGGAGATGGATAAACTTGTTCAGTCCGGTTATGTCGCAGAGATCTCTACAGAAGAGGCAGCCAAGTCTACAGAGGCGTGGTATGTACCCCATCATATGGTGCACCACAATGGAAAGGACAGAGTAGTCTTCAACTGTTCCTTTTCCTTCAATGGCCTGTCCCTGAATGACCAACTCCTGCCAGGACCAACGCTCGGTCCGACCATGATTGGAGTCCTGATGCGGTTCCGATGTCATGCTGTAGCCATAAGTGGAGATATTAAGTCGATGTTCCACCAGATCCGCTTGCTGCCCAGTGATAAACCACTCTTACGCTTCCTGTGGCGGGACATGCAGAGGACATCTGAACCACACATATTCCAATGGGAGGTGCTACCATTTGGAACGACGTGCAGTCCCTGTTGCGCCGTCTTTGCTCTGCAGCAACACGTCAGGGACCATGAACCACCAGACTCTCCACTCATGCACGTGATCGAGCACTCGTTCTATGTCGACAATTGCCTTCACAGTGTGAGGAAAGCTGAAGAAGCCAAGGCTCTGGTCGATGATCTGCGAGCACTTCTGAGCAAGGGAGGTTTCGAGATTCGACAATGGGCTAGTAACGTGCCTGACGTTGTCGCACACCTACCTCCTGAAGCACAGTCGGCTAGCAGTGAGCTATGGTTATCCAAGGCCAGTGACAACCTCCAAGAGCCCGCGCTTGGACTCTGCTGGGATTGTTTGAACGACACTCTGAGTTACAAGCATCGTCACTCCGAGCCATCAGCCGCCACCCTTCGCAACGTCTACAGTGTCCTTGCCAAACTTTACGACCCATTGGGCTACATTGTGCCATTCACCACAAGATGTAAAGTGCTTGTTCAGGACATGTGGAAGGCTAACATTGGCTGGGACGACAAGATCCAACCCGCTGATCTTCTGGAGAAATGGTCAAGTTGGGTGCAGGAAATTCCCACTCTGCAACATCTCAAGCTGCCTCGTCCTTATGCACCAGCCACCGCCGACACTGCAAATGCAACACGTCACATCCACATCTTCTGTGATGCCTCGGAGCGCGCCTATGGATCAGTAGCCTACATGCAGACGACAGATGACAGTCAACAAATCTATGTCTCCTTCGTTTTTGCCAGATCGAGAGTCGCACCCCGTAAGCAGCTGTCCATCCCGCGTCTCGAGCTCAGTGCTGCACTTACAGGCGCACAGCTGGCTAGAGTGATAGAGACAGAGCTTGAAGTTCCACCGGAGGACATCACTCTTTGGTCAGATTCCACCACCGTTCTGCATTGGATCAAATCAGAATCCTGTCGTTACAAAGTGTTCGTGGGAACATGTGTCGCAGAAATCCAGAATCTGACCAACCCTGGTCAATGGCGGTATGTTGACACTCTAAGCAATCCAGCTGATGACATAACCCGCGGACTCACTCTGCTAGAGATGGTACAAGATCATCGCTGGAACAAAGGTCCACATTTCCTCCGTCTGTCAGAGAGAGAGTGGCCCACCATGCCAGCATCTGAGTCAGAACCAGACACCGTAGAGTTAAGAAAGTCTGCCTTCGTGGGAACTGTCTCCAGCATCTTTCCCACACAACTTCCTGACTCCAGTAAGTTCTCCACCTGGAAAGAGCTTCTTCAGGAAACCGCTAGCTCCCTTCATGGGGCGGCTGATGCCAGTACTACAGCACCATGTCCTGCTGCCGATTTTCTGCAAGCAGAGAAGTTGATGTTACAAAGGGCTCAAGAGGACCTCTTTGCTGAAGAATACAGGGCTCTCAGAGCTGGACATACCCTGCCTTCAAACAGTCGTCTCTCATCTCTGTCACCAGAGTACGATGTAGCCACAGAGCTACTCAGAGTCGGTGGCAGGTTGAGGAATGCTGAAGGACTAGATCTGGATACCATCCACCCAGTTATCCTGGACCCAAGTCACCCTGTGACAAAGCTCATCATCAAGGATACTGATGAGTCACTACTGCACCCTGGGCCAGAGCGAGTTCTTGCCGAGCTCAGACGCAGATTTTGGATCATCCGCGGCAGAGAGGCCATTCGGAAACATCAACATTCATGTCTGGAGTGCCAACGTTGGAGAGCAAAACCTGACGTGCCGAAGATGGCCGATTATCCACCAGCTCGACTACGACTCCATAAGCCACCATTCTATTCAACCGGAGTTGATTGCTTTGGACCTTTCCAAGTGAGGATCGGTCGCCGCACTGAAAAAAGGTGGGGCATTGTCTACAAATGCATGACAACTCGCTCGGTGCATCTGGATCTGTTGGAGAGCCTTGATACAGACGCTTTCCTGCTGTCACTAAGAAGATTCATCTCTCGACGTGGCAAACCGTTCGAACTCCTCATGGACAATGGTACCAACTTTGTCGGTGGAGAGAGAGAGTTGCGTGAAGCCGTCGCTGCCATGGCACCTCAGTGGAGAGAGCAACTTGCAGGACAGCAGATATCCTTCCGATTCAATCCTCCGAGTGCTCCGCACTTTGGTGGCACATGGGAGAGGGAAGTGAAATCTATCAAGACTGCACTTCGCGTTGTCCTAAAAGACCAGACTGTTCCTGAACCTGTCCTGATGACAACCCTAGTGGAGGTCGAAGGCATAATGAATGCGAAACCCCTAGGCTACTTGTCATCAGATGCTTCTGATCCAGACCCGGTCACGCCTAACCTCCTCCTTATGGGCCGTCACGACTCGTCTCTTCCTCAAGCTGTTTACGACCCCAGTGACCTCGGGAGAAGACGTTGGAGGCACAGCCAAGCCATCGCCGATCGCTTCTGGTCATCCTTCATCAGTCACTACCTTCCAGGGCTGCAAGAGCGCAGTAAGTGGAGGAAAGATGGTAAGGCACTCTCCACAGGCGACGTTGTCTTAATCGTGGATCCTCAACACCCCCGAGCGTCGTGGCCTGTAGGTCGGATTACCCAGACCCATCCAGGAGCAGATGGACGCGTACGGACTGCCAGCGTTCAAGTGAAGGACCGCACCTACGTTCGTCCAGTCGCCCGGCTCATCCTGCTCCCAGCTCTTGAGGACAAAGATGAAGAAGAAACCACCAAATAGACTTTCTCCTATTCTTCAACTGCCGTGCGGACAGTTGGGGGCGGCTTTGTCTGAAAGCCTATTTGTTCAGCACTGAGTTTTCCGAAGTGTGCTTGAACGCCCCATCATGTGAGCAGCGCATGTACAGCTAGTGCGCTGTTCAGTTCGTGCTCAGAGATGAGAGCAAATGACAGGACCACTTTTCCTTTACTTTGTGTGCGTTTATGAAACTCAGGTGAGTTTTTGTTGTTTGCTGTAGCATATTTGGGGAGCAAGGTGGTGAGAATGTTTGGAGTTTCTGTCACTTGTGCTACCTGATGCGTATTACTGATGCGTGACCAATTAAGCACTTTTCACGAGGCTGCGCCATGTTATTTGGGCATCATGTTTATTATGTTGAATAATTAGCCTTGGAAATGTGTTGTTATTGCCTTTTCTATGTTTCTAAGTTGAGCACTACTGTGTTAGAGTGCTGTAAATTATTATTTATGTACTTTGCTAATTGTAATGAGGACACCAGGCATAGTTATTTTATTTACATTTATTATTTAAAGACCAGTATTTTAATTACTATATTTTCCTTTGTTTTCTTTGTACCCAGACCACACACACATACGCACGTGGAAACCTGTATACTCCTCGCTGCTGAAATAAAGTTGAAGAAAGATTCTCTGACCGGAGTCGTCTGTAGTGCTCCTACCCTAACCACTAGTCCAAACTTTACAAATGGGGCTGGAAATGCTGTCACTATTTTGAGTTTGTGTCAGCTAAAAATGACAATATTAAAGAGATTAGATGCGAGTTGGGCATTTTTATACTCACTACTGCCACCTCAGGTCTTATGTGTAACTGCACCTTCTATATTAAGCTCGTGGATGACGGCACTTCGGACCCGAATTAACACCTTTTTGAGTGACAGTGCAGGATTGTAGAGGTAGTTGTGGTGAACAGGTCTGAGCTCATTCTACACATTAGGACAGTGGTAGGCAACGTCAGGCCCGGGGGCCAAATCCGGCCCTCCATCATCAAACCTCTGGCCCTCAAGATGATATTGAGAAATAACACTTTAGAAATCAGAGATCATATGCTTGCTATAGTACTCAAAAATGTGGAAAAATACTGTCAATTCCTTTAAAATGTCTTAGCAAAACACCAAATTAAGCCATAATATGAAGGGTCGTGTTGACGCCCGAAACTTGTGAAAAATCTAAAATTTTTCACAAAATTTTAGATTTTGTGAAAAATCTAAAAGCTTTGTAGCTTGTACAAAGCTAAGGGTGCGCTTAGCTTTGTACAAGCTAAGCGCACCCTTCATTTCTGCCTAATTTAAATCAAACTTATCAAAGTTCATTTTCAAGGTAACTGTGGCAGCGCTGATCATTGGGTACACCAGCGTTACTTTCTCTGGTAGAGTCCTGTCCCCATCAAGAACTGCTCGAGCTGCAGGTTGTGAGCTTCTGCATTGCACTTCAAAACATTATTTTCTTCAAAGTTGTTTTTAAAGGTTGGCATTTAGCTCTGGCAAAGCACAAAGAAAGGCACAACCGAAACAGGTCGCTTATGTGCTGAGTCCAAAAGTGAACAAAAGCCGATACAAAGCGTGGGCGGCTCTGAACATTTTATTGTTTATGAACCTCATGTTGTGTTTCTGTGTGAGACCAGATCTGGACAAAGGAAGAATGGGAAAAAAAGCTCAGAATTTACCCAAGACCTGTTTGCTTTGAGGCAACAGTTCTGCCAAGCATAATGTTCTTTTTCAAGTCTCATTCATTTCATTTTTGCAGCCAATTATAATCTTATTGATTCATTTCAGGGAAAAAAAAGAGAAATCCTGAGTGAAATACAAAGGTAATTATGTAAACAGCCTCGGTGCAAAAGGCCACGACTCATTTGGCTAAGTTAGACTGTCTGCGTTCAACAACAGATATTGCGCTGAATGCAAATGTGCCGCCGTTGCTCATTCACATGCTGAAACGGAGCAAAAACATGCATACATTATTTGAGATTTGTGTTTTGGAAGTCCACAAGGAAACCGCATTCTGTTGGATTATATATTTTTGAACCAGGTTCTTTCATTCCGGAGAAGTAGTTTCATCCTGTCTGGTTTTCTCTGAGGAAAAATTAGACTTTAATGTGATTGTGGGAGTGTTTTCTGCTCTAACACTGCACAGATTCTCCCCACAGGTTTTCATGGCCCTCCATCCATCCATCCATCCATTTTCTTCCGCTTTATCTGGGGCCGGGTTGCGGGGGCAGCAGTCTCCCCTAATGGAGTCATTAATAAGGATATGGCTCCATCTGCTGGTCAAACTGTGAAAATATGATCCACATATCCATCCATATGACCGGTGCTGTATAAACACTGTTGGATAATTATGAATAAAAGGTGGGAATCAATCTCACAGTCAGACCCTGGAGTAGAGCATCCACTTGTGGAATTGGAGGTGGAGCTCCATTTCAGTAACCATCTTGCTCACTACTTTTTGCTTGTAGGGGAGACCGGGTTTTGGTTTTGCTTCAGCACCTATAGCTCAGCACCTATAGCTCACTGAATATTTGAGCCAGAGTTCTCAAACTTCACCACGTGAGGTGATATCAAATACACAGTGGTCCTGTTGTACATGATGGGGTCAATTGTAACAGTTAAACCAAAGAAGACAAAACAGAGGCAGCACATTAATCTGGGCAAAATTAGCAAGGGGTCTGTTTTTTGTAATGTCTCTCACTTCTGTTTTTTGTAGTGTCTCTCACCTCTGGTTTTTGGAGTGTCTCTCACCTCTGGTTTTTGTAATGCTGCGATGTTGCGAAAACCAGAGGTGAGAGACGTTACACAAACCAGAGGTGAGAGACGTTACACAAACCAGAGGTGAGAGACATTACGCAAACCAGAGGTCCAAAACCGAGTGGTTACTGCCATCTTCAGGTTAAAAAAAATTCAACCAAAGTCGAATTATGTGATTGGCCAATAACCTTACCCATGAAACGTTACGGTGCCAGAGAATGTCATCACTGCAGCCGTATAAAACCCACTCCCTCCCGCACACGCCCCCGTAGCGAGTTGGATTCAGAGCGAGCGAGTGAGTATTTTCATAGCATTATCAGGTTAGCGTTTCAATAGCATAGCACTTAGTTAGATAGCATAGCATTATTTAGCATAGTTTCTAGTATAGTCATTCGTAGTTAAATAGTGGTAGTTTTTGTAGTTAAATAGTGGTAGTTTTTGTTGTTGTTGTATTTTTGTTAGTACCCAGCTAGCAAATTTCTCTTGGGCCAGAGCCGGCCTACAACCTTACGTTTCTTCTG
Source organism: Gobius niger (assembly GCF_951799975.1). Classification (NCBI taxonomy): domain Eukaryota; kingdom Metazoa; phylum Chordata; class Actinopteri; order Gobiiformes; family Gobiidae; genus Gobius; species Gobius niger. The sequence goes on from NC_136856.1 coordinate 5,939,092, forward strand.
GCTGAGAGTTGGCTTTTTCCACGGCCCTTTGCTGGGCCATAGGTCTTATCGATTCACAGCTGTCGGCGCACTCTAGTGGGCCCACACGCTCGATAAAGGCATAACTAGCGAGAGTTCTCTTCTGGCCCGTTACTGGTTCATACACTTCAAATCTAATGAAGTTAGAATGTGTTCTGGCCCAGTACTGGTTCATACACTTCAAATCTAATGAAGTTAGAATGTGTTCTGGCCCAGTACTGGTTCATGCACTGAAATCCTAATGAAATTATAAATTATGCTCATATACATATTAATTGAATTGCAGGCTTATGAAAATGTCAACATAGATGTCTCTAAATGTAGAAGGAAACATCTAAAAACTGCATGTAAATACAAACCAACCAACAGGCCTACAGTACATTTTACTTGTCACAAATGATTTCTCCATTCAAACATTCACAAAACAGAATTAAACAAGGATTCATGTTGTCAAAACAAAGTTTATTCTCCACCAAAATGCAATTTTAATTAAACAAAACAATCGCAATGGCTGCGCCATTGCGATTGACTGCGGAAATGCGGGAAGCGAATGCAGAAATTGCAGAAATTGTTCAAATTGCAGAAATTGCAGAAATTGTTCAAATTGCATAAATTGCATAAATTGCTTAATTTGCATAATCCATTTTGCATAAACTGGTAAAATGCATAAAATGTCATGTTGCATAAACTGTATAAACTGCATAAAGTGGTAAAATCCCATAAAGTGGTTACTTTGCATAAATTGTTAATATTGCATAAACTTTTGTATTCCATAAACTGGTCAAACTGTTGAAATGGCCTCAGTGCTTGATTGGCAGAAGCTGCACAAATGGCTGAAAGGCCTGGAGTCTCCCCATTGGCTGGATTCGCTCATACACACTAATGCAAAAATTTCAAACTCTCGTATAAAAAAACTGGAAATCTGCAGAAGGCCAATTTTTTCTCAAAACCCACAAGTTGCATAAGCTGAACATGCACAAAGTGCAGAAATTGCATAAAATGCAGAAAAAAGTGCAGAAAAGCATGGATTTGCGGCAGCCCCATTATAAGTCAATGGGAAAAATCTCCGACATTTTGCCCGATTGCGGAAAAACCGTAAGTTGCAGAAGTCCCAAAAGTAATAGCACCCTTCTCCTCAACATGCGGAACATTTTGATGCATAACTTGCATAAATTGCACAAAGCATGAAGGTGCTGAAAGCTCTAGAAAATCGGGAAAAAGATGGAAGAGGAATAATAATAAAGAACATGAAAACCAATAATTGACTGCGGAAGAATTCCGCAGTCAATCAATTACAATGCATTTTAGGTGCTAATTCAGTCATTTCACACTGCATGTCCTATTCAGTTCAATTAATTTGCTATTTTGACAGTAATATTTTTACTGACTTAAACTGATAAACTGAAAATATGGATCAATTGTTCATCTCATGTTAAGTCACTTATTGATTCAAACCCCTGGCTACCCCTCCTGGAACCGCCACCTTAACGTGGTGGAGGGATTTGAGCACCCAAATGATCCTGGGAGCTCTGTTGTCGGGTCTTCGTGCCCCTGTAGGGTCTCCCTCCCATGGCAAACAGGTCCTAGGTGACGGGTCAGAGAAAGAGCGGTTCAGAAGCCCCTTATGAGAGACCAACAGGCCTGGTTAATCGTGAGGCCGTCCTTCTGTGGACCCACCACCTGCAAGAGGAGCCATAAGGGGCTGGTGCAATGTGATTTGGGCAACTCCAACAGCTGCCCCCACGACCCGGGAACGGAAAAGTGGAAGAAGATGGATGGATGGATGGATGGATGGATGGATGGATGGATGGATATATTAGAGGTGGGCATAGATTATTTTTTTTAATCTAGATTAATTCTGAAATTAATCTAGATTAAAATGTCTCGCTTGAATTCTGCCGAAGCCATTCAGAATATGTGTGCTACCCAAATAATGACTAAAAGTAAGTCTTTGAGAACGAGTTTCTCAAATCAGGCGGTGCGTTAGACCAGGGGCTCATCTCCTGTTTCCAAAATGCATCACAAACTGCTTGAGAACGTTCTACTATGATAATTGGTGATGAAAATAATTCATGTTCAAGAAGATGCACTTGTGTTTACTAACTGTTTATTCAGTTAAACATTAATGTTGAACTGTAGGCCGACATTAGAGGTCCTGATGAACTGTTTACAGTCAGTAGCTTTGTGCCAATCAATTTTCTGGTGACAAACTAAATCTCCTCTTCTGCAACTACGACCTGCTACAGAAAAAAGATCCGGGACTTTAATGGTGCTCTTATCGGTGCTTTAAAAGAAAAAAGAAAAACGTTAGATAGAGGCTACTGCATATAGGCAATGTAGCCTAGGCCAATATTTTTTATTAAACTTTTTTATTACACATTTACTCTGTACTTGGACCTAATGTATTCCCAATTTGTGCAAACACTTAATATATGGGAGGCAAAATACAAGTATAGACCAAAATATAAAGTGTAATATTTTTCAAAATAATCGAGTAAGTAAAGGATTAAGTGTCATAGTTTGTTAATCAGGCTGTTGGTTAGATTTGGCTGGAGCTGACACGTGTGCGCGTTCACGCCACTGTGTGCGTCGTTGCGGAACATAGACTCCACTCGAATCGGGTATTTGTGACAGTGCGAGGCTCTGTTCAGTATGAAGGCGTTACGTTTCGCTTTTTACAGCGGGTCAGCGGCAGCAGCTCGGGGGGGTTACGCAGCCGTGCACACCTGTCTCACCGCGCGCACGGCTGCAGAAGGAGGCGCGGAGCGGAGCGGGGCAGGTCCGACACTGCGCACTCGTGCGGGGCTTTTAGTGCTTATTTTAGCGCGGGTGATGCGACCCCGTTAGCCCGACTGTTCTCACAGAAGAAGTAAATAAACTCACTGTGGATCCGTCGTAGAAACTGCTGCTCTTCGCCTCTTTATCCGATTCTCACTCGTCTAGTCATAGCGTCCATTTGGCAAAACTTAATCCATAACAAAAGTAGCTACAACATCCGCGTGGCAGTTGTTTTGGTTTCAGAGGAATCACGTAACAGAGAGGCTGCGTGTAAGATGCATTCATGGACCGTAAGAAGTGCGGGAAAGGCGACTTTTTCACAAATGCGCGGAAAAAACGGACAAATAATTTGCAGTCTGATACACTTTGCTTGCGCCAGAGGCCTCAAGCCGGAATGCTTTAAGCCCTGCATAAAATATCACGGTGAAAGTCATCATAGCAGAGTATAGACCCAGCTCCCAACCCAGCTTTGAGAATAGATTAACGGCGATATTTTTTTTAGCGCGCGATAAGAGTCTCGCGTTAACGCAGCACGTTAACGCCGTTAACGGCCCACCACTAATATATATATATACTAGCTGAGACCAGGCCTTCGGCCGGGCCTCGCTAGTCTCCACATTTGATATTCTGAGATTATGAGTTAGTCCCTATAACCCATCACTCAGTATACAGTGCCTCTCGTAAGTACATTTGCACATTTTGTCACTCTAAACATAAAGATTTTATTTGTATTTTTTTACTGAACGTTCACACACAAGTAACAGACAGCTGTGAAGTGAAAGCAAAATGATACATGATTCCGTTATTTTTCAAAAAATAGAAAAGTGAAAAGTGGGGCGTGCATAAGTATTCATACAGAATTTTCTGAGTGCATTAAATTGCCTTTATAACATTCCTAATGACGGCAGAATGTTCACACCTTGGACTAAGCATTAAATAGAAGCCACCTGTGTGTAATCTACTCTCAGTATAATTTCAGCTGTTCTTTTAGGCCCTCAGAGCTGTGGTCGGAGTGTATTGGTCACTAAACAACATCATGAAGGTCAAGGAGCACCAGAGAGGTCAGGGATAAAGTTATGTAGAAGTTTAAAGCAGCATTAAGTTATACAAAGATTTACCAAGATTTAAACATCTCCCGGAGCACTGTTCAATCCATCATTGGGAAATGGAAAGAGTATAGCACCACTGCAAACTTACCAAGACACGGCTGTTCACGTAAACTAACAAACTGAACAAGGAGAGCACTGGTAAGAAATACAACCAAGTGCCCCAAGATAACTCTGGAGGAGCTGTGAAGTACTGCCGCTGAGCTGGGGGAATTTGTACATGGGACAACTATGAGTCTTACGCTACACAAATCTGGCCTTCATGTACGAGTGGAAGAAGAAAGCCATTATTGAAAGGAGGCCATAAGAAATCCCATTTGAAGTTTGCTAGAAGTCATATGGAGGACACAGCTCCATGTGGAAGAAGGAGCTTTGGTCAGATGAGACAAAAATTGAACTTTTTGGCCCAAATGCAAAACGTTATGTATGGAGCAAACCTGACTGGTCCTGCTCATGGTCCTGAGTGCACCATCCCCAGTGTCAAATATGGGGGGGGGAGCATCATGCTGTGGGGCTGATTTTCCTCAGTGGGGACTGGGGAGATTGTAAGAATAGTTGTGAAGATGGATGGAGCCAAATACAGAAACATTTTGGAGGAAAACCTGCTGGAGTCAGCAAGAGAACTGAGGCTGAGGCGGAGATTCACAATCCAGCAGGACTATTCTAAATCTACAATGGAATGATTCAATAAAAACATATTAATGTGCTAGAATGGCCCAGTCAAAGTCCTGACCTAAATCCTATTGAAAATCTGTGGAATAATCTGAAAACTGCTGTTCACAAACGCTCTCCTTCTAATCTGACAGAGCTTGAGTTGTTTTGTAAAGAGTAATGGGCTAAAATGTCAGTCTCTACATGTGCAAATCTTGTAGAGTCAAACCCCAAAAGACTTTCTGCCGTTATTGCAGTAAAAGGGGGTTCCACAAAGTATTCATGCATGCTGTATGAATACTTATGCACGCCCCACTTTTCACTTTTCTATTTTTTGAAAAATAACAGAATCATGTATCATTTAGCTTTCACTTCACAGTTGTCGGTTACTTGTGTGTGAATGTTCAGTAAAAAAATCAAAATAAAACACAAAATGTGCAAAAGTTCAAGGTGTATGAATACTTTCGAGAGGAACTGTAGCTGTAGACCCGCAGTAAGTAGACCAGTGGTTCCCAACCCATTCCAAAAACTATGGCCACTACAAATGTTTAAAATAATGAATGCTAAAAACAATTTCAAACAAACTGCAATTGGAGTGTCTTTTATACTACAACGACAATATGTTAGCTAAACTCAGGAAATAGAATTCAAGAGACAGTGGAATATGTAGGCATATGGATAAATATTAGGGGCTCAGCTCTCACGGTTCGGTTAACGGTGCAGGACCCGTGGTTTGGTGCATCACGGTGCAAGTGCAATCCAAAAAATAGTAAGTAGGTTTTGAAATGTTGAAATTTGAAATTATTAGACAGTATTTATAATTGTAGAATACAATTGGTAATGCTTTCAAAGCTGCTTTATAATAAAATGTGGCTACCTCTGGGCTCACAATACGTGAAAGCCAAATAGAAAACAAATGGTACAGCAGCAAAGTAAAAAAAAAAAAAAAAGAAAAAGCATCGCAGTGCAGGCCATGCGCTCGTTAAGCGGTAGTTTCATTTTCGCTTTCCGCACACGGAGGCTAAAGCAATCGGAGCAGCGTGCTTGATTTGAAGCTCGTGTTTGGTCAGTTGTTTGGCAACTTTTTGCGTGTACTTTTTTTCGGAGACAAAGCTTTGGAGATGGAATACGGCCAGGACTGGATCTTACGCATTTGTCTGCGCCTCTGACATTACGCAGCACTGGATCTATAATAAGCCACAGCCTCGGTCACTGCAGGAGAGACTTAAACAAAGACGCGCAGATGTGTGTTGGAGGATGTCACTGTACCGGTGCGGAGTGTTTACAGCTGCAGTTTAGCGGTGAGTGACGATGACATTGCCCCGTTTGGATGCGCGCACACGCACGGCAGTCAGATCTCGTGCACTCGCGTGGTTGTGACGGCGGGTTGTCCTGGGACAGCAGCACCGCGGTCCATATGGACCCGTGGCCAATGCCCGTGGCCGGTGGGACGGTCACGTGGTGGCCCCTGGCCAATGGTGATTTATGATTTAACAATAATAATAATTATAATAATTAAAGCCGCGCGCGGCGATAAAGGCCCTCGCCCCTGGCGCACTCCCCCCTTGCGACCACCCTGCTCGCTCTCGTCCCTTGCGACCACCCTGCTCACTCTCGTCTCTTGCGACCACCTCCGCTCGCTCTCGTCCCTTGCGACCCCCTCCGCTCGCTCTCGTCCCTTGCGACCACCTACGCTCGCTCTCGTCCCTTGCGACCACCTACGCTCGCTCTCGTCCCTTGCGACCACCTACACTCGCTCTCATGCCTTACGACCACCTCTGTTTGCTTTGGTCCCTTGCGACCACTCCTCATCACACTAGGTCCTTGCGAGCCCCCCTGACCACTCTAGGCCCTTGCGAGCCCCATGATCGAGCACGCTCATTTTGACCGCCCCTGATCGCTCTCGTCCCTTGTGACCACCTCTGCTCGCTCTGGTCCCTTTTAACCACAATGCTTGATCTTGTCCCTTGGGACCACTTCCACTTGCTTTGTCACTTCCAACCACACTCTCTCCCTCTTCCCCAAACATGTGCCTCACACCCAACCTGGTGTCTCTCTTGCTTGTTTGTTTGTTTGTTTATTTATTTATTTATTTATCTATCTATCAGGACAGTGTACAATTACATAATGCTCGAGAGCAAAGATGACCATACCAGACTGTAGCTTCACAAGCTAATTGCATAATATAACTAGAACATTTTGCAATTGCTATGCAATTGTGATTGATTGCGGAATCGTAGGCTACTAATGCAGAAATAGCAAAAATTGCAAAACATTGTGAAAAAAATCATAATTGCATAATAGTGCTTTTATTGTGAAAAACTCCATTTAGTTGCATTATACTGCTTTATATGCGAAAATCCCTATTAAGTTGCATTACAGTGCATTTTATGCGAAAGTCCCTTTAAGTTGCATTACAGTGCATTATATGTGAAAGTCCCTTTAAGTTGCATTACAGTGCATTATATGCGAAAGTCCCTTTAAGTTGCATTACAGTGCATTATATGCGAAAGTCCCTTTAAGTTGCATTACAGTGCATTATATGCGAAAGTCCCTATTAAGTTGCATTACAGTTTATTATATGCGAAAGTCCCTTTAAGTTGCATTACAGTGCATTATATGCGAAAGTCCCTTTAAGTTGCGTTACAGTGCATTATATGCGAAAGTCCCTTTAAGTTGCATTACAGTTTATTATATGCGAAAGTCCCTTTAAGTTGCATTACAGTGCATTATATGCGAAAGTCCCTATTAAGTTCCATTACAGTTTATTATATTCAAAAGTCCCTATTAAGTTGCATTACAGTTTATTATATGCAAAAGTCCCTTTAAAGGTCCTATATCATGCTATTTTAGCCATTCCAAAGTTAAGTATAGGCATTTATATGATATATTGTACCTCTACCATTATGGAGCACTCATTTTTGTGATAAATATAAGTGTTTTCTGGAGGTATTTTTCGAACCCGGAAGACACAACGCTTCGATTCAGTTAACTCTGCCCCCTCTCTCCGCACATACTTTACCGTAATATAAATAAACAGCAATAAGTGAAGTTACTTCACGATGCAGTTATACGGAGTTGACATCTGCAACACAGCTTCAAAAATGGCTAACACACAAGCTAATATGCTAACACACAAGCTAACCCGCGTTTGGATTGACTTACATTGTGGGACTCGCGTTGGTTATAAAACTTAATCCACTTGGATTCTGGCGAAGGTTCACCAAACATCCATCAGTGCCAGTCACAGAAAAACAATATTTTGGTGAAAGTCGCTGAATCCCGGAGAAAAAAACAGCTGAGTGGCCTCTTCCTGAAAAAGGTTGAATAAACTCCTCGTCCTCGTAGCCAAACGCGCTTCTTTTTCTCCGTCCGTGACATTATCGTTAGTTAAGAATAAAGAACATGTGTCCAGTTATAACGAGCTCCATCTTCACAGCTGCAGCGCAAACATGACTGATCTGTTCAGACGCTCAGGGTTTGTTTTGGCCACAGCTGACCTGGAAGCACCTTGGGCACATCCTTTTTTATTTTTTTTATTTTTTTTTTTATTTTTTTTTCTCTCTTACGACAGAAATAATGAAAACGCTGTTTTACAAATTAAAATCAGGCCGTAAGCATAGAATTAAGACATTACATTACATTACAGACGTGGAGCACTTCCGTTCCGCTGTTACGACACAACTGAACACTCAGTCGTTCACCAGGAGAGGGAGGCGCAGCTGCTCAGAGAGCAGGATTCAGGAGGATTGCGGAGAGCTGTGTGAATGAAGCCACAAACCACTCTGGGGGTGTTTTTGATAAGGAAATAGCATAACAACACGGCTAAAAGCTCCAAAAAGTCGATTTTGCATCATATAGGACCTTTAAGTTGCATTACAGTGCATTATATGCGAAAGTCCCTTTAAGTTGCGTTACAGTTTATTATATGCGAAGGTCCCTTTAAGTTGCATTACAGTTTATTATATGCGAAAGTCCCTATTAAGTTGCATTAATACCTTTAATTTGTAAAGCACTTTACATGGAATCTCAAAGTGCTACAGCACAAGTAAAAACTGACAATAATAAAATAATAAAAGCATAATAAAAGCACACAAAAGTTGAAGTTAAAATGTTAAAAAGGGTACAGAAAAGTCTTGAGTCCTCTTCTGAAAGTCTCCAGAGACTGTGGGGCCCTCAGGTGTGGTGGTAGGGCGTTCCACAGTTTAGGAGCAGCCACCTGGAACGCTCTGTCACCCATTGTCCGGAGCTTTGTTCTGGGGACGGAGAGAAGGTTGGTGTCTGTGGACCTGAGTGTTCTGGTTATGGGCGGAGGGGTGAGGAGTTCAGTGAGATAGTCCGGGGCGTGTCCATGGATAGGTGAGCAGGCAGATTTTGTAGTTGATGCGTTTACCGATCGGGAGCCAGTGGAGGTCACGGAGGGCTGGGGTGATGTGCTGGTGCTTTGGTGTCCTCGTCAGGATCCCGGCCGCGGCGTTCTGAATGTATTGAAGTTTTTGAAGACTTTTTGCCGGGATCCCGACGAGGAGGGCATTGCAGTAGTCCAGCCTGGAGGAGACAAAGGCATGAACTAGTGTTTCAGCGTCAGAGGGGGAGAGACTGGGGCGGAGTTTGGAAATGTTTTTGAGATGGAAAAAGGAGATTCTGCAGAGATTTTGTATGTGGCGTTCAAATGACAAAAGAGGGTCAAAAATGACTCCCAGGTTACGTACAGTGGAGGAAAGGGGGAGGGTGATTCCAGAGAATGAAATATCAGAGATAGGGGAGGATTTGAGTTGGTGGGGGGTCCCGATAAGAATGGCTTCAGTTTTGGAGTTGTTTAATTGTAGGACGTTTTCTGCCATCCATGCCTTTTTCTCCTCCAGGCAGGCTGCTAGAGCTGTTTGTGGGGTTGATGTTGAGACTGAGTCAGTGCGCAGGTAGAGCTGAGTATCATCGGCATAGCAGTGGAAGGAGATTCCATGCTTGCCGATGATATGGCCCAGGGGGAGCATGTAGATGTTAAACAGGGTCGGGCCAAGGACAGACCCTTGAGGGACCCCGCAGGTGACAGTGCGGGGCCGTGACCTGGCATCCCCCAGGGCCACATACTCAACTCTACCCGCCAGGAATGATTTGAACCAGGAGATAACTGTACCGGACAGACCAATGCTGTGTTGCAGGCGGTGGAGAAGGATGTTGTGATCAACCGTATCAAAGGCTGCTGTTAGATCCAGAAGAATGAGAAGTGAGGGGGAGCCCTGGTCAGAGGTCATCAGGAGGTCATTGGTGACTCTGACCAGGGCTGTCTCGGTAATGTGAGGGCATTACAGTTTATTATATGCGAAAGTCCCTTTATGTTGCATTACAGTGCATTATATGCGAAAGTCCCTTTAAGTTGCATGATAGAGCTATTGTGAAAATCCCTATGTAGTTGCATAATTGTGTTGTAATTGCAAAAATCACTATTTTGTTGCAGAAACTCTTAACACTGTATAAACTGTTTAAATCACTGCCAGACTTCAATGTATCAGAAATTCCATTAAAATGCCGGCAAGAAAAGAGAAAGCATTAGAAAAGTGTCACAGCCATATTTGAACTGGCAACCTCCTACACCAAAGACAAGCACACTATCACTGAGCTGTAGCTCCATGGTAATTGTACCCTGATGTGGACTAATTTTTGTCTAAATTATCTAGCAGAAGTTAGTTCCCAGCATCCCACTGGAGGAGAGAGGTTATTTCCCCGTTTTAGTGAGTGTGGCCATAGTGTGTGGCCATTCATGTACTTCCCGGAAGGTGCTGAGTCCCAAAGAAAAAGGAAATAGAAAATGGTCAAGGTTAAGATTTGATCCAGCAACCTTTTGTACACTAGTTCAGTTCTCTACCAATGGAGCTACTTAAACTGAGTGAATATAGCAGCAGATATGAAATTAATCTCATAAGAGACCCCGCACTTGTGTGTTTGCAGGAACCCCCCCCCCCCAGACACTTCCCCGACTGTTTTTGACATTTTCCCCAGTGTTGCCTCAATTGTCTCCCTACGATCCCCCCATTTCTTTCTCTTTAGTGACGCAAAAAAAGTTAAAGTGTGGAACCATTGCTGAGTCCAAAAGAAAAAAAATGAAAAATAATCAAGGTTGGGATTTGAACCAGCAACCTCCTGCACACTAACCCAGCACTCTACCAATGAACCTGCTCAGGCTGAGTAATTGCTACAGCGGATTTGACATTAATGTCATAAAAGACCCCGCACTTGTGTATTTCCAGTAAATGGAGTTACAGTTTAGAAAATAATATATTCTATCATTTTGTAATTAGGGTACATTCCTGGCTGCCCAAAGATTCGTTGAGAGGGTGCTCCAGCCCTGCAGCACCCTCGATATTGAAGCAATTATTTGGTGAGACCCATGTAGTACGAGGAAGACACAGAGAGACGGACAGGAAACAGACAAACGGAACTTCCTGTGATTGTACAGTTGAGAAAAACTTGTCTGTTACAGAGGGGTAGTATTAATACATACAAGTCCAAAAGTGTGGCTTTTGTGAAGAAAGGGGGAAATTTGGAAAATTGGCGAATTTCAAGAGAAACTCTGACAGAGGCCAGCATGCTGCCAGGCAAAGACCTCTGGCTATTTTCACGGAGGATGGGCGGGCCACTTACAAGCCATTTTTGGCGATAGCGGCTGCGTGTGCACACCACTAGGTCCAGGTGGGGAATGTGCACGCGCGCCGGATTGGGTCCGTTCCAATCCGGCCAAGTCTGTGAAAGATATGAGGCTTTGAAATTTGCTGAAAATGGCCTCCCAGTTGCGGCCTTGTCATGACCACGCCCAATAATGGAACAAAATTTGAAATGATGATTTTGAAAGCCACATGGGTTTGGGACATGTTGGCCAAAATTGGAGGCTTTCCATTGAAAACTCGGGGATCAGGGGCCAGAAGTTCAAGAGGTACGATTTTGAAGGTTTGAGGTTCGGGCCAAGATGGCCGACTTCCTGTAGCATTTAGGGCAGGGTTATAATATCATTTTTTACATCTCCTGACGTGGTCTATGTCCCCGGCCAATGTCACTTTTGTACGATGATTTTTTTTGCAACCGGTCCTCCATTGGGTCAATGTAAACGGCCTGTTTGAGGGGGCGCCACTGAGCCAACTTTTATTATTTTCCCTCGCGAACCCCACCCAAAATTAGAGCTTGCGGAGCGCTACGTTTTGACCCCTGTTACTTGCATATCGGTTCACGTTTGCTACGGGAATTCTTGCGTTTTCGTCCCCCGTTAACGGTTTTAATTAGTCCCTCGCGGGACACTGCGTGTCCGTTGCTCGGGCCTAATAATGCATTAGTCTTATATTGCGCTTTTCCAGATGCTCAAAGTCGGTGTACAATTTGAGGAATTATTCATTCACTCCATACTCGGTGATGATAAGCGAGGCAACCAGTCTGCACACATCAGCCCCCACCACCAACCACTCACACACTCACTACTCTCGCCAGGCTTCCTGGTGTTCCCAAACGGTCTCCCATCACAGTCCTAACCAGGCCCTTCCCTGCTTAGCTTCAAAAGCGGTTTGGGAAATAAACATGGCGGCGGCCATGGAGCTTATGGCGGCCATTGAGTTTACGTTTTCTATTATAGATGTATATATATATATATATATATATATATATATAATTTATTTATTTATTTATTTAATTGATTGTTGATGTTTACCTCAAATCTGACTGGTTATTTTATGAAACCAACGATAATATTTAATAACCTAGACAAACGTGTAATGTGGCTTTAACAAGTTTGTCATTCAACAGTTTTCAACCTACAATGTAAACTTGCTAACTGGATAACCTAGCCAACAGGTTATCTAGCTTTGGCATCACAGAAATTAAATAATGTACATAATATGGCACAACACAACGGTAGCTCAAAAACATGTTCGCTTATACACTAATGTAAATGTCAGTCTGACAAAAAATCATAAGAAAAGTTAATAATTACTCACTTACCGGCAAAAAATACATTTTGTGGGCAGATCAACACGTCCGCTTGAAAGGTAGCTAGGCAACCACACTTTCAACGCCGTACGACGTGACTTATGGTTTGTTGGTTCTTGACACCAGTGTGTAACAAGCGGGCGGGATCATGTAATACAGACGAACTCTAGTGTCGTTGTAAACTTATTTTTACTTTTTACGTTCAATCAACAATGACAAACTGCACAATGATGGCTTTTTAAATAACATATTTTGATTACGGTCATCCCCGCCCGCCTTGTTTGTCAAGGTAATTCAAACCAAGCATCTATTCTAAAACTTGTGGCTCACTCGCTGTTTGTTTGTTATTGGGCCAGAAGATGGCGCCGCGTGTATGCGCCACAACATGTTCTGACACCACGTGTCCACTTCAGGCCCAGTAAGGATTTTACTGCCGATTACTGACATTCGACTTATTGCGTATGGCTCGTTACTGGGCCAGATAAGAACTGTCGGGTCGCCAGTCAGCCAGCTGTGCCACAAGAAAGCCAGAACTGGCTCAGACACGCCTGCTACCTGGGCAGTAGGTGGCCATAGTGTAAATCTCTTGTACGAAAGTTTTTATGTTTCTGTACTTAGTGATGAATTACTTTTGGGATATTGAGACGTTTTCTCTTCGTCATTTCGGGATCAGCCCCACACAACACAGGTGTGAGCACTATTTCTTCACGATATTATCAATGATCCGTAACACAAACAAGGCACACAAGATGGCGCCATATGGAAATGTGTGGGAGTGTGACGTCAATGGAAAACTATCTATAACATGGCAGGTTTTATTCATAATATAAAATGTTTAAGTAGCTATTGACAGTTACTGTTTCCTCTGTCGTCTCTGTTCAGGACTGAAGAGCTCATAGTCTGTGTAAAAATGTCTAAACTCCAAACGCTGAGAGCTTCTGCGAGCGCCTGGATTGGCGGCTGATGAGATGTCTGCACTGGTGGAAAGAACCACAGCCGAGTACGAGGAGGAACTATGTCGCTCCGACGAGGAGATACCACAGGAGACAGCAGATCCTGGACCAGGCTCTGAGCCGAAGAGTCCTTCTGAACCAGGACTTCACACAGACTCCACGGATTCAAGGGGAGCCAGAGGAACACGGCGTCTCTGAGGAGCAGCTGCCAGAGTAAGTTCAACACTTTCAAACACGGTCAATTTACTGACTAATGTTAACAATAGAGTTTAATGTGTTTTAAAGGGGGGTATTATGCAAAATCGACTTTTTCAAGCTTTACATCATGTTATTAAGTCATTCCCTCATTAAAACCATGCCTGAAGTGTTGCCTAGGCACATTCTCGTATTTTCGAGTAATCTGTAAAAACTCTGATGGCGGCCATTTTAGGGATAAAACGCCTGATTCCTTCAGGGAACGCCCTCGACCTCCAGGATACGCCTCCGACCTTTCGTCACCAGCCGAGTAACCAACCACTGCTCCTCAGCAGAACCCCCTCCCCGCACTGTGTAGCCCTAAGATGTAAACAGCGTCATCATGGAGGATTAGCTTCATGTGTTGTGAACTGGAGCCACAGCAGACTTTTACAAAGACACACATCAGTGTTTCTGTTACCTAAACACCCAGGATTAAAACCGGTGACAAGAACACTTATTTCAGTGTCTGGTTCTGCGCTGGGCCTTGATGATGCACAGAGCCTCCGGAGAAAGCTAATGCTAAGCTAAACCTCGAGTCATCACGTGAAAACGAGAAATATGCACACATAAAGTCAATAAAACCACCACACACATAAAGAACCGTTTAACAATGATCACACACGGAGCCAGGCTTGTTGATTTGGAAGTTTATTGCTCACATTTCATCTACAATGGGTCATAGCGAGTGGCTTTCTCCCGGAGCTAACAAGCTAGCCGCGACAAGCTAACGGGAAAATTCACTGAATACAAGCAGCATATTATGCATTGAAAACGTCACTAAAACAGGCAACTGCTTGAAGCAGCCTTTATGATGATCACACATGGAGCCTGGCTTGTTGATTTTGTAGTTTATTGCTCACATTTCATCTACAGTGAGTCGTAGCTGAGTGGTTTTCTCCCGGAGCTAAGGCACTATTAGCCGCGACAGGCTAACAACCTTCACCTTCACAACATTCATTGAAAACAGGCAGCATATTATGCACAAATAACGTCAATAAAGCAGGCAACTACTCGAAGCAGCCTTTACGATGATCACACATTTGTGGTTTATTGCAGACTTTTCATCAACAATGAGCTGTAGTCGATTATAACAAGCTAACGGGTAACCTCGAAAAACCACTGTCCACCTGCACAGATAATGTCCGTCTTTTGAATCGTATGGGCTCCTGCAAATCCTGGTGTAGTCCATGGGGGTATAGTTAGAGATCCATAGGGCATGGCAGTTGCAAAGAGATAGCCTCCAAACAGCAGTTTTTTTTCAGGCAAGAGCCCCTTCCAAGCGTCCGGTGTGGTAGGTTCGTCTCCAAATAATATCCTGTGTGGCCATTGTTCACAAAGTGATAAACAGTAGCTCCTTTCCAACAATAAAAATTAAAATGCACCGATCGTAGTTTCAATACTGTTGAGACAACGAGCGGAGTGTTGTGATGCCACAGACAGCGTGTGGAAGGGGGCGTGTCGCAAAGGGTCAGGGAGCATCTTAAAGAGACAGGGGCCTATTTCAAGTCATTCGCTACCGCCATTTTGAAAGAGCAATTTTATACAAGGCAGTTATTGTAATTTACATTAGAATCCACACGGGAGAGAGACGGTACAGATGTTCCTCCTGTGAGAAAGCATTTACAGTAAAAGATCATCTCGATGTACATATGAGAACACACACAGGTGAAAGACTTTACAGCTGTCAAAGCTGTGAGAAAACATTCAAACAAAGCGCTCATCTTAATACACATACGTAGAAGGACACACACAGGTGTAAAACCCTTTGCTTGTCTGACCTGTGAGACTAAATTTGCAGATCACTCAACCCTTAAGCAACATATGAGAACACACAGTGTCTCTCACCTCTGTTTTTGTAATGTCTCTCACCTCTGGTTTTTGCAATGTCTCTCACCTGTCAGACGGACCAGGCGGACCAGACGGAAAAGACGGACCAGACGGAAAAGACGGACCAGACGGACCAAACGGAAAAGACGGACCAGATGGAAAAGACGGACCAGACGGAAAAGACGGACCAGACGGAAAAGACGGACAAGAAGGACCACACGGACAAGACGGACAAGACGGACAAGACGGACAAGACGGACAAGACGGACAAGACGGACAAGACGGACAAGACGGACAAGACGGACAAGACGGACAAGACGGAAAAGACGGACCAGACGGAAAAGACGGACCAGACGGGTGCTTAAAGGTGGGTCACAGTGCCAAGGACTGTCGTCATCGCCACACATGTGACACTTGCAAAGGACGTCACCCCACCCCACAATGAGAATCACAAGGCAAATGAAAGACCTCAGAGCTCCACAAATGTCACTCCAATCACAGAGAATGATACTACTGCAGCCACAGCTGCAGTAGTACCCACAAAGGTGGGTCAATCAGGTAGTACCTCCATAATTGTTCCTGTGTGGGTTTCCACTGTCCAGAGTCCATCTAAAGAGCAGTTAGTATACGCTTTATTAGACACACAAAGTGACAGCACATTTGTCAGTGAAGAAGTAACTAACTACTTACAAGCAGACTCCCATCCAGTGAAGCTAAAACTAACGACAATGCTTGGAGTTCACATGACTGTTAAAAGTCAGAGAGCATCAGGGCTATGTGAGAGGTTATAACTCAGATGTTCACATTGACCTTCCGCCCTCTTGCACAAAGGACTATATCCCATTTAACTATGATGACATACCCACAAATGAAACAGCAAAGCAATGGCGCCATCTGTCAGAGGTAGTTGATAAGGTGCCTCCTCTCCTGAGCTGTGATGTTGGACTGCTCATTGGATTTAACTGTCCTAGAACTCTAGCTCCAAAACAGGCACTACTCGGAAAGGACAGCAAGCCATTTGCAATACAAACAGATCTAGGGTGGAGTATTGTTGGTGGTGCCACAACGGAGTCAAATGCAACTGAAACAAGTCTCTGCCACAGAGGTACGGTTAGGGAACAACCTCCCATAACACCTATGGATGTGATCAATGTGCTTGAGTCAGATTTTAAGGACGCAAAGGCAAGCGACAAAACTGTCTCACGAGAGGATCTCATTTTTCTGGACAGACTCAAGGAAGGAATAAAGAAAAACGAAAAGGGACACTGTGAGATGCCTCTTCCATTCAAACAAAGACCACACTTACCAGACAACAAAACGCTTGCAGAAATCAGACTCTATGTTGCATACATGAATGACATAATTGAAAGAGGAGACGTCGAAGAAGTACACACTGAAGGAACACAAGTTGAGCAGTGGGACATCCCCCACCATGGGATTTATCACACCAAAAAGCCCACAAAACTGCGTGTCGTGTTCGACTGTTCAGCCAAAAACAAGGGAACAAGTCTGGTCACCTCTGGTTTTTGTATTGTCTCTCACCTCTGTTTTTTGCAATGTCTCTCACCTCTGGTTTTTGCATTGTCTCTCACTTCTGGTTTTTGCAATGTCTCTCACCTTTGGTTTTTGCAATGTCTCTCACCTCTGGTTTTTGTAATGTCTCTCACGTCTGACCTCTGTTTTTGTGACGTCTCTCACCTATGGTTTTTGTAATGTCTCTCACGTCTGGTTTTTGTATTGTCTCTCACCTCTGCTTTTTGTATTGTTTCTCACCTCTGGTTTTTGTAAAGTCTCTCACCTCCGGTCTTTGTATTGTCTCCCACGTCTGTTTTTTGTATTGTCTCTCACCTCTGGTTTTTGTAATGTCTCTCACCTCTGTTTTTTGTAATGTCTCTCACCTCTGGTTTTTGTAATGTCTCTCACCTCTGGTTTTTGTAATGTTCCTCACCTCTGGTTTTGTAATGTCTTTCACCTCTGGTTTTTGTAATGTCTCTCACCTCTGGTTTTTGCAATGTCTCTCACCTGTCAGACGGAAAAGACGGACCAGACGGAAAAGACGGAGCAGACGGAAAAGACGGAACAGACGGACCAGACGGACCAGACGGACCAGACGGACCAGACGGACCAGACGGACCAGACGGACCAGACGGACCAGACGGAAAAGACGGAAAAGACGGAAAAGACGGAAAAGACGGAAAAGACGGAAGAGACGGACGAGACGGACGAGACGGACGAGACGGACGAGACTGACGAGACTGACGAGACTGACGAGACTGACGAGACTGACGAGACTGACGAGACTGACGAGACTGACGAGACTGACGAGACTGACGAGACTGACGAGACTGACGAGACGGACGAGACGGACGAGACGGACGAGACGGACGAGACGGACGAGACGGACGAGACGGACGAGACGGACGAGACGGACGAGACGGACGAGACGGACGAGACGGACGAGACGGACCAGACGGACGAGACGGACCAGACGGACGAGACGGACGAGACGGACCAGACGGACCAGACGGACCAGACGGACCAGACGGACCAGACGGACCAGACGGACCAGACGGACCAGACGGACCAGACGGACCAGACGGACCAGACGGACCAGACGGACCAGACGGACCAGACGGACCAGACGGACCAGACGGACCAGACGGACCAGACGGACCAGACGGAAAAGATGGACCGAACGGAAAAGATGGAAAAGACAGACCAGACGGAAAAGACGGACCAGACGGACCAGACAGAAAAGACGGACCAGACAGAAAATACGGACCGGACAGAAATGGCGGAAAAGACGGATCAGACGGAAAAGACAGACCAGACGGACCAGACGGACCAGACGGTAAAGACGGAAAAGACGGATCAGACGGATCAGACGGAAAGACAGACCAGACGGAAAAGATGGATCAGAAGGAAGAGACAGACCAGACGGTAAAGACGGACTAGACGGACTAGACGGACTAGACGGACTGGACGGACTGGACGGACTGGACGGACCGGACGGACCGGACGGACCGGACGGACCGGACGGACCGGACGGAAAAGTCGGACCGGACGGAAAAGTCGGACCGGACTTTTCCTGCAAATCCTGGTGTAGTCCATGGGGGTATAGTTAGAGATCCATAGGGCATGGCAGTTGCAAAGAGATAGCCTCCAAACAGCAGTTTTTTTTCAGGCAAGAGCCCCTTCCAAGCGTCCGGTGTGGTAGGTTCGTCTCCAAATAATATCCTGTGTGGCCATTGTTCACAAAGTGATAAACAGTAGCTCCTTTCCAACAATAAAAATTAAAATGCACCGATCGTAGTTTCAATACTGTTGAGACAACGAGCGGAGTGTTGTGATGCCACAGACAGCGTGTGGAAGGGGGCGTGTCGCAAAGGGTCAGGGAGCATCTTAAAGAGACAGGGGCCTATTTCAAGTCATTCGCTACCGCCATTTTGAAAGAGCAATTTTATACAAGGCAGTTATTGTAATTTACATTAGAATCCACACGGGAGAGAGACGGTACAGATGTTCCTCCTGTGAGAAAGCATTTACAGTAAAAGATCATCTCGATGTACATATGAGAACACACACAGGTGAAAGACTTTACAGCTGTCAAAGCTGTGAGAAAACATTCAAACAAAGCGCTCATCTTAATACACATACGTAGAAGGACACACACAGGTGTAAAACCCTTTGCTTGTCTGACCTGTGAGACTAAATTTGCAGATCACTCAACCCTTAAGCAACATATGAGAACACACAGTGTCTCTCACCTCTGTTTTTGTAATGTCTCTCACCTCTGGTTTTTGCAATGTCTCTCACCTGTCAGACGGACCAGGCGGACCAGACGGAAAAGACGGACCAGACGGAAAAGACGGACCAGACGGACCAAACGGAAAAGACGGACCAGATGGAAAAGACGGACCAGACGGAAAAGACGGACCAGACGGAAAAGACGGACAAGAAGGACCACACGGACAAGACGGACAAGACGGACAAGACGGACAAGACGGACAAGACGGACAAGACGGACAAGACGGACAAGACGGACAAGACGGAAAAGACGGACCAGACGGAAAAGACGGACCAGACGGGTGCTTAAAGGTGGGTCACAGTGCCAAGGACTGTCGTCATCGCCACACATGTGACACTTGCAAAGGACGTCACCCCACCCCACAATGAGAATCACAAGGCAAATGAAAGACCTCAGAGCTCCACAAATGTCACTCCAATCACAGAGAATGATACTACTGCAGCCACAGCTGCAGTAGTACCCACAAAGGTGGGTCAATCAGGTAGTACCTCCATAATTGTTCCTGTGTGGGTTTCCACTGTCCAGAGTCCATCTAAAGAGCAGTTAGTATACGCTTTATTAGACACACAAAGTGACAGCACATTTGTCAGTGAAGAAGTAACTAACTACTTACAAGCAGACTCCCATCCAGTGAAGCTAAAACTAACGACAATGCTTGGAGTTCACATGACTGTTAAAAGTCAGAGAGCATCAGGGCTATGTGAGAGGTTATAACTCAGATGTTCACATTGACCTTCCGCCCTCTTGCACAAAGGACTATATCCCATTTAACTATGATGACATACCCACAAATGAAACAGCAAAGCAATGGCGCCATCTGTCAGAGGTAGTTGATAAGGTGCCTCCTCTCCTGAGCTGTGATGTTGGACTGCTCATTGGATTTAACTGTCCTAGAACTCTAGCTCCAAAACAGGCACTACTCGGAAAGGACAGCAAGCCATTTGCAATACAAACAGATCTAGGGTGGAGTATTGTTGGTGGTGCCACAACGGAGTCAAATGCAACTGAAACAAGTCTCTGCCACAGAGGTACGGTTAGGGAACAACCTCCCATAACACCTATGGATGTGATCAATGTGCTTGAGTCAGATTTTAAGGACGCAAAGGCAAGCGACAAAACTGTCTCACGAGAGGATCTCATTTTTCTGGACAGACTCAAGGAAGGAATAAAGAAAAACGAAAAGGGACACTGTGAGATGCCTCTTCCATTCAAACAAAGACCACACTTACCAGACAACAAAACGCTTGCAGAAATCAGACTCTATGTTGCATACATGAATGACATAATTGAAAGAGGAGACGTCGAAGAAGTACACACTGAAGGAACACAAGTTGAGCAGTGGGACATCCCCCACCATGGGATTTATCACACCAAAAAGCCCACAAAACTGCGTGTCGTGTTCGACTGTTCAGCCAAAAACAAGGGAACAAGTCTGGTCACCTCTGGTTTTTGTATTGTCTCTCACCTCTGTTTTTTGCAATGTCTCTCACCTCTGGTTTTTGCATTGTCTCTCACTTCTGGTTTTTGCAATGTCTCTCACCTTTGGTTTTTGCAATGTCTCTCACCTCTGGTTTTTGTAATGTCTCTCACGTCTGACCTCTGTTTTTGTGACGTCTCTCACCTATGGTTTTTGTAATGTCTCTCACGTCTGGTTTTTGTATTGTCTCTCACCTCTGCTTTTTGTATTGTTTCTCACCTCTGGTTTTTGTAAAGTCTCTCACCTCCGGTCTTTGTATTGTCTCCCACGTCTGTTTTTTGTATTGTCTCTCACCTCTGGTTTTTGTAATGTCTCTCACCTCTGTTTTTTGTAATGTCTCTCACCTCTGGTTTTTGTAATGTCTCTCACCTCTGGTTTTTGTAATGTTCCTCACCTCTGGTTTTGTAATGTCTTTCACCTCTGGTTTTTGTAATGTCTCTCACCTCTGGTTTTTGCAATGTCTCTCACCTGTCAGACGGAAAAGACGGACCAGACGGAAAAGACGGAGCAGACGGAAAAGACGGAACAGACGGACCAGACGGACCAGACGGACCAGACGGACCAGACGGACCAGACGGACCAGACGGACAAGAAGGACCAGACGGAAAAGACGGAAAAGACGGAAAAGACGGAAAAGACGGAAAAGACGGAAGAGACGGAAGAGACGGACGAGACGGACGAGACGGACGAGACGGACGAGACGGACGAGACTGACGAGACTGACGAGACTGACGAGACTGACGAGACTGACGAGACTGACGAGACGGACGAGACGGACGAGACGGACGAGACTGACGAGACTGACGAGACGGACGAGACGGACGAGACGGACGAGACGGACGAGACGGACGAGACGGACGAGACGGACGAGACGGACGAGACGGACGAGACGGACGAGACGGACGAGACGGACGAGACGGACGAGACGGACGAGACGGACGAGACGGACCAGACGGACGAGACGGACGAGACGGACGAGACGGACCAGACGGACCAGACGGACCAGACGGACCAGACGGACCAGACGGACCAGACGGACCAGACGGACCAGACGGACCAGACGGACCAGACGGACCAGACGGACCAGACGGACCAGACGGACCAGACGGACCAGACGGACCAGACGGACCAGACGGACCAGACGGAAAAGATGGACCGAACGGAAAAGATGGAAAAGACAGACCAGACGGAAAAGACGGACCAGACGGACCAGACAGAAAAGACGGACCAGACAGAAAATACGGACCGGACAGAAATGGCGGAAAAGACGGATCAGACGGAAAAGACAGACCAGACGGACCAGACGGACCAGACGGTAAAGACGGAAAAGACGGATCAGACGGATCAGACGGAAAGACAGACCAGACGGAAAAGATGGATCAGAAGGAAGAGACAGACCAGACGGTAAAGACGGACTAGACGGACTAGACGGACTAGACGGACTGGACGGACTGGACGGACCGGACGGACCGGACGGACCGGACGGACCGGACGGACCGGACGGACCGGACGGAAAAGTCGGACCGGACGGAAAAGTCGGACCGGACGGAAAAGACGGAAAAGACGGAAAAGACGGAAAAGACGGAAAAGACGGAAGAGACGGATGAGACGGAAAAGACGGACCGGACGGAAAAGACGGAAAAGACGGAGCAGACGGAAAAGACGGAAAAGACGGAAGAGACGGATGAGACGGAAAAGACGGACCGGACGGAAAAGACGGAAAAGACGGAGCAGACGGAGCAGACGGAGCAGACGGAAAAGACGGAAAAGACGGAAAAGACGGAAAAGACGGAAAAGACAGACCAGACGGTAAAGACGGAAAACACGGATCAGACGGAAAAGACGGACCAGACGGAAAAGACGGAAAAGACGGTAAAGACGGTAAAGACGGAAAAGACGGAAAAGACGGAAAAGACGGAAAAGACGGATCAGACGGATCAGACGGATCAGACGGATCAGACGGATCCGACGGATCCGACGGATCCGACGGATCCGACGGATCAGACGGATCAGACGGATCAGACGGATCAGACGGATCAGACGGAAAACACGGAAAACACGGATCAGACGGAAAAGACTGACCAGACGGTAAAGACGGTAAAGACGGATCAGACGGATCAGACGGAAAAGACGGATCAGACGGAAAAGACAAAAAAGATGGATAACACGGATCAGACGGAAAGGACTGACCAGACGGAAAAGACGGATCAGACGGAAAAGACAGACCAGACGGAAAAGAAAAAAAGATGGATAACACGGACCAGACGGACCAGACGGACCAGACGGACCAGACGGACTAGACGGACTAGACGGACTAGACGGACTAGACGGACCGGACGGACCGGACGGACCGGACGGACCGGACGGACCGGACGGACCGGACGGAAAAGTCGGACCGGACGGAAAAGACGGAAGAGACGGAAAAGACGGATGAGACGGAAAAGACGGACCGGACGGAAATGACGGAAAAGACGGAGCAGACGGAGCAGACGAAAAAGACGGAAAAGACGGAGCAGACGGAAAAGACAGACCAGACGGTAAAGACGGAAAACACGGATCAGACGGAAAAGACGGACCAGACGGAAAAGACGGACCAGACGGAAAAGACGGATCAGACGGATCAGACGGAAAAGACTGACCAGACGGTAAAGACGGTAAAGACGGTAAAGACGGTAAAGACGGTAAAGACGGAAAAGACGGAAAAGACGGATCAGACGGATCAGACGGATCAGACGGATCAGACGGATCAGACGGATCAGACGGATCAGACGGATCAGACGGATCAGACGGATCAGACGAAAAAGACGGAAAACACGGATCAGACGGAAAAGACGGAAAAGACGGAAAAGACGGATCAGACGGATCAGACGGATCAGACGGAAAAGACGGAAAAGACGGAAAAGACGGATCAGACGGAAAAGACAGACCAGATGGTAAAGACGGAAAACACGGATCAGACGGAAAAGACAAAAAAGATGGATAACACGGATCAGACGGAAAAGACTGACCAGACGGTAAAGACGGAAAAGACGGATCAGACGGAAAAGACAGACCAGACGGAAAAGACGGACCAGACGGAAAAGACGGACTAGACGGACTAGACGGACTAGACGGACTAGACGGAAAAGAGGAACCAGACGGAAAAGACGGAACAGACGGAACAGACGGAAACGACGGAAACGACGGAAAAGACGGAAAAAACGAAAACGGCAGAAGAGACGGACCAGACGAAAAAGATGGACCAGACGGACCAGACAGAAAAGATGGACCGGACGGGAATGACCGAAAAGACGGATAAGACGAAAAAGACGGACCGGACGGAAAAGTCGGACCGGACGGATCAGACGGATCAGACGGATCAGACGGATCAGACGGATCAGACGGATCATACGGAAAAGACGGAAAAGACAGACCAGACGGAAAACACTGACCAGACGGTAAAGACGGAAAAGACGGATCAGACGGAAAAGAGGGATCAGACGGAAAAGACAGACCAGACGGAAAAGACAAAAAAGATGGATAACACGGATAACACGGACCAGACGGAAAAGACGGACCAGACGGAAAAGACGGACTAGACGGACTAGACGGACGAGACGGACCGGACGGGAAAGACGGAACAGACGGAAAAGACGGACCGGACGGAAATGATGGAAAAGACGGATCAAACGGAAAAGACAGACCAGACGGAAAAGACAGAAAAGACGGATCAGACGGAAAAGACGGAAAAGACGGACTAGACGGACCATACGGAAAAGACGGACCAGACGGAAAACTCGGACCAGACGGAAAGGACGGACCAGACAGAAAAGTTGGACCAGACGGAAAAGACGGACCAGACGGAAAAGAGGAACCAGACGGAAAAGACGGAACAGACGGAAACGACGGAAAAGACGGAAAAGACGGAAACGGCAGAAAAGACGGACCAGACGAAAAAGATGGACCAGACGGACCAGACAGAAAAGATGGACCGGACGGGAATGACCGAAAAGACGGATAAGACGGACTAGACGGACCAGACGGAAAAGTCGGACCAGACGGAAAAGTCGGACCAGACGGAAAAGACGGACCGGATGGAAAAGACAGAAAAGACGGATAACACTGACCAGACGGAAAAGACGGAAAAGACGTACCAGACGGAAAAGACGGACTAGACGGACTAGACGGATTAGACGGACCAGACGGACCAGACGGAAAAGACGGAACAGACGGAAAAGACGGAAACGGCAGAAAAGACGGACCAGACGGACCAGACAGAAAAAACGGACCGGACGGGAATGACGGAAAAGACTGATCAGACGGAAAAGACGGACCAGACGGGAAAGACAGATCAGACGGAAAAGACGGACCAGACAGAAAAGTCGGACCAGATGGAAAAGACGGACCGGACGGGAATGACGGAAAAGACGGATCAGACGGAAAAGACGGAAAGACGGACCAGACGGACCAGACGGACCAGACGGACCAGACGGACCAGACGGACCAGACGGAAAAGACAGACCAGACGGAAAAGACAAAAAAGATGGATAACACGGATAACACGGACCAGACGGAAAAGACGGACCAGACGGAAAAGACGGACTAGACGGACTAGACGGACTAGACGGACTAGACGGACGAGACGGACCGGACGGGAAAGACGGAACAGACGGAAAAGACGGACCGGACGGAAATGATGGAAAAGACGGATCAAACGGAAAAGACAGACCAGACAGAAAAGACGGATCAGACGGAAAAGACGGACCAGACGGAAAAGACAGAAAAGACGGATAACACGGACCAGATGGAAAAGACGGAAAAGACGGAAAAGACGGACTAGACGGACTAGACGGACCATACGGAAAAGACGGACCAGACGGAAAACTCGGACCAGACGGAAAGGACGGACCAGACAGAAAAGTTGGACCAGACGGAAAAGACGGACCAGACGGAAAAGACGGACCGGACGGAAATGACGGAAAAGACGGAGCAGACGGAAAAGACAGACCAGACGGTAAAGACGGAAAACACGGATCAGACGGAAAAGACGGACCAGACGTGAAGAATTATAAAATATATACAAGGTTTTATACTGTTTTTTATTCTTATTACTGTTTAGCTTGACTTAACAAAATGTATGCGAAGTATTCTCAGTTCTCTGTTACAGCGGAAAAGTACCAGAACACCAAAGTGTGTGAGCACAGAACCCCCGTGCCCCATAAAGTAAAATAAACAACTGCCTGACTCCAGAGGGCCTTATCAGATGCCACATTCCACTGAAGAGATAAAATGGGGGGCACGGGGCGGAGTTAAGTGATGCAGCGGAAGCACTGGAGCCAATGGAACCAATGAGATTTAGTTTTAGGCTCATGAATATTTCAATGTTTAATGTGATACAAATACTCTGCTTTCTTAGTTTTTGAACCAGTCTCTCCTATGGCAATGGACAGCTGGTAGACTCGATGTTAGGGAACTAGGGAAGCAGAGCTCTGTATTAGATGACCTGTTAGGGAAATAAACCTTCGTGATTTAATTCTCCTGAATTTTGGTCATCTATATGCTGGTATGTGTTATTAGCTGGTAGTGTAGCGTTGTTTTGTCACTAACTCTTCTTCCAGTGTTGAACACGCCTGGTGTTGTCCGCTGTTTGGGTAATTAATTAGGATACAAAACGGGAATAGTGTTTAATAATGTTTATTGATAAAGGAAGTGGACAAAACAGGAGAAGGAGTGAAAAACTCCAGACTCAACAGACGGAAAAGACGGATCAGACGGAAAAGACTGACCAGACGGTAAAGACGGAAAAGACGGAAAAGACGGATCAGACGGAAAAGACGGAAAAGACGGTAAAGACGGAAAAGACGGATCAGACGGAAAAGACAGACCAGACGGAAAAGACAAAAAAGACGGACGAGACGGACGAGACGGACCGGACGGAAATGATGGAAAAGACGGATCAGACGGAAAAGACAGACCAGACGGAAAAGACAGAAAAGACGGATCAGACGGAAAAGACGGACCAGACGGAAAAGACAGAAAAGACGGATAACACGGACCAGACGGACCAGACGGACCAGAGGGACCAGACGGACCAGACGGACCAGACGGACCAGACGGACCAGACGGACCAGACGGACCAGACGGACCAGACGGACCAGACGGACCAGACGGACCAGACGGAAAACTCGGACCAGACGGAAAACTCGGACCAGGCGGACCAGACGGACCAGGCGGACCAGACGGACCAGACGGACCAGACGGACCAGACGGACCAGACGGACCAGACGGACCAGACGGACCAGACGGAAAACTCGGACCAGACGGACCAGACGGACCAGACGGACCAGACGGACCAGACGGAAAACTCGGACCAGACGGAAAGGACGGACCAGACGGGAAAGTTGGACCAGACGGAAAAGACGGACCAGACGGAAAAGAGGAACCAGACGGAAAAGACGGACTAGACGGACTAGACGGATTAGACGGACCAGACGGACCAGACAGAAAAAACGGACCGGACGGGAATGACGGAAAAGACGGATCAGACGGAAAAGACGGACCAGACGGAAAAGACGGACCAGACGGAAAAGACGGACCAGACGGAAAAGACGGACCAGACGGAAAAGACGGACCAGACGGAAAAGACGGACCAGACGGAAAACTCGGACCAGACGGAAAGGACGGACCAGACGGGAAAGTTGGACCAGACGGAAAAGACGGACCAGACGGAAAAGAGGAACCAGACGGAAAAGAGGAACCAGACGGAAAAGACGGACTAGACGGACTAGACGGATTAGACGGACCAGACGGACCAGACGGACCAGACGGACCAGACGGACCGGACAGAAAAAACGGACCGGACGGGAATGACGGAAAAGACGGATCAGACGGAAAAGACGGACCAGACGGGAAAGACAGATCAGACGGAAAAGACGGACCAGACGGAAAAGTCGGACCAGATGGAAAAGACGGGAATGACGGAAAAGACGGATCAGACAGAAAAGACGGACCAGACGCACCAGACGGACCAAACGGACCAGACGGACCAGACGGACCAGACGGACCAGACGGACCAGACGGACCAGACGGACCAGACGGAAACGACGGAAAAGAGGGACCAGACGGACAAGACGGACAAGACGGACAAGACGGACAAGACGGACAAGACGGACAAGACGGACAAGACGGACAAGACGGACAAGACGGACCAGACGGAAAAGACGGACCAGACGGAAAAGACGGACCAGACGGAAAAGTCGGACCAGACGGAAAAGACGGACCAGACGGAAAAGTCGGGAATGACGGAAAAGACGGATCAGACGGAAAAGACGGACCAGACGGGACAGACAGATCAGACGGAAAAGTCGGACCAGACGGAAAAGACGGATCGGACGGAAAAGACGGACCGGACAGAAAATACGGACCGGACGGAAATGACGGAAAAGACGGATCAGACGGAAAAGACGGACCAGACGGACCAGACGGATCAGACGGATCAGACGGATCAGACGGATCAGACGGATCAGACGGATCAGACGGATCAGACGGAAAGACAGACCAGACGGAAAAGTCGGACCAGACGGAAAAGACGGACCAGACGGAAAAGACGGACCGGACAGAAAATACGGACCGGACGGAAATGACGGAAAAGACGGATCAGACGGAAAAGACAGACCAGACGGACCAGACGGACCAGACGGACCAGACGGACCAGACGGACCAGACGGACCAGACGGACCAGACGGATCAGACGGATCAGACGGATCAGACGGATCAGACGGAAAGACAGACCAGACGGAAAAGATGGATCAGAAGGAAGAGACAGACCAGACGGTAAAGACGGAGAAGACGGACTAGACGGACTAGACGGACTAGACGGACTAGACGGACTAGACGGACTAGACGGACTAGATGGACTAGACGGACTAGACGGACTGGACGGACTAGACGCACCGGACGGAAAAGTCGGACCGGACGGAAGAGACGGACCGGACGGATGAGACGGAAAAGACGGATGAGACGGAAAAGACGGACCTGACGGAAAAGACGGAGCAGACGGAAAAGACAGACAAGACGGTAAAGACGGAAAACACGGATCAGACGGAAAAGACGGATCAGACAGAAAAGACTGACCAGACGGTAAAGACGGATCAGACGGAAAAGACGGACCAGACGGAAAAGACGGATCAGACGGAAAAGACGGATCAGACGGAAAAGACTGACCAGACGGTAAAGACGGAAAAGACGGATCAGACGGAAAAGACGGAAAAAACGGATCAGACGGATCAGACGGATCAGACGGAAAAGACAGACCAGACGGTAAAGACGGATTAGACGGAAAAGACAGACCAGACGGTAAAGACGGAAAACACGGATCAGACGGAAAAGACGGACCAGACGGAAAAGACGGATCAGACGGAAAAGACTGACCAGACGGTAAAGACGGAAAAGACGGAAAAGACGGATCAGACGGAAAAGACTGACCAGACGGTAAAGACGGTAAAGACGGTAAAGACGGTAAAGACGGAAAAGACGGAAAAGACGGATCAGACGGAAAAGACAGACCAGACGGTAAAGACGGAAAACACGGATCAGACGGAAAAGACGGAAAAGACGGATCAGACGGAAAAGACAGACCAGACGGAAAAGACAAAAAAGATGGATAACACGGATAACACGGACCAGACGGACTAGACGGACCAGACGGACCAGACGGGACAGACAGATCAGACGGAAAAGACGGACCAGACGGACCAGACGGACAAGAAGGACCAGACGGAAAAGACGGACCAGACGGAAAAGATGGACCAGACGGACCAGACGGAAAAGACGGACCAGACAGAAGAGACGGACCAGACAGAAATGATGGAAATGGCGGAAATGACGGAAAAGATGGACCAGACAGAAGAGACGGACCGGACGGAAATGACTGAAATGACAGACCAGACGGACCAGACGGAAAAGACGGACCAGACGGAAAAGACAGACAAGACGGATAACACGGACCAGACGGAAAAGACGAAAACGATGGAAAAGACGGACCAGACAGAAAACACGGACCAGACAGAAAAGACAGAAAAGACGGAAAAGACAGACCAGACGGACAAGAGGGACCAGACGGAAAAGACGGACCAGATGGAAAAGACGGACCAGACGGAAAAGACGGACCGGACGGAAAAGATGGAAAACAAGGACTTGACGGAAAAGACGGATCAGACGGAAAAGACGGACCAGACGGAAAAGACAGAAAAGACGGATAACACTGACCAGACGGAAAAGACGGATCAGACGGAAAAGACGGATCAGACGGAAAAGACGGATCAGACGGAAAAGACAGACCAGACGGTAAAGACGGAAAACACGGATCAGACGGAAAAGACGGAAAAGACGGAAAAGACGGATCAGACGGAAAAGACAGACCAGACGGAAAAGACAAAAAAGATGGATAACACGGATAACACGGACCAGACGGACTAGACGGACCAGACGGACCAGACGGACCAGACGAGACAGACGGGACAGACGGGACAGACAGATCAGACGGAAAAGACGGACCAGACGGACCAGACGGACAAGAAGGACCAGACGGAAAAGACGGACCAGACGGAAAAGATGGACCAGACGGACCAGACGGAAAAGACGGACCAGACAGAAGAGACGGACCAGACAGAAATGATGGAAATGGCGGAAATGACGGAAAAGATGGACCAGACAGAAGAGACGGACCGGACGGAAATGACTGAAATGACAGACCAAACGGACCAGACGGAAAAGACGGACCAGACTGAAAAGACTGACAAGACGGATAACACGGACCAGACGGAAAAGACGAAAACGATGGAAAAGACTGACCAGACGGTAAAGACGGAAAAGACGGATCAGACGGAAAAGACGGAAAAGACGGATCAGACGGATCAGACGGAAAAGACAGACCAGACGGTAAAGACGGAAAACACGGATCAGACGGAAAAGACAGACCAGACGGTAAAGACGGATCAGACGGAAAAGACTGACCAGACGGTAAAGACGGTAAAGACGGAAAAGACGGAAAAGACGGATCAGACGGAAAAGACGGATCAGACGGAAAAGACAGACCAGACGGAAAAGACAAAAAAGATGGATAACACGGACCAGACGGAAAAGACGGACCAGACGGAAAAGACGGAAAAGACGGAAAAGACGGACTAGACGGACGAGACGGACCGGACGGGGAAGACGGAACAGACGGAAAAGACGGACCGGACGGAAATGATGGAAAAGACGGATCAGACGGAAAAGACAGACCAGACGGAAAAGACAGAAAAGACGGAAAACACGGATAACACGGACCAGACGGACTAGACGGACCAGACGGACCAGACGGGACAGACGGGACAGACGGGACAGACAGATCAGACGGAAAAGACGGACCAGACGGACCAGACGGACAAGAAGGACCAGACGGAAAAGACGGACCAGACGGAAAAGATGGACCAGACGGACCAGACGGACCAGACGGAAAAGACGGACCAGACAGAAGAGACGGACCAGACAGAAATGATGGAAATGGCGGAAATGACGGAAAAGATGGACCAGACAGAAGAGACGGACCGGACGGAAATGACTGAAATGACAGACCAAACGGACCAGACGGAAAAGACGGACCAGACTGAAAAGACTGACAAGATGGATAACACGGACCAGACGGAAAAGACGAAAACGATGGAAAAGACTGACCAGACGGTAAAGACGGAAAAGACGGATCAGACGGAAAAGACGGAAAAGACGGATCAGACGGATCAGACGGATCAGACGGAAAAGACAGACCAGACGGTAAAGACGGAAAACACGGATCAGACGGAAAAGAGGAACCAGACGGAAAAGAGGAACCAGACGGAAAAGACGGACTAGACGGACTAGACGGACTAGACGGATTAGACGGAAAAGACGGACTAGACGGACTAGACGGATTAGACGGACCAGACGGACCAGACGGACCAGACGGACCAGACGGACCTGACGGACCAGACGGACCGGACGGACCGGACGGACCGGACGGACCGGACGGACCGGACGGACCGGACGGACCGGACGGACCGGACGGACCGGACGGACCGGACCAGACGGACCAGACGGACCAGACGGACCAGACGGACCTGACGGACCTGACGGACCTGACGGACCTGACGGACCTGACGGACCGGACGGACCGGACGGACCGGACGGACCGGACGGACCGGACGGACCGGACGGACCGGACGGACCGGACGGGAATGACGGGAAGGACGGATCAGACCGAAAAGACGGATCAGACGGAAAAGACGGACCAGACGGAAAAGACGGACCAGACGGAAAAGACGGACCAGACGGAAAAGACGGACCAGACGGAAAAGACGGACCAGACGGAAAAGACGGACCAGACGGAAAAGACGGACCAGACGGAAAAGACAGAAAAGACGGATAACACGGACCAGACGGAAAAGACGGAAAAGACGGACCAGACGGACCAGACGGAAAAGACGGAAAAGACGGAAAAGACGGACTAGACGGACTAGACGGACTAGACGGACTAGACGGACTAGACTGACTAGACTGACTAGACTGACTAGACTGACTAGACTGACTAGACGGACTAGACGGACTAGACGGACTAGACGGACTAGACTGACTAGACTGACTAGACTGACTAGACGGACTAGACGGACTAGACGGACCAGACGGACCAGACGGACCAGACGGACCAGACGGACCAGACGGACCAGACGGACCAGACGGACCAGACGGACCAGACGGACCAGACGGACCAGACGGACCAGACGGACCAGACGGACCAGACGGAAAAGACGGAAAAGACGGAAAAGACGGACCAGACGGAAAAGACGGACCAGACGGAAAACTCGGACCAGACGGAAAGGACGGACCAGACGGAAAGGACGGACCAGATGGGAAAGTTGGACCAGACGGACCAGACGGAAAAGAGGAACCAGACGGACCAGACGGACCAGACGGACCAGACGGACCAGACGGACCAGACGGACCAGACGGACAAGACGGATCAGACGGAAAAGACGGACCAGACGGAAAAGACGGACCAGACGGAAAAGACGGACCAGACGGAAAAGACGGACCAGACGGAAAAGACGGACCAGACGGAAAAGTCGGACCAGACGGAAAAGACGGACCAGACGGAAAAGTCGGGAATGACGGAAAAGACGGATCAGACGGAAAAGACGGACCAGACGGATCAGACGGAAAAGACGGACCAGACGGAAAAGACGGATCAGACGGAAAAGACGGACCGGACAGAAAATACGGACCGGACGGAAATGACGGAAAAGACGGATCAGACGGAAAAGACAGACCAGACGGACCAGACGGTAAAGACGGTAAAGACGGATCAGACGGATCAGACGGATCAGACGGACCGGACGGACCGGACGGACCGGACGGAACGGACGGACCGGACGGGAATGACGGGAAGGACGGATCAGACCGAAAAGACGGATCAGACGGAAAAGACGGACCAGACGGAAAAGACGGACCAGACGGAAAAGACGGACCAGACGGAAAAGACGGACCAGACGGAAAAGACGGACCAGACGGAAAAGACGGACCAGACGGAAAAGACAGAAAAGACGGATAACACGGACCAGACGGAAAAGACGGAAAAGACGGACCAGACGGACCAGACGGAAAAGACGGAAAAGACGGAAAAGACGGACTAGACGGACTAGACGGACTAGACGGACTAGACTGACTAGACTGACTAGACTGACTAGACTGACTAGACTGACTAGACTGACTAGACTGACTAGACGGACTAGACGGACTAGACGGACTAGACTGACTAGACTGACTAGACTGACTAGACTGACTAGACTGACTAGACTGACTAGACTGACTAGACTGACTAGACGGACTAGACGGACTAGACGGACTAGACGGACTAGACGGACCATACGGACCAGACGGACCAGACGGACCAGACGGACCAGACGGACCAGACGGACCAGACGGAAAAGACGGAAAAGACGGACCAGACGGAAAAGACGGACCAGACGGAAAACTCGGACCAGACGGAAAGGACGGACCAGACGGAAAGGACGGACCAGATGGGAAAGTTGGACCAGACGGACCAGACGGAAAAGAGGAACCAGACGGACCAGACGGACCAGACGGACCAGACGGACCAGACGGACCAGACGGACCAGACGGACCAGACGGACAAGACGGATCAGACGGAAAAGACGGACCAGACGGAAAAGACGGACCAGACGGAAAAGACGGACCAGACGGAAAAGACGGACCAGACGGAAAAGTCGGACCAGACGGAAAAGACGGACCAGACGGAAAAGTCGGGAATGACGGAAAAGACGGATCAGACGGAAAAGACGGACCAGACGGATCAGACGGAAAAGACGGACCAGACGGAAAAGACGGATCAGACGGAAAAGACGGACCGGACGGAAAATACGGACCGGACGGAAATGACGGAAAAGACGGATCAGACGGAAAAGACAGACCAGACGGACCAGACGGTAAAGACGGTAAAGACGGATCAGACGGATCAGACGGATCAGACGGATCAGACGGATCAGACGGATCAGACGGATCAGACGGAAAGACAGACCAGACGGAAAAGATGGATCAGAAGGAAGAGACAGACCAGACGGTAAAGACGGAGAAGACGGAGAAGACGGACTAGACGGACTAGACGGACTAGACGGACTAGACGGACTAGACGGACTAGACGGACTAGACGGACTAGACGGACTGGACGGACTAGACGCACCGGACGGAAAAGTCGGACCGGACGGAAGAGACGGACCGGACGGATGAGACGGAAAAGACAGATGAGACGGAAAAGACGGACCTGACGGAAAAGACGGAGCAGACGGAAAAGACAGACAAGACGGTAAAGACGGAAAACACGGATCAGACGGAAAAGACGGACCAGACGGAAAAGACGGATCAGACAGAAAAGACTGACCAGACGGTAAAGACGGAAAAGACGGATCAGACGGAAATGACGGACCAGACGGAAAAGACGGATCAGACGGAAAAGACGGATCAGACGGAAAAGACGGAAAAAACGGATCAGACGGATCAGACGGATCAGACGGAAAAGACGGACCAGACGGAAAAGACGGACCAGACGGTAAAGACGGAAAAGACGGATCAGACGGAAAAGACGGAAAAAACGGATCAGACGGATCAGACGGAAAAGACAGACCAGACGGTAAAGACGGACCAGACGGAAAAGACAGAAAAGACGGATAACACGGACCAGAC
Organism: Gobius niger; assembly: GCF_951799975.1. Taxonomy (NCBI): domain Eukaryota; kingdom Metazoa; phylum Chordata; class Actinopteri; order Gobiiformes; family Gobiidae; genus Gobius; species Gobius niger. The sequence continues at coordinate 5,974,168 of NC_136856.1, forward strand.
GGAAAAGACGGAAAAGACGGACCAGACGGAAAAGACAGAAAAGACGGATAACACGGACCAGACGGAAAAGACGGACCAGACGGAAAAGACGGACCAGACGGACCAGACGGACCAGACGGAAAAGACGGAAAAGACGGACTAGACGGACGAGACGGACGAGACGGACGAGACGGACGAGACGGACGAGACGGACTAGACTGACTAGACTGACTAGACTGACTAGACTGACTAGACTGACTAGACTGACTAGACGGACTAGACGGACTAGACGGACTAGACGGACTAGACGGACCATACGGAAAAGACGGACCAGACGGAAAAGACGGACCAGACGGAAAAGACGGACCAGACGGAAAAGACGGACCAGACGGAAAAGACGGACCAGACGGAAAACTCGGACCAGACGGAAAGGACGGACCAGACGGAAAGGACGGACCAGATGGGAAAGTTGGACCAGACGGACCAGACGGAAAAGAGGAACCAGACGGAAAAGAGGAACCAGACGGAAAAGACGGACTAGACGGACTAGACGGATTAGACGGACCAGACGGACCGGACGGGAATGACGGAAAAGACGGATCAGACGGAAAAGACGGACCAGACGGAAAAGTCGGACCAGATGGAAAAGACGGGAATGACGGAAAAGACGGATCAGACAGAAAAGACGCACCAGACGCACCAGACGCACCAGACGCACCAGACGGACCAGACGGACCAGACGGACCAGACGGACAAGACGGACAAGACGGACAAGACGGACAAGACGGATCAGACGGAAAAGACGGAAAAGACGGACCAGACGGAAAAGACGGACCAGACGGAAAAGTCGGACCAGACGGAAAAGTCGGGAATGACGGAAAAGACGGATCAGACGGAAAAGACGGACCAGACGGGACAGACGGATCAGACGGAAAAGACGGACCAGACGGAAAAGTCGGACCAGACGGAAAAGACGGATCAGACGGAAAAGACGGACCGGACAGAAAATACGGACCGGACGGAAATGACGGAAAAGACGGATCAGACGGAAAAGACAGACCAGACGGACCAGACGGTAAAGACTGATCAGACGGATCAGACGGATCAGACGGATCAGACGGATCAGACGGAAAAGTCGGACCAGACGGAAAAGACGGATCAGACGGAAAAGACGGACCGGACAGAAAATACGGACCGGACGGAAATGACGGAAAAGACGGATCAGACGGAAAAGACAGACCAGACGGACCAGACGGTAAAGACGGATCAGACGGATCAGACGGATCAGACGGATCAGACGGATCAGACGGAAAGACAGACCAGACGGAAAAGATGGATCAGAAGGAAGAGACAGACCAGACGTTAAAGACCGAGAAGACAGACTAGACGGACTAGACGGACTAGACGGACTGGACGGACTAGACGGACTGGACGGACTAGACGCACCGGACGGAAAAGTCGGACCGGACGGAAGAGACGGACCGGACGGATGAGACGGAAAAGACGGATGAGACGGAAAAGACGGACCTGACGGAAAAGACGGAGCAGACGGAAAAGACAGACAAGACGGTAAAGACGGAAAACACGGATCAGACGGAAAAGACGGACCAGACGGAAAAGACGGACCAGACGGAAAAGACGGATCAGACAGAAAAGACTGACCAGACGGTAAAGACGGAAAAGACGGATCAGACGGAAAAGACGGATCAGACGGAAAAGACGGATCAGACGGAAAAGACTGACCAGACGGTAAAGACGGAAAAGACGGATCAGACGGAAAAGACGGAAAAAACGGATCAGACGGATCAGACGGATCAGACGGAAAAGACAGACCAGACGGTAAAGACGGATCAGACGGAAAAGACAGACCAGACGGTAAAGACGGAAAACACGGATCAGACGGAAAAGACGGACCAGACGGAAAAGACGGATCAGACGGAAAAGACTGACCAGACGGTAAAGACGGAAAAGACGGAAAAGACGGAAAAGACGGAAAAGACGGATCAGACGGAAAAGACGGAAAAGACGGATCAGACGGAAAAGACAGACCAGACGGTAAAGACGGAAAACACGGATCAGACGGAAAACACGGATCAGACGGAAAAGACGGATCAGACGGAAAAGACAGACCAGACGGAAAAGACAAAAAAGATGGATAACACGGATAACACGGACCAGACGGACTAGACGGACTAGACGGACCAGACGGACCAGATGGACCAGATGGACCAGACGGACCAGACGGACCAGACGGACCAGACGGACCAGACGGACCAGACGGACCAGACGGACCAGACGGACAAGAGGGACCAGACGGAAAAGACGGACCAGATGGAAAAGACGGACCAGACGGACCAGACGGAAAAGACGGACCAGACGGAAAAGACGGACCAGACAGAAGAGACGGACCAGACGGAAATGATGGAAATGGCGGAAAAGACAGAAAAGACAGACCAGACGGACAAGAGGGACCAGACGGAAAAGACGGACCAGATGGAAAAGACGGACCAGACGGAAAAGACGGACCGGACGGAAAAGATGGAAAACAAGGACCAGACGGAAAAGACGGAAAAGACGGACCAGACGGAAAAGACAGAAAAGACGGATAACACTGACCAGACGGAAAAGACGGATCAGACGGAAAAGACGGACCAGACGGAAAAGACGGACCAGACGGAAAAGTCGGACCAGACGGAAAAGACGGACCAGACGGAAAAGACGGACCAGACGGAAAAGTCGGACCAGACGGAAAAGACGGACCAGACGGGAAAGACAGATCAGACGGAAAACATGGACCAGACGGAAAAGACCGAAAAGACGGATAACACGGACCAGACGGAAAATACGGACCAGACGGAAAAGGCGGACCAGACGGACAAGAAGGACCTGACGGATAAGACGGACCGGACGGAAAAGATGGAAAAGATGGAAAACCAGACGGAAAACCAGACGGAAAAGACGGACCAGACAGAAGAGACGGACCGGACGGAAATGACGGAAATGATGGAAATGACGGAAACGATGGAAAAGACGGACCCGACGAAAAAGATGGATCAGACGGACCAGACAGAAAAGATGGACCGGACGGGAATGACGGAAAAGACGGATCAGACGGAAAAGACGGACCAGACGGAAAAGTCGGACCAGACGGAAAAGACAGAAAAGACTGATCAGACGGAAAAGACGGACCAGACGGAAAAGACGGACCAGACAGAAAAGACGGAAAAGACAGAAAAGACGGATAACACTGACCAGACGGAAAAGACGGACCAGACGGAAAAGACGGACCAGATGGAAAAGTCGGACCAGACGGAAAGGACGGACAAGACGGAAAAGTCGGACCAGACGGAAAAGACGGACCCGACGGAAAAGAGGGACCAGACGGAAAAGACGGAACAGACGGAAACGACGGAAAAGACGGAAACGGCAGAAAAGACGGACCGGACGGGAATGACGGAAAAGACGGATCAGACGGACCAGACGGGAAAGACCGAAAAGACGGATAACACGGACCAGACGGAAAAGACGGACCAGATAGAAAAGTCGGACCAGACGGGAAAGACCGAAAAGACGGAAAAGACGGAAAAGACGGACCAGACGGAAGAGTCGGACTAGACGGAAAAGACGGACCAGATAGAAAAGTCGGACCAGACGGAAAAGACGGACCGGACGGAAAAGACGGAAACGACGGATAAGAGGGACCAGACGGACAAGACGGACAAGACGGACAAGACGGACAAGACGGACAAGACGGACAAGACGGAAGAGACGGACCAGACGGAAAAAAAGACGGATCAGACGGAAAAGACGGACCAGACGGAAAAGACGGACCAGACGGACAAGAAGGACCAGACGGAAAAGACGGACCAGATGGAAAGACGGACCAGACGGATAAGACGGACCGGACGGAAAAGATGGAAAACACGGACCAGACGGAAAAGACGGACCAGACGGAAAAGATGGACCAGACGGACCAGACGGAAAAGACGGACCAGACGGAAAAGATGGACCAGACGGACCAGACGGAAAAGACGGACCAGACAGAAGAGACGGACCGGACGGAAATGATGGAAATGACGGAAATGACGGAAAAGATGGACCAGACAGAAGAGACGGACCGGACGGAAATGACGGAAATGACAGACCAGATGGACCAGACGGAAAAGACGGACCAGACGGAAAAGACAGAAAAGACGGATAACACGGACCAGACGGAAAAGACGAAAACGATGGAAAAGACGGACCAGACAGAAAAGACGGACCAGACAGAAAAGACAGAAAAGACAGACCAGACGGACAAGAAGGACCAGACAGAAAAGACGCACCAGATGGAAAAGACGGACCAGACGGACAAGAAGGACCAGACGGAAAAGACGGACCAGATGGAAAAGACGGACCAGACGGAAATGACGGATAAGACGGAAAAGACGGACCAGACAGAAGAGACGGACCTGACGGAAATGACGGAAATGACAGACCAGACGGACCAGACGGAAAAGAGGAACCAGACGGAAAAGACTGAACGGACGGAAACGACGGAAAAGACGGAAACGGCAGAAAAGACGGACCAGACGAAAAAGATGGATCAGACGGACCAGACAGAAAAGATGGACCGGACGGGAATGACGGAAAAAACGGATCAGACGGAAAAGACGGAAAAGACGGACCAGACGGAAAAGACGGACCAGACGAAAAAGACGGAAAAGACGGATAACACGGACCAAACGGAAAAGACGGACCAGACGGACCAGACGGAAAAGACGTACCACACGGAAAAGACAGACCAGACGGAAAAGACGGGCCAGACGGACAAGAAGGACCAGACGGATAAGACGGACCGGACGGATAAGATGGAAAACACGGACCAGATGGAAAACACGGACCAGACGGAAAAGACGGACCAGACGGAAAAGATGGACCAGACGGAAAAGACGGACCAGACAGAAGAGACGGACCGGACGGAAATGATGGAAATGACGGAAACGATGGAAAAGACGGACCAGACAGAAAAGACGGATCAGACGGAGCTGACGGAAAAGACGGAAAAGACGGACAAGACGGACTAGACGGAAGAGATGGACCGGACGGAAATGACGGATCAGACGGAAAAGACGGACCGGACAGAAATGATGGAAAAGACGGATCAGACGGAACAGACGGAAAAGACGGACCGGACGGAAATGATGGAAAAGACGGACTAGACGGACTAGACGGACCAGACGGAAAAGACGGACCAGACGGAAAACTCGGACCAGACGGAAAACTCGGACCAGACGGAAAGGACGGACCTGACGGAAAAGTTGGACCAGACGGAAAAGACGGACCAGACGGAAAAGAGGAACCAGACGGAAAAGACGGAACAGACGGAAACGACGGAAAAGACGGAAACGGCAGAAAAGACGGACCAGACAAAAAAGATGGACCAGACGGACCAGACAGAAAAGATGGACCGGACGGAAAAGTCGGACCAGACGGAAAAGACGGACCGGACGGAAATGATGGAAAAGACAGACCAGACGGAAAAGACAGAAAAGACGGATAACACTGACCAGACGGAAAAGACGTACCAGTCGGAAAAGACGGAACAGACGGAAACGACGGAAAAGACGGAAACGGCAGAAAAGACGGACCAGACAGAAAAAACGGACCGGACGGGAATGACGGAAAAGACGGATCAGACGGAAAAGACGGACCAGACGGGAAAGACAGATCAGACGGAAAAGACGGACCAGACGGAAAAGTCGGACCAGATGGAAAAGACGAACCGGACGGGAATGACGGAAAAGACGGGTCAGACGGAAAAGACGGACCACACGGAAAAGACGTACCACACGGAAAAGACGTACCACACGGAAAAGACGGACCAGACGGAAAAGACGGACCAGACGGAAAAGTCGGACCAGACGGAAAAGACGGACCAGACGGAAAAGTCGGTCCGTCTTTTCCGTGAAAAAGACGTACCCCCCGGAAAAGACAGACCAGACGGAAAAGACGGACCAGACGGACCAGACGGACAACAAGGACCAGAAGGACCAGACGGAAAAGACGGACCAGACGGAAAAGACGGACCAGACGGAAAAGACGGACCAGACGGAAAAGACGGACCAGACGGACCAGACAGACCAGACGGAAAAGACGGACCAGACAGAAGAGACGGACCAGACAGAAAACACGGACCAGACAGAAAAGACAGAAAAGACGGAAAAGACAGACCAGACGGACAAGAGGGACCAGACGGAAAAGACGGACCAGATGGAAAAGACGGACCAGACGGAAAAGACGGACCGGACGGAAAAGATGGAAAACAAGGACCAGACGGAAAAGACGGATCAGACGGAAAAGACGGACCAGACGGAAAAGTCGGACCAGACGGAAAAGACGGACCCGACGGAAAAGAGGGACCAGACGGAAAAGACGGAACAGACGGATAAGAGGGACCAGACGGACATGACGGACGAGACGGACGAGACGGACGAGACGGACGAGACGGACGAGACGGACGAGACGGACGAGACGGACGAGACGGACGAGACGGACTAGACGGACCAGACGGAAGAGACGGACCAGACGGAAAAGACGGATCAGACGGACCAGACGGATAAGACGGACCAGACGGAAAAGACGGATCAGACGGAAGAGACGGACCAGACGGAAAAGACGGATCAGACGGAAAAGACGGACCAGACGGACCAGACGGAAAAGACGTACCACACGGAAAAGACAGACCAGACGGAAAAGACGGACCAGACGGACCAGACGGACAAGAAGGACCAGACGGATAAGACGGACCGGACGGAAAAGATGGAAAACACGGACCAGACGGAAAAGACGGACCAGACAGAAGAGACGGACCGGACGGAAATGATGGAAATGACGGAAACGATGGAAAAGACGGACCAGACAGAAAAGACGGATCAGACGGAAAAGACGGACAAGACGGACAAGACGGACCAGACGGAAGAGATGGACCGGACGGAAATGACGAGACGGACGAGACGGACGAGACGGACGAGACGGACTAGACGGACCAGACGGAAGAGACGGACCAGACGGAAAAGACGGATCAGACGGATAAGACGGACCAGACGGATAAGACGGACCAGACGGAAAAGACGGATCAGACGGAAGAGACGGACCAGACGGAAAAGACGGATCAGACGGAAAAGACGGACCAGACGGACCAGACGGAAAAGACGTACCACACGGAAAAGACAGACCAGACGGAAAAGACGGACCAGACGGACCAGACGGACCAGACGGACAAGAAGGACCAGACGGATAAGACGGACCGGACGGAAAAGATGGAAAACACGGACCAGACGGAAAAGACGGACCAGACAGAAGAGACGGACCGGACGGAAATGATGGAAATGACGGAAACGATGGAAAAGACGGACCAGACAGAAAAGACGGATCAGACGGAAAAGACGGACAAGACGGACAAGACGGACCAGACGGAAGAGATGGACCGGACGGAAATGACGGATCAGACGGAAAAGACGGACCAGACAGAAGAGACGGACCGGACGGAAATGACGGAAATGAAAGACCAGACGGACCAGACGGAAAAGACAGAAAAGACGGATAACACGGACTAGACGGAAAAGAGGAACCAGACGGAAAAGACGGAACAGACGGAAACGACGGAAAAGACGGAAACGGCAGAAAAGTCGGACCAGACAAAAAAGATGGATCAGACGGACCAGACAGAAAAGATGGACCGGACGGGAATGACGGAAAAGACGGATCAGACGGAAAAGACGGACCAGACGGAAAAGTCGGACCAGACGGAAAAGACGGACCAGATGGAAAAGTCGGACCAGACGGAAAGGACGGACAAGACGGAAAAGTCGGACCAGACGGAAAAGACGGACCCGACGGAAAAGAGGGACCAGACGGAAACGGCAGAAAAGACGGACCAGACGGAAAAGACGGACCAGACGGGAAAGACCGAAAAGACGGATAACACGGACCAGACGGAAAATACGGACCAGACGGAAAAGTCGGACCAGACGGAAAAGTCGGACCAGACGGAAAAGACGGACCAGACGGATAAGAGGGACCAGACGGACAAGACAGACAAGACGGACCAGACGGACGAGACGGAAGAGACGGACCAGACGGAAAAAAAGACGGATCAGACGGAAAAGACGGACCAGAAGGAAAAGACGGAAAAGACGGACCAGACGGACAAGAAGGACCAGACGGAAAAGACGGACCAGATGGAAAAGACGGACCAGACGGATAAGACGGACCGGACGGAAAAGATGGAAAACACGGACCAGACGGAAAAGACGGACCAGACGGAAAAGATGGACCAGACAGAAGAGACGGACCGGACGGAAATGACGGACCGGACGGAAAAGATGGAAAACAAGGACCAGACGGAAAAGACGGATCAGACGGAAAAGACGGACCAGACGGAAAAGTCGGACCGGACGGGAATGACAGATCAGACGGAAAAGATGGACCAGACGGAAAAGACCGAAAAGACGGATAACACGGACCAGACGGAAAATACGGACCAGACGGAAAATACGGACCAGACGGAAAATACGGACCAGACGGAAAATACGGACCAGACGGAAAAGACGGACCAGACGGAAAAGTCGGACCAGACGGAAAAGACGGAAACGACGGATAAGAGGGACGAGACGGACGAGACGGACGAGACGGACCAGACGGACCAGACGGACCAGACGGACCAGACGGACCAGACGGACCAGACGGACCAGACGGACCAGACGGACCAGACGGACCAGACGGACCAGACGGAAAAGACGGACTAGACGGAAAAGACGGATCAGACGGAAGAGACGGACCAGACGGAAGAGACGGACCAGACGGAAGAGACGGAAAAGACGGATCAGACGGAAAAGACGGACCGGACGGACCCGACGGACCGGACGGAAAAGACGGATCAGACGGAAGAGACGGACCAGACGGAAATGACGGACCAGAAGGACAAGACGGAAGAGACGGACCAGACGGAAAAGACTGACCAGACGGAAAAGACGTACCAGACGGAAAAGACAGACCAGACGGAAAAGACGGACAAGAAGGACTAGACGGAAAAGACGGACCGGACGGAAAAGATGGAAAACACGGACCAGACGGAAAAGACGGAACAGACGGAAAAGATGGACCTAACGGACCAGACGGAAAAGACGGACCAGACAGAAGAGACGGACCGGACGGAAATGACGGAAATGACAGACCAGACGGAAAAGACGGACCAGACGGACCAGACGGAAAAGACAGAAAAGACGGATAACACGGACCAGACGGAAAAGACGGAAATGACAGAAAAGACGGACCAGTCAGAAACGACGCACCAGACAGAAGAGACGGACCGGACGGAAATGACGGAAATGACAGACCAGACGGACCAGACGGACCAGACGGAAAAGACGGACCAGACGGAAAAGACCGAAAAGTCGGAAAACACGGACCAGACGGAAAAGACGGACCAGACGGAAAAGACGGACCAGACGAAAAAGTCGGACCAGACGGAAAAGACGGACCAGACGGAAAAGACGGACCGGACGGAAATGATGGAAAAGACGGACCAGACGGGAATGACGGAAAAGACGGATCAGACGGAAAAGACAGACCAGACGGAAAAGACCGAAAAGACGAATAACACGGACCAGACGGAAAAGACGGACCAGACGGAAAAGACGTACCAGACGGAAAAGTCGGACCAGACGGACCAGACGGAAAAGTCGGACCGGACGGAAAAAACGGACCCGACGTAAAAGAGGGACCAGACGGAAACGACGGAAAAGACGGAAACGGCAGAAACGACGGACCAGACGGAAAAGACGGACCAGACGGGATTGACGGAAAAGACGGATCAGACGGAAAAGACGGACCAGATGGAAAAGACAGATCAGATGGAAAAGACGGACCGGAAGGAAAAGATGGAAAACACGGACCAGATGGAAAAGACTGATCAGACAGAAAAGACGGACCGGACGGGAATGACTGAAAAGACGGATCAGACGGAAAAGACGGACCAGACAGGAAAGACAGATCAGACGGAAAAGACAGACCAGACGGAAAAGACCGAAAAGACGGATAACACGGACCAGACGGAAAAGACGTACCAGACGGAAAAGACGTACCAGACGGAAAAGTCGGACCAGACGGAAAAGTCGGACCAGACGGACCAGACGGAAAAGTCGGACCGGACGGAAAAGTCGGACCGGACGGAAAAGTCGGACCGGACGGAAAAGTCGGACCAGACGGAAAAGACGGATCAGACGGAAAAGACGGACCAGACGGAAAAGACAGAAAAGACGGATAACACGGACCAGACGGAAAAGACGAAAAAGATGGAAAAGACAGAAACAACAGAAAAGACGGACCAGACGGAAAAGACGGACCAGTCGGAAACGACGCACCAGACGGACAAGACGGACCAGACGGAAAAGTCGGACCGGACGGAAAAGTCGGACCAGACGGAAAAGACGGACCAGACGGAAAAGACGGACCAGACGGAAAAGACGGACCAGACGGAAAAGACGGACCAGACGGAAAAGACGGACCAGACGGAAAAGACGGACCAGACGGAAAAGACGGACCAGACGGAAAAGACGGACCAGACGGAAAAGACGGACCAGACGGAAAAGACGGACCAGACGGAAAAGACAGAAAAGACGGACCAGACGGAAAAGACGGACCAGACGGAAAAGACGGACCAGACGGACCAGACGGACCAGACGGACCAGACGGACCAGACGGACCAGACGGACCAGACGGAACAGACGGACCAGACGGAAAAGACGGACTAGACGGACCAGACGGAAAAGACGGACTAGCCAGACCAGACGGAAAAGACGGACCAGACAGACCAGACGGAAAAGACGGACCAGAGGGAAAAGACGAACCAGACGGAAAAGACGGACCAGACGGAAAAGACGGACCAGACGGAAAAGACGGACCGGACGGAAAAGATGGATAACACGGACCAGATGGAAAAGACGGAACAGACGGAAAAAAAGGACCTAACGTACCAGACGGAAAAGACGGACCAGACAGAAGAGACGGACCGGACGGAAATGACCAGACGGACCAGACGGAAAAGACGGACCAGACGTAAAAGACAGAAAAGACGGATAACACGGACCAGACGGAAAAGAAGGAAATGACAGAAAAGACCGACCAGACGGAAAAGACGGACCACTCGGAAACGACGCACCGGACAGAAGAGACGGACCGTACGAAAATGACGGAAATGACGGATCAGACGGAAAAGACGGACCAGACAGAAGAGACGGACCGGACGGAAATGACGGAAATGACAGACCAGACGGAAAAGACAGAGAAGACTGATAACACGGACCAGACGGAAAAGTCGAAAACGATGGAAAAGACGGAAACGATGGAAAAGACGGAAACGACAGAAAAGACCGACCGGACGGACCAGTCGGAAACGACGCACCAGACGGAAAAGACGGACCAGACAGAAAAGACGGACCAGACGGAAAAGACGGACTAGACGGACCAGACGGAAAAGACGGACTAGCCGGAAAAGACGGACTAGCCGGAAAAGACGGACCAGACGGAAAAGACGGACCAGACGGGAAAGACGGACTAGCCGGACCAGACGGATAACACGGACCAGACGGAAAAGACGGAAAAGACGGAAAAGACGGAAAAGACCGACCGGACGGAAAAGACGGACCAGTCGGAAACGATGCACCAGACGGAAAAGACAGAAAAGACGGACCAGACGGACCAGACGGACCAGACGGACCAGACGGACCAGACGGACCAGACGGACCAGACGGAAAAGACGGACTAGCCGGACCAGACGGACAAGACGGACCAGACGGAAAAGACGGACTAGCCGGACCAGACGGAAGAGATGGACCGGACGGAAAAGACAGAAAAAACGGATAACACGGACCAGACGGAAAAGACGTAAACGATGGAAAAGACGGAAAGGACGTAAACGACAGAAAAGACCGACCAGACGGAAAAGACGGACCAGTCGGAAAAGACGCAACAGACGGAAAAGACGGACCAGCCGGACCAGCCGGACCAGCCGGACCAGCCGGACCAGCCGGACAAGCCGGACAAGCCGGACTAGACGGACAAGACGGACAAGACGGACAAGACGGACAAGACGGACAAGACGGACAAGACGGACAAGACGGACAAGACGGACAAGACGGACTAGACGGACTAGACGGACTAGACGGACTAGACGGACTAGACGGACAAGACGGACAAGACGGACAAGACGGACAAGACGGACAAGACGGACAAGACGGACAAGACGGACAAGACGGACAAGACGGACAAGACGGACAAGACGGACTAGACGGACTAGACGGACTAGACGGACTAGACGGACTAGACGGACTAGACGGACTAGACGGACCAGTCGGAAACGACGCACCAGACGGAAAAGACGGACCAGACGGAAAAGACGGACCAGACGGAAAAGACGGACCAGACGGACCAGACGGAAAAGACGGAAAAGACGGACCAGACGGAAAAGACGGACCAGTCGGAAAAGACGCAACAGACGGAAAAGACGGACCAGCCGGACCAGCCGGACCAGCCGGACCAGCCGGACCAGCCGGACAAGCCGGACTAGACGGACTAGACGGACTAGACGGACAAGACGGACAAGACGGACTAGACGGACTAGACGGACTAGACGGACTAGACGGACTAGACGGACAAGACGGACAAGACGGACAAGACGGACAAGACGGACAAGACGGACAAGACGGACAAGACGGACAAGACGGACAAGACGGACAAGACGGACAAGACGGACAAGACGGACAAGACGGACTAGACGGACTAGACGGACTAGACGGACCAGTCGGACCAGTCGGAAACGACGCACCAGACGGAAAAGACGGACCAGACGGAAAAGACGGACCAGACGGAAAAGACGGACCAGACGGACCAGACGGAAAAGACGGAAAAGACGGACCAGACGGAAAAGACGGACCAGACGGACCAGACGGACCAGACGGACCAGACGGAAAAGACGGACCAGACGGAAAAGACGGACCAGACGGAAAAGACGGACCAGACGGAAAAGACGGACCAGACGGAAAAGACGGACCAGACGGAAAAGACGGACCAGACGGACCAGACGGACCAGACGGACCAGACGGACCAGACGGACCAGTCGGAAACGACGCACCAGACGGAAAAGACGGACCAGACGGAAAAGACGGACCAGACGGAAAAGACGGACCAGACGGAAAAGACGGACCAGACGGAAAAGACGGAAAAGACGGACCAGACGGAAAAGACGGACCAGACGGAAAAGACGGACCAGACGGAAAAGACGGACCAGACGGACCAGACGGACCAGACGGACCAGACGGACCAGACGGACCAGACGGAAAAGACGGAAAAGACGGACCAGACGGAAAAGACGGACCAGACGGAAAAGACGGACCAGACGGAAAAGACGGACCAGACGGAAAAGACGGACCAGACGGAAAAGACGGACCAGACGGAAAAGACGGACCAGAGGGAAAAGACGAACCAGACGGACCAGACGGACAAGAAGGTCTAGACGGAAACGACGGACCAGATGGAAAAGACGGACCAGACGGAAAAGACGGATAACACGGACCAGATGGAAAAGACGGAACAGACGGAAAAAAAGGACCTAACGTACCAGACGGAAAAGACGGACCAGACGGAAAAGACGGACCAGACGGACCAGACGGACCAGACGGACCAGACGGACCAGACGGACCAGACGGACCAGACGGAAAAGACGGACCAGACGGAAAAGACGGACCAGACGGAAAAGACGGACCAGACGGAAAAGACGGACCAGACGGAAAAGACGGACCAGACGGAAAAGACGGAAAAGACGGACCAGACGGACCAGACGGACCAGACGGAAAAGACGGAAAAGACGGACCAGACGGAAAAGACGGACCAGACGGAAAAGACGGACCAGACGGAAAAGACGGACCAGACGGAAAAGACGGACCAGACGGAAAAGACGGACCAGACGGAAAAGACGGACCAGACGGAAAAGACGGACCAGACGGAAAAGACGGACCAGACGGAAAAGACGGACCAGACGGAAAAGACGGAAAAGACGGAAAAGACGGAAAAGACGGACCAGACGGACCAGACGGACCAGACGGACCAGACGGACCAGACGGACTAGACGGACCAGACGGACCAGACGGAAAAGACGGACTAGACGGACTAGACGGACCAGACGGACCAGACGGACTAGCCAGACCAGACGGAAAAGACGGACTAGCCAGACCAGACGGAAAAGACGGACTAGCCAGACCAGACGGAAAAGACGGACCAGACGGAAAAGACGGACCAGACGGAAAAGACGGACCAGACGGAAAAGACAGAAAAGACGGAACAGACGGAACAGACGGACCAGACGGAAAAGACGGACTAGACGGACCAGACGGACTAGCCAGACCAGACGGAAAAGACGGAAAAGACGGACCAGACGGAAAAGACGGACCAGACGGAAAAGACGGACCAGACGGAAAAGACGGACCAGACGGACCAGACGGAAAAGACGGACCAGACGGACCAGACGGAAAAGACGGACCAGACGGAAAAGACGGACTAGCCAGACCAGACGGACCAGACAGACCAGACGGACCAGAGGGAAAAGACGAACCAGACGGAAAAGACGGACCAGATGGAAAAGATGGATAACACGGACCAGATGGAAAAGACGGACCAGACAGACCAGACGGAAAAGACGGACCAGAGGGAAAAGACGAACCAGACGGACCAGACGGACAAGAAGGTCTAGACGGAAAAGACGGACCAGATGGAAAAGACGGACCAGACGGAAAAGACGGACCGGACGGAAAAGATGGATAACACGGACCAGATGGAAAAGACGGAACAGACGGACCAGACGGAAAAGACGGACTAGCCAGACCAGACGGAAAAGACGGACCAGACAGACCAGACGGAAAAGACGGACCAGAGGGAAAAGACGAACCAGACGGACCAGACGGACAAGAAGGTCTAGACAGAAACGACGGACCAGATGGAAAAGACGGACCAGACGGAAAAGACGGATAACACGGACCAGATGGAAAAGACGGAACAGACGGAAAAAAAGGACCTAACGTACCAGACGGAAAAGACGGACCAGACGGACCAGACGGACCAGACGGACCAGACGGACCAGACGGAAAAGACGGACCAGACGGAAAAGACGGACCAGACGGAAAAGACGGACCAGACGGAAAAGACGGACCAGACGGAAAAGACGGACCAGACGGAAAAGACGGACCAGACGGACCAGACGGACCAGACGGACCAGACGGACCAGACGGACCAGACGGACCAGACGGACCAGACGCACCAGTCGGAAACGACGCACCAGACGGAAAAGACGCACCAGACGGAAAAGACGGACCAGACGGAAAAGACGGACCAGACGGAAAAGACGGAAAAGACGGACCAGACGGAAAAGACGGACCAGACGGAAAAGACGGACCAGACGGAAAAGACGGACCAGACGGACCAGACGGACCAGACGGACCAGACGGACCAGACGGACCAGACGGAAAAGACGGACCAGACGGAAAAGACGGACCAGACGGAAAAGACGGACCAGACGGAAAAGACGGACCAGACGGAAAAGACGGACCAGACGGAAAAGACGGACCAGACGGAAAAGACGGACCAGACGGAAAAGACGGACCAGACGGACCAGACGGAAAAGACGGACCAGACGGACCAGACGGAAAAGACGGACCAGACGGACCAGACGGACCAGACGGACCAGACGGACCAGACGGACCAGACGGACCAGACGGACCAGACGGAAAAGACGGACCAGACGGAAAAGACGGACCAGACGGACCAGACGGACCAGACGGACCAGACGGAAAAGACGGACCAGACGGAAAAGACGGACCAGACGGACCAGACGGACAAGAAGGTCTAGACGGAAAAGACGGACCAGATGGAAAAGACGGACCAGACGGAAAAGACGGACCGGACGGAAAAGATGGATAACACGGACCAGATGGAAAAGACGGAACAGACGGACCAGACGGAAAAGACGGACTAGCCAGACCAGACGGAAAAGACGGACCAGACAGACCAGACGGAAAAGACGGACCAGAGGGAAAAGACGAACCAGACGGACCAGACGGACAAGAAGGTCTAGACAGAAACGACGGACCAGATGGAAAAGACGGACCAGACGGAAAAGACGGATAACACGGACCAGATGGAAAAGACGGAACAGACGGAAAAAAAGGACCTAACGTACCAGACGGAAAAGACGGACCAGACGGACCAGACGGACCAGACGGACCAGACGGACCAGACGGAAAAGACGGACCAGACGGAAAAGACGGACCAGACGGAAAAGACGGACCAGACGGAAAAGACGGACCAGACGGAAAAGACGGACCAGACGGAAAAGA
Organism: Gobius niger; assembly: GCF_951799975.1. Classification (NCBI taxonomy): domain Eukaryota; kingdom Metazoa; phylum Chordata; class Actinopteri; order Gobiiformes; family Gobiidae; genus Gobius; species Gobius niger. The sequence goes on from NC_136856.1 coordinate 5,990,574, forward strand.
CGGACCAGACGGACCAGACGGACCAGACGGACCAGACGGACCAGACGGACCAGACGGACCAGACGGACCAGACGCACCAGTCGGAAACGACGCACCAGACGGAAAAGACGCACCAGACGGAAAAGACGGACCAGACGGAAAAGACGGACCAGACGGAAAAGACGGAAAAGACGGACCAGACGGAAAAGACGGACCAGACGGAAAAGACGGACCAGACGGAAAAGACGGACCAGACGGACCAGACGGACCAGACGGACCAGACGGACCAGACGGACCAGACGGAAAAGACGGACCAGACGGAAAAGACGGACCAGACGGAAAAGACGGACCAGACGGAAAAGACGGACCAGACGGAAAAGACGGACCAGACGGAAAAGACGGACCAGACGGAAAAGACGGACCAGACGGAAAAGACGGACCAGACGGACCAGACGGAAAAGACGGACCAGACGGACCAGACGGAAAAGACGGACCAGACGGACCAGACGGACCAGACGGACCAGACGGACCAGACGGACCAGACGGACCAGACGGACCAGACGGAAAAGACGGACCAGACGGAAAAGACGGACCAGACGGAAAAGACGGACCAGACGGAAAAGACGGACCAGACGGAAAAGACGGACCAGACGGAAAAGACGGACCAGACGGAAAAGACGGACCAGACGGACCAGACGGACCAGACGGACCAGACGGACCAGACGGACCAGACGGACCAGACGGACCAGACGGACCAGACGGAAAAGACGGACTAGACGGACTAGACGGACCAGACGGACCAGACGGAAAAGACGGACTAGCCAGACCAGACGGAAAAGACGGACTAGCCAGACCAGACGGAAAAGACGGACTAGCCAGACCAGACGGAAAAGACGGACCAGACGGAAAAGACGGACCAGACGGAAAAGACGGACCAGACGGAAAAGACAGAAAAGACGGAACAGACGGAACAGACGGACCAGACGGAAAAGACGGACTAGACGGACCAGACGGACTAGCCAGACCAGACGGAAAAGACGGAAAAGACGGACCAGACGAAAAAGACGGACCAGACGGAAAAGACGGACCAGACGGAAAAGACGGACCAGACGGACCAGACGGAAAAGACGGACCAGACGGACCAGACGGAAAAGACGGACCAGACGGAAAAGACGGAAAAGACGGACTAGCCAGACCAGACGGACCAGACAGACCAGACGGACCAGAGGGAAAAGACGAACCAGACGGAAAAGACGGACCAGATGGAAAAGATGGATAACACGGACCAGATGGAAAAGACGGACCAGACAGGCCAGACGGAAAAGACGGACCAGAGGGAAAAGACGAACCAGACGGACCAGACGGACAAGAAGGTCTAGACGGAAAAGACGGACCAGATGGAAAAGACGGACCAGACGGAAAAGACGGACCGGACGGAAAAGATGGATAACACGGACCAGATGGAAAAGACGGAACAGACGGACCAGACGGAAAAGACGGACTAGCCAGACCAGACGGAAAAGACGGACCAGACAGACCAGACGGAAAAGACGGACCAGAGGGAAAAGACGAACCAGACGGACCAGACGGACAAGAAGGTCTAGACGGAACAGACGGACCAGATGGAAAAGACGGACCAGACGGAAAAGACGGATAACACGGACCAGATGGAAAAGACGGAACAGACGGAAAAAAAGGACCTAACGTACCAGACGGAAAAGACGGACCAGACAGAAGAGACGGACCGGACGGAAAAGACGGAAATGACCAGACGGACCAGACGGAAAAGACGGACCAGACGGAAAAGACAGAAAAGACGGATAACACGGACCAGACGGAAAAGAAGGAAATGACAGAAAAGACCGACCAGACAGAAGAGACAGACCGTACGAAAATGACGGAAATGACGGATCAGACGGAAAAGACGGACCAGACAGAAGAGACGGACCGGACGGAAATGACGGAAATGACAGACCAGACGGAAAAGACAGAGAAGACGGATAACACGGACCAGACGGAAAAGACGGAAATGATGGAAAAGACGGAAACGACAGAAAAGACCGACCGGACGGACCAGTCGGAAACGACGCACCAGACGGAAAAGACGGACCAGACAGAAAAGACGGACCAGACGGAAAAGACGGACTAGACGGACCAGACGGAAAAGACGGACCAGACGGACTAGACGGACCAGACGGAAAAGACGGACTAGCCGGACCAGACGGATAACACGGACCAGACGGAAAAGACGGACCAGACGGAAAAGACGGACCAGACGGAAAAGACGGACCAGACGGACCAGACGGACCAGACGGACCAGACGGACCAGACGGACCAGACGGACCAGACGGAAAAGACGGACCAGACGGAAAAGACGGACCAGACGGAAAAGACGGACCAGACGGAAAAGACGGACCAGACGGAAAAGACGGACCAGACGGAAAAGACGGACCAGACGGAAAAGACGGACCAGACGGAAAAGACGGACCAGACGGAAAAGACGGACCAGACGGACCAGACGGAAAAGACGGACCAGACGGACCAGACGGAAAAGACGGACCAGACGGACCAGACGGACCAGACGGACCAGACGGACCAGACGGACCAGACGGACCAGACGGAAAAGACGGACCAGACGGAAAAGACGGACCAGACGGAAAAGACGGACCAGACGGAAAAGACGGACCAGACGGAAAAGACGGACCAGACGGAAAAGACGGACCAGACGGAAAAGACGGACCAGACGGACCAGACGGACCAGACGGACCAGACGGACCAGACGGACCAGACGGACCAGACGGACCAGACGGACCAGACGGACCAGACGGAAAAGACGGACTAGACGGACTAGACGGACCAGACGGACCAGACGGAAAAGACGGACTAGCCAGACCAGACGGAAAAGACGGACTAGCCAGACCAGACGGAAAAGACGGACTAGCCAGACCAGACGGAAAAGACGGACCAGACGGAAAAGACGGACCAGACGGAAAAGACGGACCAGACGGAAAAGACAGAAAAGACGGAACAGACGGAACAGACGGACCAGACGGAAAAGACGGACTAGACGGACCAGACGGACTAGCCAGACCAGACGGAAAAGACGGAAAAGACGGACCAGACGAAAAAGACGGACCAGACGGAAAAGACGGACCAGACGGAAAAGACGGACCAGACGGACCAGACGGAAAAGACGGACCAGACGGACCAGACGGAAAAGACGGACCAGACGGAAAAGACGGAAAAGACGGACTAGCCAGACCAGACGGACCAGAGGGAAAAGACGAACCAGACGGAAAAGACGGACCAGATGGAAAAGATGGATAACACGGACCAGATGGAAAAGACGGACCAGACAGACCAGACGGAAAAGACGGACCAGAGGGAAAAGACGAACCAGACGGACCAGACGGACAAGAAGGTCTAGACGGAAAAGACGGACCAGATGGAAAAGACGGACCAGACGGAAAAGACGGACCGGACGGAAAAGATGGATAACACGGACCAGATGGAAAAGACGGAACAGACGGACCAGACGGAAAAGACGGACTAGCCAGACCAGACGGAAAAGACGGACCAGACAGACCAGACGGAAAAGACGGACCAGAGGGAAAAGACGAACCAGACGGACCAGACGGACAAGAAGGTCTAGACGGAACAGACGGACCAGATGGAAAAGACGGACCAGACGGAAAAGACGGATAACACGGACCAGATGGAAAAGACGGAACAGACGGAAAAAAAGGACCTAACGTACCAGACGGAAAAGACGGACCAGACAGAAGAGACGGACCGGACGGAAATGACGGAAATGACCAGACGGACCAGACGGAAAAGACGGACCAGACGGAAAAGACAGAAAAGACGGATAACACGGACCAGACGGAAAAGAAGGAAATGACAGAAAAGACCGACCAGACAGAAGAGACAGACCGTACGAAAATGACGGAAATGACGGATCAGACGGAAAAGACGGACCAGACAGAAGAGACGGACCGGACGGAAATGACGGAAATGACAGACCAGACGGAAAAGACAGAGAAGACGGATAACACGGACCAGACGGAAAAGACGGAAATGATGGAAAAGACGGAAACGACAGAAAAGACCGACCGGACGGACCAGTCGGAAACGACGCACCAGACGGAAAAGACGGACCAGACAGAAAAGACGGACCAGACGGAAAAGACGGACTAGACGGACCAGACGGAAAAGACGGACCAGACGGACTAGACGGACCAGACGGAAAAGACGGACTAGCCGGACCAGACGGATAACACGGACCAGAAGGAAAAGACGGAAAAGACGGAAAAGACGGAAAAGACCGACCGGACGGAAAAGACGGACCAGTCGGAAACGATGCATCAGACGGAAAAGACAGAAAAGACGGACCAGACGGACCAGACGGAAAAGACGGACTAGCCGGACCAGACGGACAAAGACGGACCAGACGGAAAAGACGGACTAGCCGGACCAGACGGAAAAGATGGACCAGACGGAAAAGACAGAAAAAACGGATAACACGGACCAGACGGAAACGATGGAAAAGACGGAAAAGACGGAAACGACGGAAACGACAGAAAAGACCGACCAGACGGAAAAGACGGACCAGTCGGAAAAGACGCAACAGACGGAAAAGACGGACCAGCCGGACCAGCCGGACCAGCCGGACCAGCCGGACAAGCCGGACCAGACGGACCAGACGGACCAGACGGACCAGACGGACCAGACGGACCAGACGGACCAGACGGACCAGACGGACCAGACGGACCAGACGGACCAGACGGACCAGACGGACCAGACGGACCAGACGGACCAGACAGAAAAAACGGATAACATGGACCAGACGGAAAAGACGTAAACGATGGAAAAGACGGAAAAGACGGAAAAGACCGACCAGACGGAAAAGACGGACCAGTCGGAAAAGACGCAACAGACGCAACAGACGGAAAAGACGGACCAGACGGAAAAGACGGACTAGCCGGACCAGACGGAAAAGAAGGACCAGACGGAAAAGACGTACCAGACGGAAAAGACGTACCAGACGGACCAGACGGAAAAGACGGACCAGACGGAAAAGACGGACCAGACGGAAAAGACGGACCAGACGGACCAGACGGACCAGACGGACCAGACGGACCAGACGGACCAGACGGACCAGACGGACCAGACGGAAAAGACGGAAAAGACGGAAAAGACGGACCCGACGGACCCGACGGACCCGACGGACAAGTTTGATCAAGTTTGATCACACAGTTTTTCCACAAAGTCAGTTTCAAATTTCTGAATAACCGTCAGTTTTCTCAGGTCTCACTTATGAATATGTAGCAGAGCGAGGTTTTTTACCTTAGCTTTAAGACACACAGATAAGTTCCATTGAAGTGTTCCATTGGTTAAATAGAATTTATTTGTTACAAAATGTTTTTATTTCATAGCATTTCATAAGTAGCTTGATTTAAAACCTTTAGCACATATGTTTAGTCCATGAGATACAGATTTCACATTTAGGGTAAGAGTCCTCCAACAACTCCCCGCCGACCGCTGGACAGACCCAAATCACACACGGACATTTAGTGAAGACAAGACAGCGATGGGCAGTGCTGGTGCCATTGCCCGCGCCTATTAAAAAGGAATGCATATTATTAACAGTAACATATGTTGGCCTTTGCTACCCGCCGCTAGAGTTGAAAACATACCAGTTAGCGCAACCTTTCGTGCGCTGTACCAGGGAACACGCTCATCAACAGGACCATCGGGGAACCGCACACCCAATCGACTGCGATGCTACTGCGTTGCGCCATGACGCGCTCCCGTGAAGGGACCCACAGCAACACTAATCAGGGCGAGCGTAAAGGATGAATTTAAAATAAATGTTGCAGAGATATCTACCTGTCGGACCGAGCACACCAGCGCCAGCACCGGGTACAACAGGCAGCAGGAGATACACAAGGTCAGAGGGCAAGCAACACTAACCCGAGGCCTTTTATAGTGCACCTCTAGTGGTGCGCACAGGAACAGTGAACACCACTACCACAAATTACTCACATCACCACAAATACAACCCAAAACCATCCTTCTTTTGACTGGGATGTTCATCTCTGACACTGAATCTGCTGATGATATGGTTTTCCGCTGCTGACAATGCAAAAAACTGAGAGTTCCTCAAAGCGAGTGTTCTCAGCGAGAGAACGCGTTTGCGGCCATAAAAACAGAGATTACTGTTTCTCCAAAACCATGAAGACTATATGGCTGATTCTTTAGTATGTTATACAGGGTCCAACCAGGTACAAGAAACCAAGGTTTGATCAAGTTTGATCACAGTTTTTCCACAAAGTCAGTTTCAAATTTCTGAATAACTGTCAGTTTTCTCAGGTCTCACTTATGAATACAACCCAAAACCATCCTTCTTTTGACTGGGATGTTCATCTCTGACACTGAATCTGCTGATGATATGGTTTTCCGCTGCTGACAATGCAAAAAACTGAGAGTTCCTCAAAGCGAGTGTTCTCAGCGAGAGAACGCGTTTGCGGCCATAAAAACAGAGATTACTGTTTCTCCAAAACCATGAATGCTATATGGTATGTTATACAGGGCCCAACCAGGTAAATGAAACCAAGGTTTGATCAAGTTTGATCACACAGTTTTTCCACAAAGTCAGTTTCAAATTTCTGAATAACCCTCAGTTTTCTCAGGTCTAACTTATGAATACAACCCAAAACCATCCTTCTTTTGACTGGGATGTTCATCTCTGACACTGAATCTGCTGATGATAGGGTTTTCTACTGCTGACAATGCAAAAAGCTGAGAGTTCCTCAAAGCGAGTGTTCTCAGCGAGAGAACGCGTTCGCGGCCATAAAAACAGAGATTGCTGTTTCTCCAAAACCATGAATGCTAGATGGCTGATTCTTTAGTATGTTATACAGGGTCCCACCAGGTACAAGAAACCAAAGTTTGATCAAGTTTGATTACACGGTTTTTCCACAAAGTCAGTTTCAAATTTCTGAATAACTGTCAGTTTTCTCAGGTCTCACTTATAAAAACAACCCAAAACCATCCTTCTTTTGACTGGGATGTTCATCTGTGACACTGAATCTGCTGATGATATGGTTTTCCGCTGCTGACAATGCAAAAAGCTGAGAGTTCCTCAAAGCGAGTGTTCTCAGCGAGAGAACGCGTTTGCGGCCATAAAAACAGAGATTACTGTTTCTCCAAAACCATGAATGCTATATGGTATGTTATACAGGGTCCAACCAGGTAAATGAAACCAAGGTTTGATCAAGTTTGATCACACAGTTTTTCCACAAAGTCAGTTTCAAATTTCTGAATAACCGTCAGTTTTCTCAGGTCTCACTTATGAAAACAACCCAAAACCATACTTCTTTTGACTGGGATGTTCATCCCTGACACTGAAACTGCTGATGATATGGTTTTCCGCTGGTGACAATGCAAAAAGCTGAGAGTTCCTCAAAGCGAGTGTTCTCAGCGGGAGAACGCGTTTGCGGCCATAAACACAGAGATTGCTGTTTCTCCAAAACCATGAATGCTAGATGGCTGATTCTTTAGTATGTTATACAGGGTCCCACCAGGTACAAGAAACCATGGTTTGATCAAGGTTGATCACACGGTTTTTCCACAAAGTCAGTTTCAAATTTCTGAATAACTGTCAGTTTTCTCAGGTCTCACTTATGAAAACAACCCAAAACCATCCTTCTTTCGACTGGGATGTTCATCTCTAACACTGAATCTGCTGATGATATGGTTTTCCGCTGCTGACAATGCAAAAAGCTGAGAGTTCCTCAACGCGAGTGTTTTCAGCGAGAGAACGCGTTTGCGGCCATAAAAACAGAGATGACTGTTTTCCAAAACCATGAAGACTATATGGCTGATTCTTTAGTATGTTATACAGGGTCCCACCAGGTACAAGAAACCAAAGTTTGATCAAGTTTGATCACAGGTTTTCTCAGGTCTCACTTATGAAAACAACCCAAAACCATCCTTCTTTTGACTGGGATGTTCATCTGTGACACTGAATCTGCTGATGATAGGGTTTTCCGCTGCTGACAATGCAAAAAGCTGAGGGTTCCTCAAAGCGAGTGTTCTCAGCGAGAGAACGCGTTTGCGGCCATAAAAACAGAGATTAATGTTTCTCCAAAACCATGAATGCTATATGGTATGTTATACAGGGTCCAACCAGGTAAATGAAACCAAGGTTTGATCAAGTTTGATCACACAGTTTTTCCACAAAGTCAGTTTCAAATTTCTGAATAACCGTCAGTTTTCTCAGGTCTAACTTATGAATACAACCCAAAACCATCCTTCTTTTGACTGGGATGTTCATCTGTGACACTGAATCTGCTGATGATATGGTTTTCCGCTGCTGACAATGCAAAAAGCTGAGAGTTCCTCAAAGCGAGTGTTCTCAGCGAGAGAACTCGTTTGCGGGCATAAAAACAGAGATTGCTGTTTCTCCAAAACCATGAATGCTAGATGGCTGATTCTTTAGTATGTTATACAGGGTCCCACCAGGTACAAGAAACCAAGGTTTGATCAACTTTGATCACACAGTTTTTCCACAAAGTCAGTTTCAAATTTCTTAATAACTGTCAGTTTTCTCAGGTCTCACTTATGAAAACAACCCAAAACCATCCTTCTTTTGACTGGGATGTTCATCCCTGACACTGAATCTGCTGATGATATGGTTTTCCGCTGCTGACAATGCAAAAAGCTGAGAGTTCCTCAACGCGAGTGTTCTCAGCGAGAGAACGCGTTTGCAGCCATAAAAACAGAGATGACTGTTTTCCACAACCATGACGACTATATGGCTGATACTTTAGTATGTTATACAGGGTCCCACCAGGTACAAGAAACCAAGGTTTGGTCAAGTTTGATCATACAGTTTTTCCACAAAGTCAGTTTCAAATTTCTGAATAACCGTCAGTTTTCTCAGGTCTTACTTATGAATACAACCCAAAACCATCCTTCTTTCGACTGGGATGTTCATCTCTGACACTGAATCTGCTGATGATATGGTTTTCCGCTGCTGACAATGCAAAAAGCTGAGAGTTCCTCAAAGCGAGTGTTTTCAGCGAGAGAACGCGTTTGCGGCCATAAAAACAGAGATTACTGTTTCTCCAAAACGATGAATGCTAGATAGCTGATTCTTTATTTTGTTATACAGGGTCCAACCAGGTAAAAGAAACCAAGGTTTGGTCAAGTTTGATCACACAGTTTTTCCACAAAGTCAGTTTCAAATTTCTGAATAACCGTCAGTTTTCTCAGGTCTAACTTATGAAAACAACCCAAAACCATACTTCTTTTGACTGGGATGTTCATCCCTGGCACTGAATCTGCTGATGATATGGTTTTCCGCTGGTGACAATGCAAAAAGCTGAGAGTTCCTCAAAGCGAGTGTTCTCAGCGGGAGAACGCGTTTGCGGCCATAAAAACAGAGATTGCTGTTTCTCCAAAACCATGAATGCTAGATGGCTGATTCTTTAGTATGTTATACAGGGTCCCACCAGGTACAAGAAACCATGGTTTGATCAAGGTTGATCACACGGTTTTTCCACAAAGTCAGTTTCAAATTTCTGAATAACTGTCAGTTTTCTCAGGTCTCACTTATGAAAACAACCCAAAACCATCCTTCTTTCGACTGGGATGTTCATCTCTAACACTGAATCTGCTGATGATATGGTTTTCCGCTGCTGACAATGCAAAAAGCTGAGAGTTCCTCAACGCGAGTGTTTTCAGCGAGAGAACGCGTTTGCGGCCATAAAAACAGAGATGACTGTTTTCCAAAACCATGAAGACTATATGGCTGATTCTTTAGTATGTTATACAGGGTCCCACCAGGTACAAGAAACCAAAGTTTGATCAAGTTTGATCACAGGTTTTCTCAGGTCTCACTTATGAAAACAACCCAAAACCATCCTTCTTTTGACTGGGATGTTCATCTGTGACACTGAATCTGCTGATGATATGGTTTTCCGCTGCTGACAATGCAAAAAGCTGAGGGTTCCTCAAAGCGAGTGTTCTCAGCGAGAGAACGCGTTTGCGGCCATAAAAACAGAGATTAATGTTTCTCCAAAACCATGAATGCTATATGGTATGTTATACAGGGTCCAACCAGGTAAATGAAACCAAGGTTTGATCAAGTTTGATCACACAGTTTTTCCACAAAGTCAGTTTCAAATTTCTGAATAACCGTCAGTTTTCTCAGGTCTAACTTATGAAAACAACCCAAAACCATACTTCTTTTGACTGGGATGTTCATCCCTGAGACTGAATCTGCTGATGATATGGTTTTCCGCTGCTGACGATGCAAAAAGCTGAGAGTTCCTCAACGCGAGTGTTCTCAGCGAGAAAACGCGTTTGCGGCCATAAAAACAGAGATGACTGTTTTCCACAACCATGAAGACTATATGGCTGATACTTTAGTATGTTATACAGGGTCCCACCAGGTGCAAGAAACCAAGGTTTGTTTAAGTTTAATCACACAGTTTTTCCACAAAGTCAGTTTCAAATTTCTGAATAACTGTCAGTTTTCTCAGGTCTCACTTATGAATACAACCCAAAACCATCCTTCTTTCGACTGGGATGTTCATCTCTGACACTGAATCTGCTGATGATATGGTTTTCCGCTGCTGACAATGCAAAAAGCTGAGAGTTCCTCAAAGCGAGTGTTTTCAGCGAGAGAACGCGTTTGCGGCCATAAAAACAGAGATTGCTGTTTCTCCAAAACCATGAATGCTAGATTGCTGATTCTTTAGTATGTTATAAAGGGTCCCACCAGGTACAAGAAACCAAGGTTTGATCAAGTTTGATCACACAGTTTTTCCACAAAGTCAGTTTCAAATTTCTGAATAACCGTCAGTTTTCTCAGGTCTAAGTTATGAATACAACCCAAAACCATCTTTCTTTTGACTGGGATGTTCATCTGTGACACTGAATCTGCTGATGATATGGTTTTCCGCTGCTGACAATGCAAAAAGCTGAGAGTTCCTCAAAGCGAGTGTTCTCAGCGAGAGAACTCGTTTGCGGCCATAAAAACAGAGATTGCTGTTTCTCCAAAACCATGAATGCTAGAAGGCTGATTCTTTAGTATGTTATACAGGGTCCCACCAGGTACAAGAAACCAAGGTTTGATCAACTTTGATCACACAGTTTTTCCACAAAGTCAGTTTCAAATTTCTGAATAACTGTCAGTTTTCTCAGGTCTCACTTATGAAAACAACCCAAAACCATCCTTCTTTCGACTGGGATGTTCATCTCTAACACTGAATCTGCTGATGATATGGTTTTCCGCTGCTGACAATGCAAAAAGCTGAGAGTTCCTCAACGCGAGTGTTTTCAGCGAGAGAACGCGTTTGCGGCCATAAAAACAGAGATGACTGTTTTCCAAAACCATGAAGACTATATGGCTGATTCTTTAGTATGTTATACAGGGTCCCACCAGGTACAAGAAACCAAAGTTTGATCAAGTTTGATCACAGGTTTTCTCAGGTCTCACTTATGAAAACAACCCAAAACCATCCTTCTTTTGACTGGGATGTTCATCTGTGACACTGAATCTGCTGATGATATGGTTTTCCGCTGCTGACAATGCAAAAAGCTGAGGGTTCCTCAAAGCGAGTGTTCTCAGCGAGAGAACGCGTTTGCGGCCATAAAAACAGAGATTAATGTTTCTCCAAAACCATGAATGCTATATGGTATGTTATACAGGGTCCAACCAGGTAAATGAAACCAAGGTTTGATCAAGTTTGATCACACAGTTTTTCCACAAAGTCAGTTTCAAATTTCTGAATAACCGTCAGTTTTCTCAGGTCTAACTTATGAAAACAACCCAAAACCATACTTCTTTTGACTGGGATGTTCATCCCTGAGACTGAATCTGCTGATGATATGGTTTTCCGCTGCTGACGATGCAAAAAGCTGAGAGTTCCTCAACGCGAGTGTTCTCAGCGAGAAAACGCGTTTGCGGCCATAAAAACAGAGATGACTGTTTTCCACAACCATGAAGACTATATGGCTGATACTTTAGTATGTTATACAGGGTCCCACCAGGTGCAAGAAACCAAGGTTTGTTTAAGTTTAATCACACAGTTTTTCCACAAAGTCAGTTTCAAATTTCTGAATAACTGTCAGTTTTCTCAGGTCTCACTTATGAATACAACCCAAAACCATCCTTCTTTCGACTGGGATGTTCATCTCTGACACTGAATCTGCTGATATGGTTTTCCGCTGCTGACAATGCAAAAAGCTGAGAGTTCCTCAAAGCGAGTGTTTTCAGCGAGAGAACGCGTTTGCGGCCATAAAAACAGAGATTGCTGTTTCTCCAAAACCATGAATGCTAGATTGCTGATTCTTTAGTATGTTATAAAGGGTCCCACCAGGTACAAGAAACCAAGGTTTGATCAAGTTTGATCACACAGTTTTTCCACAAAGTCAGTTTCAAATTTCTGAATAACCGTCAGTTTTCTCAGGTCTAAGTTATGAATACAACCCAAAACCATCTTTCTTTTGACTGGGATGTTCATCTGTGACACTGAATCTGCTGATGATATGGTTTTCCGCTGCTGACAATGCAAAAAGCTGAGAGTTCCTCAAAGCGAGTGTTCTCAGCGAGAGAACTCGTTTGCGGCCATAAAAACAGAGATTGCTGTTTCTCCAAAACCATGAATGCTAGAAGGCTGATTCTTTAGTATGTTATACAGGGTCCCACCAGGTACAAGAAACCAAGGTTTGATCAACTTTGATCACACAGTTTTTCCACAAAGTCAGTTTCAAATTTCTTGATAACTGTCAGTTTTCTCAGGTCTCACTTATGAAAACAACCCAAAACCATCCTTCTTTTGACTGGGATGTTCATCCCTGACACTGAATCTGCTGATGATATGGTTTTCCGCTGCTGACAATGCAAAAAGCTGAGAGTTCCTCAACGCGAGTGTTCTCAGCGAGAGAACGCGTTTGCGGCCATAAAAACAGACATGACTGTTTTCCAAAACCATGAAGACTATATGGCTGATTCTTTAGTATGTTATACAGGGTCCCACCAGGTACAAGAAACCAAAGTTTGATCAAGTTTGATCACAGGTTTTCTCAGGTCTCACTTATGAAAACAACCCAAAACCATCCTTCTTTTGACTGGGATGTTCATCTGTGACACTGAATCTGCTGATGATATGGTTTTCCACTGCTGACAATGCAAAAAGCTGAGAGTTCCTCAAAGCGAGTGTTCTCAGCGAGAGAACGCGTTTGCGGCCATAAAAACAGAGATTACTGTTTCTCCAAAACCATGAATGCTATATGGTATGTTATACAGGGTCCTACCAGGTAAATGAAACCAAGGTTTGATCAAGTTTGATCACACAGTTTTTCCACAAAGTCAGTTTCAAATTTCTGAATAACCGTCAGTTTTCTCAGGTCTAACTTATGAAAACAACCCAAAACCATACTTCTTTTGACTGGGATGTTCATCCCTGAGACTGAATCTGCTGATGATATGGTTTTCCGCTGCTGACGATGCAAAAAGCTGAGAGTTCCTCAACGCGAGTGTTCTCAGCGAGAAAACGCGTTTGCGGCCATAAAAACAGAGATGACTGTTTTCCACAACCATGAAGACTATATGGCTGATACTTTAGTATGTTATACAGGGTCCCACCAGGTGCAAGAAACCAAGGTTTGTTTAAGTTTAATCACACAGTTTTTCCACAAAGTCAGTTTCAAATTTCTGAATAACTGTCAGTTTTCTCAGGTCTCACTTATGAATACAACCCAAAACCATCCTTCTTTCGACTGGGATGTTCATCTCTGACACTGAATCTGCTGATGATATGGTTTTCCGCTGCTGACAATGCAAAAAGCTGAGAGTTCCTCAAAGCGAGTGTTTTCAGCGAGAGAACGCGTTTGCGGCCATAAAAACAGAGATTGCTGTTTCTCCAAAACCATGAATGCTAGATTGCTGATTCTTTAGTATGTTATAAAGGGTCCCACCAGGTACAAGAAACCAAGGTTTGATCAAGTTTGATCACACAGTTTTTCCACAAAGTCAGTTTCAAATTTCTGAATAACCGTCAGTTTTCTCAGGTCTAAGTTATGAATACAACCCAAAACCATCTTTCTTTTGACTGGGATGTTCATCTGTGACACTGAATCTGCTGATGATATGGTTTTCCGCTGCTGACAATGCAAAAAGCTGAGAGTTCCTCAAAGCGAGTGTTCTCAGCGAGAGAACTCGTTTGCGGCCATAAAAACAGAGATTGCTGTTTCTCCAAAACCATGAATGCTAGAAGACTGATTCTTTAGTATGTTATACAGGGTCCCACCAGGTACAAGAAACCAAGGTTTGATCAACTTTGATCACACAGTTTTTCCACAAAGTCAGTTTCAAATTTCTTAATAACTGTCAGTTTTCTCAGGTCTCACTTATGAAAACAACCCAAAACCATCCTTCTTTTGACTGGGATGTTCATCTCTAACACTGAATCTGCTGATGATATGGTTTTCCGCTGCTGACAATGCAAAAAGCTGAGAGTTCCTCAACGCGAGTGTTTTCAGCGAGAGAACGCGTTTGCGGCCATAAAAACAGAGATTACTGTTTCTCCAAAACCATGAATGCTATATGGTATGTTATACAGGGTCCAACCAGGTAAATGAAACCAAGGTTTGATCAAGTTTGATCACAGGTTTTCTCAGGTCTCACTTATGAAAACAACCCAAAACCATCCTTCTTTTGACTGGGATGTTCATCTGTGACACTGAATCTGCTGATATGGTTTTCCACTGCTGACAATGCAAAAAGCTGAGAGTTCCGCAAAGCGAGTGTTCTCAGCGAGAGAACGCGTTTGCGGCCATAAAAACAGAGATTACTGTTTCTCCAAAACCATGAATGCTATATGGTATGTTATACAGGGTCCAACCAGGTAAATGAAACCAAGGTTTGATCAAGTTTGATCACACAGTTTTTCCACAAAGTCAGTTTCAAATTTCTGAATAACCGTCAGTTTTCTCAGGTCTAACTTATGAATACAACCCAAAACCATCCTTCTTTCGATTGGGATATTCATCTCTGACACTGAATCTGCTGATGATATGGTTTTCCGCTGCTGACAATGCAAAAAGCTGAGAGTTCCTCAAAGCGAGTGTTTTCAGCGAGAGAACGTGTTTGCGGCCATAAAAACAGAGATTACTGTTTCTCCAAAACGATGAATGCTAGATAGCTGATTCTTTATTATGTTATACAGGGTCCAACCAGGTAAAAGAAACCAAGGTTTGGTCAAGTTTGATCACGCAGTTTTTCCACAAAGTCAGTTTCAAATTTCTGAATAACCGTCAGTTTTCTCAGGTCTAACTTATGAAAACAACCCAAAACCATACTTCTTTTGACTGGGATGTTCATCCCTGACACTGAATCTGCTGATGATATGGTTTTCCGCTGCTGACAATGCAAAAAGCTGAGAGTTCCTCAAAGCGAGTGTTCTCAGCGAGAGAACGCGTTTGCGGCCATAAAAACAGAGATTACAGTTTTCCACAACCATGAAGACTATATGGCTGATACTTTAGTATGTTATACAGGGTCCCACCAGGTACAAGAAACCAAGGTTTGTTCAAGTTTAATCACACAGTTTTTCCACAAAGTCAGTTTCAAATTTCTGAATAACTGTCAGTTTTCTCAGGTCTCACTTATGAATACAACCCAAAACCATCCTTCTTTCGACTGGGATGTTCATCTCTAACACTGAATCTGCTGATGATATGGTTTTCCGCTGCTGACAATGCAAAAAGCTGAGAGTTCCTCAACGCGAGTGTTTTCAGCGAGAGAACGCGTTTGCGGCCATAAAAACAGAGATTACTGTTTCTCCAAAACCATGATTGCTATATGGTATGTTATACAGGGTCCAACCAGGTAAATGAAACCAAGGTTTGATCAAGTTTGATCACAGGTTTTCTCAGGTCTCACTTATGAAAACAACCCAAAACCATCCTTCTTTTGACTGGGATGTTCATCTGTGACACTGAATCTGCTGATATGGTTTTCCACTGCTGACAATGCAAAAAGCTGAGAGTTCCGCAAAGCGAGTGTTCTCAGCGAGAGAACGCGTTTGCGGCCATAAAAACAGAGATTACTGTTTCTCCAAAACCATGAATGCTACATGGTATGTTATACAGGGTCCAACCAGGTAAATAAAACCAAGGTTTGATCAAGTTTGATCACAGGTTTTCTCAGGTCTCACTTATGAAAACAACCCAAAACCATCCTTCTTTTGACTGGGATGTTCATCTGTGACACTGCATCTGCTGATGATATGGTTTTCCACTGCTGACAATGCAGAAAGCTGAGAGTTCCTCAAAGAGAGTGTTCTCAGCGAGAGAACGCGTTTGCGGCCATAAAAACAGAGATTACTGTTTCTCCAAAACGATGAATGCTATATGGCTGATTCTTTATTATGTTATACAGGGTCCAACCAGGTAAAAGAAACCAAGGTTTGGTCAAGTTTGATCACACAGTTTTTCCACAAAGTCAGTTTCAAATTTCTGAATAACTGTCAGTTTTCTCAGGTCTAACTTATGAATACAACCCAAAACCATCCTTCTTTCGACTGGGATGTTCATCTCTGACACTGAATCTGCTGATGATATGGTTTTCCCGCTGCTGACAATGCAAAAAGCTGAGAGTTCCTCAACGCGAGTGTTTTCAGCGAGAGAACGCGTTTGCGGCCATAAAAACAGAGATTACTGTTTTCCACAACCATGAAGACTATATGGCTGATTCTTTAGTATGTTATACAGGGTCCCACCAGGTACAAGAAACCAAAGTTTGATCAAGTTTGATCACAGGTTTTCTCAGGTCTCACTTATGAAAACAACCCAAAACCATCCTTCTTTCGACTGGGATGTTCATCTCTAACACTGAATCTGCTGATGATATGGTTTTCCGCTGCTGACAATGCAAAAAGCTGAGAGTTCCTCAACGCGAGTGTTTTCAGCGAGAGAACGCGTTTGCGGCCATAAAAACAGAGATTACTGTTTCTCCAAAACCATGAATGCTATATGGTATGTTATACAGGGTCCAACCAGGTAAATGAAACCAAGGTTTGATCAAGTTTGATCACAGGTTTTCTCAGGTCTCACTTATGAAAACAACCCAAAACCATCCTTCTTTTGACTGGGATGTTCATCTGTGACACTGCATCTGCTGATGATATGGTTTTCCACTGCTGACAATGCAAAAAGCTGAGAGTTCCTCAAAGCGAGTGTTCTCAGCGAGAGAACGCGTTTGCGGCCATAAAAACAGAGATTACTGTTTCTCCAAAACCATGAATGCTATATGGTATGTTATACAGGGTCCAACCAGGTAAATGAAACCAAGGTTTGTTCAAGTTTAATCACACAGTTTTTCCACAAAGTCAGTTTCAAATTTCCGAATAACTGTCAGTTTTCTCAGGTCTCACTTATGAATACAACCCAAAACCATCCTTCTTTCGACTGGGATGTTCATCCCTGACACTGAATCTGCTGATGATATGGTTTTCCGCTGCTGACAATGCAAAAAGCTGAGAGTTCCTCAACGCGAGTGTTCTCAGCGAGAGAACGCGTTTGCGGCCATAAAAACAGAGATGACTGTTTTCCACAACCATGAAGACTATATGGCTGATACTTTAGTATGTTATACAGGGTCCCACCAGGTACAAGAAACCAAGGTTTGTTCAAGTTTAATCACACAGTTTTTTCCACAAAGTCAGTTTCAAATTTCTGAATAACTGTCAGTTTTCTCAGGTCTCACTTATGAATACAACCCAAAACCATCCTTCTTTCGACTGGGATGTTCATCTCTGACACTGAATCTGCTGATGATATGGTTTTCCGCTGCTGACAATGCAAAAAGCTGAGAGTTCCTCAAAGCGAGTGTTTTCAGCGAGAGAACGCGTTTGCGGCCATAAAGACAGAGATTACTGTTTCTCCAAAACGATGAATGCTAGATGGCTGATTCTTTATTATGTTGTACAGGGTCCAACCAGGTAAATGAAACCAAGGTTTGGTCAAGTTTGATCACACAGTTTTTCCAAAAAGTCAGTTTCAAATTTCTGAATAACTGTCAGTTTTCTCAGGTCTAACTTATGAATACAACCCAAAACCATCCTTCTTTCGACTGGGATGTTCATCTCTAACACTGAATCTGCTGATGATATGGTTTTCCGCTGCTGACAATGCAACAAGCTGAGAGTTCCTCAACGCGAGTGTTTTCAGCGAGAGAACGCGTTTGCGGCCATAAAAACAGAGATTACTGTTTCTCCAAAACCATGAATGCTATATGGTATGTTATACAGGGTCCAACCAGGTAAATGAAACCAAGGTTTGATCAAGTTTGATCACAGGTTTTCTCAGGTCTCACTTATGAAAACAACCCAAACCATCCTTCTTTTGACTGGGATGTTCATCTGTGACACTGAATCTGCTGATATGGTTTTCCACTGCTGACAATGCAAAAAGCTGAGAGTTCCGCAAAGCGAGTGTTCTCAGCGAGAGAACGCGTTTGCGGCCATAAAAACAGAGATTACTGTTTCTCCAAAACCATGAATGCTATATGGTATGTTATACAGGGTCCAACCAGGTAAATGAAACCAAGGTTTGATCAAGTTTGATCACACAGTTTTTCCACAAAGTCAGTTTCAAATTTCTGAATAACCGTCAGTTTTCTCAGGTCTAACTTATGAATACAACCCAAAACCATCCTTCTTTCGACTGGGATATTCATCTCTGACACTGAATCTGCTGATGATATGGTTTTCCGCTGCTGACAATGCAAAAAGCTGAGAGTTCCTCAAAGCGAGTGTTTTCAGCGAGAGAACGTGTTTGCGGCCATAAAAACAGAGATTACTGTTTCTCCAAAACGATGAATGCTAGATAGCTGATTCTTTATTATGTTATACAGGGTCCAACCAGGTAAAAGAAACCAAGGTTTGGTCAAGTTTGATCACACAGTTTTTCCACAAAGTCAGTTTCAAATTTCTGAATAACCGTCAGTTTTCTCAGGTCTAACTTATGAAAACAACCCAAAACCATACTTCTTTTGACTGGGATGTTCATCCCTGACACTGAATCTGCTGATGATATGGTTTTCCGCTGCTGACAATGCAAAAAGCTGAGAGTTCCTCAACGCGAGTGTTTTCAGCGAGAGAACGCGTTTGCGGCCATAAAAACAGAGATTACTGTTTTCCACAACCATGAAGACTATATGGCTGATTCTTTAGTATGTTATACAGGGTCCCACCAGGTACAAGAAACCAAAGTTTGATCAAGTTTGATCACAGGTTTTCTCAGGTCTCATGAAAACAACCCAAAACCATCCTTCTTTTGACTGGGATGTTCATCTGTGACACTGAATCTGCTGATGATATGGTTTTCCACTGCTGACAATGCAAAAAGCTGAGAGTTCCTCAAAGCGAGTGTTCTCAGCGAGAGAACGCGTTTGCGGCCATAAAAACAGAGATTACTGTTTCTCCAAAACGATGAATGCTATATGTCTGATTCTTTATTATGTTATACAGGGTCCCACCAGGTACAAGAAACAAAGGTTTGTTCAAGTTTAATCACACAGTTTTTCCACAAAGTCAGTTTCAAATTTCTGAATAACTGTCAGTTTTCTCAGGTCTCACTTATGAATACAACCCAAAACCATCCTTCTTTCGACTGGGATGTTCATCTCTAACACTGAATCTGCTGATGATATGGTTTTCCGCTGCTGACAATGCAAAAAGCTGAGAGTTCCTCAACGCGAGTGTTTTCAGCGAGAGAACGCGTTTGCGGCCATAAAAACAGAGATTACTGTTTCTCCAAAACCATGAATGCTATATGGTATGTTATACAGGGTCCAACCAGGTAAATGAAACCAAGGTTTGATCAAGTTTGATCACAGGTTTTCTCAGGTCTCACTTATGAAAACAACCCAAAACCATCCTTCTTTTGACTGGGATGTTCATCTGTGACACTGAATCTGCTGATATGGTTTTCCACTGCTGACAATGCAAAAAGCTGAGAGTTCCGCAAAGCGAGTGTTCTCAGCGAGAGAACGCGTTTGCGGCCATAAAAACAGAGATTACTGTTTCTCCAAAACCATGAATGCTATATGGTATGTTATACAGGGTCCAACCAGGTAAATGAAACCAAGGTTTGTTCAAGTTTAATCACACAGTTTTTCCACAAAGTCAGTTTCAAATTTCCGAATAACTGTCAGTTTTCTCAGGTCTCACTTATGAATACAACCCAAAACCATCCTTCTTTCGACTGGGATGTTCATCTCTGACACTGAATCTGCTGATGATATGGTTTTCCGCTGCTGACAATGCAAAAAGCTGAGAGTTCCTCAAAGCGAGTGTTTTCAGCGAGAGAACGCGTTTGCGGCCATAAAGACAGAGATTACTGTTTCTCCAAAACGATGAATGCTAGATGGCTGATTCTTTATTATGTTATACAGGGTCCAACCAGGTAAATGAAACCAAGGTTTGGTCAAGTTTAATCACACAGTTTTTCCAAAAAGTCAGTTTCAAATTTCTGAATAACTGTCAGTTTTCTCAGGTCTCACTTATGAATACAACCCAAAACCATCCTTCTTTCGACTGGGATGTTCATCTCTGACACTGAATCTGCTGATATGGTTTTCCGCTGCTGACAATGCAAAAAGCTGAGAGTTCCTCAAAGCGAGTGTTTTCAGCGAGAGAACGCGTTTGCGGCCATAAAAACAGAGATTGCTGTTTCTCCAAAACCATGAATGCTAGATTGCTGATTCTTTAGTATGTTATAAAGGGTCCCACCAGGTACAAGAAACCAAGGTTTGATCAAGTTTGATCACACAGTTTTTCCACAAAGTCAGTTTCAAATTTCTGAATAACCGTCAGTTTTCTCAGGTCTAAGTTATGAATACAACCCAAAACCATCTTTCTTTTGACTGGGATGTTCATCTGTGACACTGAATCTGCTGATGATATGGTTTTCCGCTGCTGACAATGCAAAAAGCTGAGAGTTCCTCAAAGCGAGTGTTCTCAGCGAGAGAACTCGTTTGCGGCCATAAAAACAGAGATTGCTGTTTCTCCAAAACCATGAATGCTAGAAGGCTGATTCTTTAGTATGTTATACAGGGTCCCACCAGGTACAAGAAACCAAGGTTTGATCAACTTTGATCACACAGTTTTTCCACAAAGTCAGTTTCAAATTTCTTGATAACTGTCAGTTTTCTCAGGTCTCACTTATGAAAACAACCCAAAACCATCCTTCTTTTGACTGGGATGTTCATCCCTGACACTGAATCTGCTGATGATATGGTTTTCCGCTGCTGACAATGCAAAAAGCTGAGAGTTCCTCAACGCGAGTGTTCTCAGCGAGAGAACGCGTTTGCGGCCATAAAAACAGACATGACTGTTTTCCAAAACCATGAAGACTATATGGCTGATTCTTTAGTATGTTATACAGGGTCCCACCAGGTACAAGAAACCAAAGTTTGATCAAGTTTGATCACAGGTTTTCTCAGGTCTCACTTATGAAAACAACCCAAAACCATCCTTCTTTTGACTGGGATGTTCATCTGTGACACTGAATCTGCTGATGATATGGTTTTCCACTGCTGACAATGCAAAAAGCTGAGAGTTCCTCAAAGCGAGTGTTCTCAGCGAGAGAACGCGTTTGCGGCCATAAAAACAGAGATTACTGTTTCTCCAAAACCATGAATGCTATATGGTATGTTATACAGGGTCCTACCAGGTAAATGAAACCAAGGTTTGATCAAGTTTGATCACACAGTTTTTCCACAAAGTCAGTTTCAAATTTCTGAATAACCGTCAGTTTTCTCAGGTCTAACTTATGAAAACAACCCAAAACCATACTTCTTTTGACTGGGATGTTCATCCCTGAGACTGAATCTGCTGATGATATGGTTTTCCGCTGCTGACGATGCAAAAAGCTGAGAGTTCCTCAACGCGAGTGTTCTCAGCGAGAAAACGCGTTTGCGGCCATAAAAACAGAGATGACTGTTTTCCACAACCATGAAGACTATATGGCTGATACTTTAGTATGTTATACAGGGTCCCACCAGGTGCAAGAAACCAAGGTTTGTTTAAGTTTAATCACACAGTTTTTCCACAAAGTCAGTTTCAAATTTCTGAATAACTGTCAGTTTTCTCAGGTCTCACTTATGAATACAACCCAAAACCATCCTTCTTTCGACTGGGATGTTCATCTCTGACACTGAATCTGCTGATGATATGGTTTTCCGCTGCTGACAATGCAAAAAGCTGAGAGTTCCTCAAAGCGAGTGTTTTCAGCGAGAGAACGCGTTTGCGGCCATAAAAACAGAGATTGCTGTTTCTCCAAAACCATGAATGCTAGATTGCTGATTCTTTAGTATGTTATAAAGGGTCCCACCAGGTACAAGAAACCAAGGTTTGATCAAGTTTGATCACACAGTTTTTCCACAAAGTCAGTTTCAAATTTCTGAATAACCGTCAGTTTTCTCAGGTCTAAGTTATGAATACAACCCAAAACCATCTTTCTTTTGACTGGGATGTTCATCTGTGACACTGAATCTGCTGATGATATGGTTTTCCGCTGCTGACAATGCAAAAAGCTGAGAGTTCCTCAAAGCGAGTGTTCTCAGCGAGAGAACTCGTTTGCGGCCATAAAAACAGAGATTGCTGTTTCTCCAAAACCATGAATGCTAGAAGACTGATTCTTTAGTATGTTATACAGGGTCCCACCAGGTACAAGAAACCAAGGTTTGATCAACTTTGATCACACAGTTTTTCCACAAAGTCAGTTTCAAATTTCTTAATAACTGTCAGTTTTCTCAGGTCTCACTTATGAAAACAACCCAAAACCATCCTTCTTTTGACTGGGATGTTCATCTCTAACACTGAATCTGCTGATGATATGGTTTTCCGCTGCTGACAATGCAAAAAGCTGAGAGTTCCTCAACGCGAGTGTTTTCAGCGAGAGAACGCGTTTGCGGCCATAAAAACAGAGATTACTGTTTCTCCAAAACCATGAATGCTATATGGTATGTTATACAGGGTCCAACCAGGTAAATGAAACCAAGGTTTGATCAAGTTTGATCACAGGTTTTCTCAGGTCTCACTTATGAAAACAACCCAAAACCATCCTTCTTTTGACTGGGATGTTCATCTGTGACACTGAATCTGCTGATATGGTTTTCCACTGCTGACAATGCAAAAAGCTGAGAGTTCCGCAAAGCGAGTGTTCTCAGCGAGAGAACGCGTTTGCGGCCATAAAAACAGAGATTACTGTTTCTCCAAAACCATGAATGCTATATGGTATGTTATACAGGGTCCAACCAGGTAAATGAAACCAAGGTTTGATCAAGTTTGATCACACAGTTTTTCCACAAAGTCAGTTTCAAATTTCTGAATAACCGTCAGTTTTCTCAGGTCTAACTTATGAATACAACCCAAAACCATCCTTCTTTCGATTGGGATATTCATCTCTGACACTGAATCTGCTGATGATATGGTTTTCCGCTGCTGACAATGCAAAAAGCTGAGAGTTCCTCAAAGCGAGTGTTTTCAGCGAGAGAACGTGTTTGCGGCCATAAAAACAGAGATTACTGTTTCTCCAAAACGATGAATGCTAGATAGCTGATTCTTTATTATGTTATACAGGGTCCAACCAGGTAAAAGAAACCAAGGTTTGGTCAAGTTTGATCACGCAGTTTTTCCACAAAGTCAGTTTCAAATTTCTGAATAACCGTCAGTTTTCTCAGGTCTAACTTATGAAAACAACCCAAAACCATACTTCTTTTGACTGGGATGTTCATCCCTGACACTGAATCTGCTGATGATATGGTTTTCCGCTGCTGACAATGCAAAAAGCTGAGAGTTCCTCAAAGCGAGTGTTCTCAGCGAGAGAACGCGTTTGCGGCCATAAAAACAGAGATTACAGTTTTCCACAACCATGAAGACTATATGGCTGATACTTTAGTATGTTATACAGGGTCCCACCAGGTACAAGAAACCAAGGTTTGTTCAAGTTTAATCACACAGTTTTTCCACAAAGTCAGTTTCAAATTTCTGAATAACTGTCAGTTTTCTCAGGTCTCACTTATGAATACAACCCAAAACCATCCTTCTTTCGACTGGGATGTTCATCTCTAACACTGAATCTGCTGATGATATGGTTTTCCGCTGCTGACAATGCAAAAAGCTGAGAGTTCCTCAACGCGAGTGTTTTCAGCGAGAGAACGCGTTTGCGGCCATAAAAACAGAGATTACTGTTTCTCCAAAACCATGATTGCTATATGGTATGTTATACAGGGTCCAACCAGGTAAATGAAACCAAGGTTTGATCAAGTTTGATCACAGGTTTTCTCAGGTCTCACTTATGAAAACAACCCAAAACCATCCTTCTTTTGACTGGGATGTTCATCTGTGACACTGAATCTGCTGATATGGTTTTCCACTGCTGACAATGCAAAAAGCTGAGAGTTCCGCAAAGCGAGTGTTCTCAGCGAGAGAACGCGTTTGCGGCCATAAAAACAGAGATTACTGTTTCTCCAAAACCATGAATGCTACATGGTATGTTATACAGGGTCCAACCAGGTAAATAAAACCAAGGTTTGATCAAGTTTGATCACAGGTTTTCTCAGGTCTCACTTATGAAAACAACCCAAAACCATCCTTCTTTTGACTGGGATGTTCATCTGTGACACTGCATCTGCTGATGATATGGTTTTCCACTGCTGACAATGCAGAAAGCTGAGAGTTCCTCAAAGAGAGTGTTCTCAGCGAGAGAACGCGTTTGCGGCCATAAAAACAGAGATTACTGTTTCTCCAAAACGATGAATGCTATATGGCTGATTCTTTATTATGTTATACAGGGTCCAACCAGGTAAAAGAAACCAAGGTTTGGTCAAGTTTGATCACACAGTTTTTCCACAAAGTCAGTTTCAAATTTCTGAATAACTGTCAGTTTTCTCAGGTCTAACTTATGAATACAACCCAAAACCATCCTTCTTTCGACTGGGATGTTCATCTCTGACACTGAATCTGCTGATGATATGGTTTTCCCGCTGCTGACAATGCAAAAAGCTGAGAGTTCCTCAACGCGAGTGTTTTCAGCGAGAGAACGCGTTTGCGGCCATAAAAACAGAGATTACTGTTTTCCACAACCATGAAGACTATATGGCTGATTCTTTAGTATGTTATACAGGGTCCCACCAGGTACAAGAAACCAAAGTTTGATCAAGTTTGATCACAGGTTTTCTCAGGTCTCACTTATGAAAACAACCCAAAACCATCCTTCTTTCGACTGGGATGTTCATCTCTAACACTGAATCTGCTGATGATATGGTTTTCCGCTGCTGACAATGCAAAAAGCTGAGAGTTCCTCAACGCGAGTGTTTTCAGCGAGAGAACGCGTTTGCGGCCATAAAAACAGAGATTACTGTTTCTCCAAAACCATGAATGCTATATGGTATGTTATACAGGGTCCAACCAGGTAAATGAAACCAAGGTTTGATCAAGTTTGATCACAGGTTTTCTCAGGTCTCACTTATGAAAACAACCCAAAACCATCCTTCTTTTGACTGGGATGTTCATCTGTGACACTGCATCTGCTGATGATATGGTTTTCCACTGCTGACAATGCAAAAAGCTGAGAGTTCCTCAAAGCGAGTGTTCTCAGCGAGAGAACGCGTTTGCGGCCATAAAAACAGAGATTACTGTTTCTCCAAAACCATGAATGCTATATGGTATGTTATACAGGGTCCAACCAGGTAAATGAAACCAAGGTTTGTTCAAGTTTAATCACACAGTTTTTCCACAAAGTCAGTTTCAAATTTCCGAATAACTGTCAGTTTTCTCAGGTCTCACTTATGAATACAACCCAAAACCATCCTTCTTTCGACTGGGATGTTCATCCCTGACACTGAATCTGCTGATGATATGGTTTTCCGCTGCTGACAATGCAAAAAGCTGAGAGTTCCTCAACGCGAGTGTTCTCAGCGAGAGAACGCGTTTGCGGCCATAAAAACAGAGATGACTGTTTTCCACAACCATGAAGACTATATGGCTGATACTTTAGTATGTTATACAGGGTCCCACCAGGTACAAGAAACCAAGGTTTGTTCAAGTTTAATCACACAGTTTTTTCCACAAAGTCAGTTTCAAATTTCTGAATAACTGTCAGTTTTCTCAGGTCTCACTTATGAATACAACCCAAAACCATCCTTCTTTCGACTGGGATGTTCATCTCTGACACTGAATCTGCTGATGATATGGTTTTCCGCTGCTGACAATGCAAAAAGCTGAGAGTTCCTCAAAGCGAGTGTTTTCAGCGAGAGAACGCGTTTGCGGCCATAAAGACAGAGATTACTGTTTCTCCAAAACGATGAATGCTAGATGGCTGATTCTTTATTATGTTGTACAGGGTCCAACCAGGTAAATGAAACCAAGGTTTGGTCAAGTTTGATCACACAGTTTTTCCAAAAAGTCAGTTTCAAATTTCTGAATAACTGTCAGTTTTCTCAGGTCTAACTTATGAATACAACCCAAAACCATCCTTCTTTCGACTGGGATGTTCATCTCTAACACTGAATCTGCTGATGATATGGTTTTCCGCTGCTGACAATGCAACAAGCTGAGAGTTCCTCAACGCGAGTGTTTTCAGCGAGAGAACGCGTTTGCGGCCATAAAAACAGAGATTACTGTTTCTCCAAAACCATGAATGCTATATGGTATGTTATACAGGGTCCAACCAGGTAAATGAAACCAAGGTTTGATCAAGTTTGATCACAGGTTTTCTCAGGTCTCACTTATGAAAACAACCCAAACCATCCTTCTTTTGACTGGGATGTTCATCTGTGACACTGAATCTGCTGATATGGTTTTCCACTGCTGACAATGCAAAAAGCTGAGAGTTCCGCAAAGCGAGTGTTCTCAGCGAGAGAACGCGTTTGCGGCCATAAAAACAGAGATTACTGTTTCTCCAAAACCATGAATGCTATATGGTATGTTATACAGGGTCCAACCAGGTAAATGAAACCAAGGTTTGATCAAGTTTGATCACACAGTTTTTCCACAAAGTCAGTTTCAAATTTCTGAATAACCGTCAGTTTTCTCAGGTCTAACTTATGAATACAACCCAAAACCATCCTTCTTTCGACTGGGATATTCATCTCTGACACTGAATCTGCTGATGATATGGTTTTCCGCTGCTGACAATGCAAAAAGCTGAGAGTTCCTCAAAGCGAGTGTTTTCAGCGAGAGAACGTGTTTGCGGCCATAAAAACAGAGATTACTGTTTCTCCAAAACGATGAATGCTAGATAGCTGATTCTTTATTATGTTATACAGGGTCCAACCAGGTAAAAGAAACCAAGGTTTGGTCAAGTTTGATCACACAGTTTTTCCACAAAGTCAGTTTCAAATTTCTGAATAACCGTCAGTTTTCTCAGGTCTAACTTATGAAAACAACCCAAAACCATACTTCTTTTGACTGGGATGTTCATCCCTGACACTGAATCTGCTGATGATATGGTTTTCCGCTGCTGACAATGCAAAAAGCTGAGAGTTCCTCAACGCGAGTGTTTTCAGCGAGAGAACGCGTTTGCGGCCATAAAAACAGAGATTACTGTTTTCCACAACCATGAAGACTATATGGCTGATTCTTTAGTATGTTATACAGGGTCCCACCAGGTACAAGAAACCAAAGTTTGATCAAGTTTGATCACAGGTTTTCTCAGGTCTCATGAAAACAACCCAAAACCATCCTTCTTTTGACTGGGATGTTCATCTGTGACACTGAATCTGCTGATGATATGGTTTTCCACTGCTGACAATGCAAAAAGCTGAGAGTTCCTCAAAGCGAGTGTTCTCAGCGAGAGAACGCGTTTGCGGCCATAAAAACAGAGATTACTGTTTCTCCAAAACGATGAATGCTATATGTCTGATTCTTTATTATGTTATACAGGGTCCCACCAGGTACAAGAAACAAAGGTTTGTTCAAGTTTAATCACACAGTTTTTCCACAAAGTCAGTTTCAAATTTCTGAATAACTGTCAGTTTTCTCAGGTCTCACTTATGAATACAACCCAAAACCATCCTTCTTTCGACTGGGATGTTCATCTCTAACACTGAATCTGCTGATGATATGGTTTTCCGCTGCTGACAATGCAAAAAGCTGAGAGTTCCTCAACGCGAGTGTTTTCAGCGAGAGAACGCGTTTGCGGCCATAAAAACAGAGATTACTGTTTCTCCAAAACCATGAATGCTATATGGTATGTTATACAGGGTCCAACCAGGTAAATGAAACCAAGGTTTGATCAAGTTTGATCACAGGTTTTCTCAGGTCTCACTTATGAAAACAACCCAAAACCATCCTTCTTTTGACTGGGATGTTCATCTGTGACACTGAATCTGCTGATATGGTTTTCCACTGCTGACAATGCAAAAAGCTGAGAGTTCCGCAAAGCGAGTGTTCTCAGCGAGAGAACGCGTTTGCGGCCATAAAAACAGAGATTACTGTTTCTCCAAAACCATGAATGCTATATGGTATGTTATACAGGGTCCAACCAGGTAAATGAAACCAAGGTTTGTTCAAGTTTAATCACACAGTTTTTCCACAAAGTCAGTTTCAAATTTCCGAATAACTGTCAGTTTTCTCAGGTCTCACTTATGAATACAACCCAAAACCATCCTTCTTTCGACTGGGATGTTCATCTCTGACACTGAATCTGCTGATGATATGGTTTTCCGCTGCTGACAATGCAAAAAGCTGAGAGTTCCTCAAAGCGAGTGTTTTCAGCGAGAGAACGCGTTTGCGGCCATAAAGACAGAGATTACTGTTTCTCCAAAACGATGAATGCTAGATGGCTGATTCTTTATTATGTTATACAGGGTCCAACCAGGTAAATGAAACCAAGGTTTGGTCAAGTTTGATCACACAGTTTTTCCAAAAAGTCAGTTTCAAATTTCTGAATAACTGTCAGTTTTCTCAGGTCTAACTTATGAATACAACCCAAAACCATCCTTCTTTCGACTGGGATGTTCATCTCTAACACTGAATCTGCTGATGATATGGTTTTCCGCTGCTGACAATGCAAAAAGCTGAGAGTTCCTCAACGCGAGTGTTTTCAGCGAGAGAACGCGTTTGCGGCCATAAAAACAGAGATTACTGTTTCTCCAAAACCATGAATGCTATATGGTATGTTATACAGGGTCCAACCAGGTAAATGAAACCAAGGTTTGATCAAGTTTGATCACACAGTTTTTCCACAAAGTCAGTTTCAAATTTCTGAATAACCGTCAGTTTTCTCAGGTCTAACTTATGAATACAACCCAAAACCATCCTTCTTTCGACTGGGATATTCATCTCTGACACTGAATCTGCTGATGATATGGTTTTCCGCTGCTGACAATGCAAAAAGCTGAGAGTTCCTCAAAGCGAGTGTTTTCAGCGAGAGAACGTGTTTGCGGCCATAAAAACAGAGATTACTGTTTCTCCAAAACGATGAATGCTAGATAGCTGATTCTTTATTATGTTATACAGGGTCCAACCAGGTAAAAGAAACCAAGGTTTGGTCAAGTTTGATCACACAGTTTTTCCACAAAGTCAGTTTCAAATTTCTGAATAACCGTCAGTTTTCTCAGGTCTAACTTATGAAAACAACCCAAAACCATACTTCTTTTGACTGGGATGTTCATCCCTGACACTGAATCTGCTGATGATATGGTTTTCCGCTGCTGACAATGCAAAAAGCTGAGAGTTCCTCAACGCGAGTGTTTTCAGCGAGAGAACGCGTTTGCGGCCATAAAAACAGAGATTACTGTTTTCCACAACCATGAAGACTATATGGCTGATTCTTTAGTATGTTATACAGGGTCCCACCAGGTACAAGAAACCAAAGTTTGATCAAGTTTGATCACAGGTTTTCTCAGGTCTCACTTATGAAAACAACCCAAAACCATCCTTCTTTTGACTGGGATGTTCATCTGTGACACTGAATCTGCTGATGATATGGTTTTCCACTGCTGACAATGCAAAAAGCTGAGAGTTCCTCAAAGCGAGTGTTCTCAGCGAGAGAACGCGTTTGCGGCCATAAAGACAGAGATTACTGTTTCTCCAAAACGATGAATGCTAGATGGCTGATTCTTTATTATGTTATACAGGGTCCAACCAGGTAAATGAAACCAAGGTTTGGTCAAGTTTGATCACACAGTTTTTCCAAAAAGTCAGTTTCAAATTTCTGAATAACTGTCAGTTTTCTCAGGTCTAACTTATGAATACAACCCAAAACCATCCTTCTTTCGACTGGGATGTCCATCTCTAACACTGAATCTGCTGATGATATGGTTTTCCGCTGCTGACAATGCAAAAAGCTGAGAGTTCCTCAACGCGAGTGTTTTCAGCGAGAGAACGCGTTTGCGGCCATAAAAACAGAGATTACTGTTTCTCCAAAACCATGAATGCTATATGGTATGTTAAACAGGGTCCAACCAGGTAAATGAAACCAAGGTTTGATCAAGTTTGATCACAGGTTTTCTCAGGTCTCACTTATGAAAACAACCCAAACCATCCTTCTTTTGACTGGGATGTTCATCTGTGACACTGAATCTGCTGATATGGTTTTCCACTGCTGACAATGCAAAAAGCTGAGAGTTCCGCAAAGCGAGTGTTCTCAGCGAGAGAACGCGTTTGCGGCCATAAAAACAGAGATTACTGTTTCTCCAAAACCATGAATGCTATATGGTATGTTATACAGGGTCCAACCAGGTAAATGAAACCAAGGTTTGATCAAGTTTGATCACACAGTTTTTCCACAAAGTCAGTTTCAAATTTCTGAATAACCGTCAGTTTTCTCAGGTCTAACTTATGAATACAACCCAAAACCATCCTTCTTTCGACTGGGATATTCATCTCTGACACTGAATCTGCTGATGATATGGTTTTCCGCTGCTGACAATGCAAAAAGCTGAGAGTTCCTCAACGCGAGTGTTTTCAGCGAGAGAACGCGTTTGCGGCCATAAAAACAGAGATTACTGTTTCTCCAAAACCATGAATGCTATATGGTATGTTATAGAGGGTCCAACCAGGTAAATAAAACGAAGGTTTGATCAAGTTTGATCACAGGTTTTCTCAGGTCTCACTTATGAAAACAACCCAAAACCATCCTTCTTTTGACTGGGATGTTCATCTGTGACACTGCATCTGCTGATGATATGGTTTTCCACTGCTGACAATGCAAAAAGCTGAGAGTTCCTCAAAGAGAGTGTTCTCAGCGAGAGAACGCGTTTGCGGCCATAAAAACAGAGATTACTGTTTCTCCAAAACGATGAATGCTATATGGCTGATTCTTTATTATGTTATACAGGGTCCAACCAGGTAAAAGAAACCAAGGTTTGGTCAAGTTTGATCACACAGTTTTTCCACAAAGTCAGTTTCAAATTTCTGAATAACTGTCAGTTTTCTCAGGTCTAACTTATGAATACAACCCAAAACCATCCTTCTTTCGACTGGGATGTTCATCTCTGACACTGAATCTGCTGATGATATGGTTTTCCGCTGCTGACAATGCAAAAAGCTGAGAGTTCCTCAACGCGAGTGTTTTCAGCGAGAGAACGCGTTTGCGGCCATAAAAACAGAGATTACTGTTTTCCACAACCATGAAGACTATATGGCTGATTCTTTAGTATGTTATACAGGGTCCCACCAGGTACAAGAAACCAAAGTTTGATCAAGTTTGATCACAGGTTTTCTCAGGTCTCACTTATGAAAACAACCCAAAACCATCCTTCTTTTGACTGGGATGTTCATCTGTGACACTGAATCTGCTGATGATATGGTTTTCCACTGCTGACAATGCAAAAAGCTGAGAGTTCCTCAAAGCGAGTGTTCTCAGCGAGAGAACGCGTTTGCGGCCATAAAAACAGAGATTACTGTTTCTCCAAAACGATGAATGCTATATGGCTGATTCTTTATTATGTTATACAGGGTCCCACCAGGTACAAGAAACCAAGGTTTGTTCAAGTTTAATCACACAGTTTTTCCACAAAGTCAGTTTCAAATTTCTGAATAACTGTCAGTTTTCTCAGGTCTCACTTATGAATACAACCCAAAACCATCCTTCTTTCGACTGGGATGTTCATCTCTAACACTGAATGTGCTGATGATATGGTTTTCCGCTGCTGACAATGCAAAAAGCTGAGAGTTCCTCAACGCGAGTGTTTTCAGCGAGAGAACGCGTTTGCGGCCATAAAAACAGAGATTACTGTTTCTCCAAAACCATGAATGCTATATGGTATGTTATACAGGGTCCAACCAGGTAAATGAAACCAAGGTTTGATCAAGTTTGATCACAGGTTTTCTCAGGTCTCACTTGTGAAAACAACCCAAAACCATCCTTCTTTTGACTGGGATGTTCATCTGTGACACTGAATCTGCTGATGATATGGTTTTCCACTGCTGACAATGCAAAAAGCTGAGAGTTCCTCAAAGCGAGTGTTCTCAGCGAGAGAACGCGTTTGCGGCCATAAAAACAGAGATTACTGTTTTCCACAACCATGAAGACTATATGGCTGATACTTTAGTATGTTATACAGGGTCCCACCAGGTACAAGAAACCAAGGTTTGTTCAAGTTTAATAACAGTTTTTCCACAAAGTCAGTTTCAAATTTCTGAATGACTGTCAGTTTTCTCAGGTCTCACTTATGAATACAACCCAAAACCATCCTTCTTTCGACTGGGATGTTCATCTCTGACACTGAATCTGCTGATGATATGGTTTTCCGCTGCTGACAATGCAAAAAGCTGAGAGTTCCTCAAAGCGAGTGTTTTCAGCGAGAGAACGCGTTTGCGGCCATAAAAACAGAGATTACTGTTTCTCCAAAACGCTGAATGCTAGATAGCTGATTCTTTATTTTGTTATACAGGGTCCAACCAGGTAAAAGAAACCAAGGTTTGGTCAAGTTTGATCACACAGTTTTTCCACAAAGTCAGTTTCAAATTTCTGAATAACCGTCAGTTTTCTCAGGTCTAACTTATGAAAACAACCCAAAACCATCCTTCTTTCGACTGGGATGTTCATCTCTGACACTGAATCTGCTGATGATATGGTTTTCCGCTGCTGACAATGCAAAAAGCTGAGAGTTCCTCAACGCGAGTGTTTTCAGCGAGAGAACGCGTTTGCGGCCATAAAAACAGAGATTACTGTTTTCCACAACCATGAAGACTATATGGCTGATTCTTTAGTATGTTATACAGGGTCCCACCAGGTACAAGAAACCAAAGTTTGATCAAGTTTGATCACAGGTTTTCTCAGGTCTCACTTATGAAAACAACCCAAAACCATCCTTCTTTTGACTGGGATGTTCATCTGTGACACTGAATCTGCTGATGATATGGTTTTCCACTGCTGACAATGCAAAAAGCTGAGAGTTCCTCAAAGCGAGTGTTCTCAGCGAGAGAACGCGTTTGCGGCCATAAAAACAGAGATTACTGTTTCTCCAAAACGATGAATGCTATATGGCTGATTCTTTATTATGTTATACAGGGTCCCACCAGGTACAAGAAACCAAGGTTTGTTCAAGTTTAATCACACAGTTTTTCCACAAAGTCAGTTTCAAATTTCTGAATAACTGTCAGTTTTCTCAGGTCTCACTTATGAATACAACCCAAAACCATCCTTCTTTTGACTGGGATGTTCATCCCTGACACTGAATGTGCTGATGATATGGTTTTCCGCTGCTGACAATGCAAAAAGCTGAGAGTTCCTCAACGCGAGTGTTTTCAGCGAGAGAACGCGTTTGCGGCCATAAAAACAGAGATTACTGTTTCTCCAAAACCATGAATGCTATATGGTATGTTATACAGGGTCCAACCAGGTAAATGAAACCAAGGTTTGATCAAGTTTGATCACAGGTTTTCTCAGGTCTCACTTATGAAAACAACCCAAAACCATCCTTCTTTTGACTGGGATGTTCATCTGTGACACTGAATCTGCTGATGATATGGTTTTCCACTGCTGACAATGCAAAAAGCTGAGAGTTCCTCAAAGCGAGTGTTCTCAGCGAGAGAACGCGTTTGCGGCCATAAAAACAGAGATTACTGTTTTCCACAACCATGAAGACTATATGGCTGATACTTTAGTATGTTATACAGGGTCCCACCAGGTACAAGAAACCAAGGTTTGTTCAAGTTTAATAACAGTTTTTCCACAAAGTCAGTTTCAAATTTCTGAATGACTGTCAGTTTTCTCAGGTCTCACTTATGAATACAACCCAAAACCATCCTTCTTTCGACTGGGATGTTCATCTCTGACACTGAATCTGCTGATGATATGGTTTTCCGCTGCTGACAATGCAAAAAGCTGAGAGTTCCTCAAAGCGAGTGTTTTCAGCGAGAGAACGCGTTTGCGGCCATAAAAACAGAGATTACTGTTTCTCCAAAACGCTGAATGCTAGATAGCTGATTCTTTATTTTGTTATACAGGGTCCAACCAGGTAAAAGAAACCAAGGTTTGGTCAAGTTTGATCACACAGTTTTTCCACAAAGTCAGTTTCAAATTTCTGAATAACCGTCAGTTTTCTCAGGTCTAACTTATGACAACAACCCAAAACCATCCTTCTTTCGACTGGGATGTTCATCCCTGACACTGAATCTGCTGATGATATGGTTTTCCGCTGCTGACAATGCAAAAAGCTGAGAGTTCCTCAACGCGAGTGTTCTCAGTGAGAGAACGCGTTTGCGGCCATAAAAACAGAGATGACTGTTTTCCACAACCATGAAGACTATATGGCTGATACTTTAGTATGTTATACAGGGTCCCACCAGGTACAAGAAACCAAGGTTTGTTCAAGTTTAATCACACAGTTTTTCCACAAAGTCAGTTTCAAATTTCTGAATAACTGTCAGTTTTCTCAGGTCTCACTTATGAATACAACCCAAAACCATCCTTCTTTCGACTGGGATGTTCATCTCTGACACTGAATCTGCTGATGATATGGTTTTCCGCTGCTGACAATGCAAAAAGCTGAGAGTTCCTCAAAGCGAGTGTTTTCAGCGAGAGAACGCGTTTGCGGCCATAAAGACAGAGATTACTGTTTCTCCAAAACGATGAGTGCTAGATGGCTGATTCTTTATTATGTTATACAGGGTCCAACCAGGTAAATGAAACCAAGGTTTGGTCAAGTTTGATCACACAGTTTTTCCAAAAAGTCAGTTTCAAATTTCTGAATAACCGTCAGTTTTCTCAGGTCTAACTTATGAATACAACCCAAAACCATCCTTCTTTTGACTGGGATGTTCATCTCTGACACTGAATCTGCTGATGATAGGGTTTTCCTCTGCTGACAATGCAAAAAGCTGAGAGTTCCTCAAAGCGAGTGTTCTCAGCGAGAGAACGCGTTTGCGGCCATAAAAACAGAGATTGCTGTTTCTCCAAAACCATGAATGCTAGATTGCTGATTCTTTAGTATGTTATACAGGGTCCCACCAGGTACAAGACACCAAGGTTTGATCAAGTTTGATCACAGGTTTTCTCAGGTCTCACTTATGAAAACAACCCAAAACCATCCTTCTTTTGACTGGGATGTTCATCTGTGACACTGCATCTGCTGATGATATGGTTTTCCACTGCTGACAATGCAAAAAGCTGAGAGTTCCTCAACGCGAGTGTTCTCAGTGAGAGAACGCGTTTGCGGCCATAAAACAGAGATTACTGTTTTCCACAACCATGAAGACTATATGGCTGATGCTTTAGTATGTTATACAGGGTCCCACCAGGTACAAGAAACAAAGGTTTGTTCAAGTTTAATCACACAGTTTTTCCACAAAGTCAGTTTCAAATTTCTGAATAACTGTCAGTTTTCTCAGGTCTAACTTATGAAAACAACCCAAAACCATACTTCTTTTGACTGGGATGTTCATCCCTGACACTGAATCTGCTGATGATATGGTTTTCCGCTGCTGACAATGCAAAAAGCTGAGAGTTCCTCAACGCGAGTGTTTTCAGCGAGAGAACGCGTTTGTGGCCATAAAAACAGAGATGACTATTTTCCAAAACCATGAAGACTATATGGCTGATTCTTTAGTATGTTATACAGGGTCCCACCAGGTACAAGAAACCAAAGTTTGATCAAGTTTGATCACAGGTTTTCTCAGGTCTCACTTATGAAAACAACCCAAAACCATCCTTCTTTTGACTGGGATGTTCATCTGTGACACTGAATCTGCTGATGATATGGTTTTCCACTGCTGACAATGCAAAAAGCTGAGAGTTCCTCAAAGCGAGTGTTCTCAGCGAGAGAACGCGTTTGCGGCCATAAAAACAGAGATTACTGTTTCTCCAAAACGATGAATGCTATATGGCTGATTCTTTATTATGTTATACAGGGTCCCACCAGGTACAAGAAACCAAGGTTTGTTCAAGTTTAATCACACAGTTTTTCCACAAAGTCAGTTTCAAATTTCTGAATAACTGTCAGTTTTCTCAGGTCTCACTTATGAATACAACCCAAAACCATCCTTCTTTTGACTGGGATGTTCATCCCTGACACTGAATGTGCTGATGATATGGTTTTCCGCTGCTGACAATGCAAAAAGCTGAGAGTTCCTCAACGCGAGTGTTTTCAGCGAGAGAACGCGTTTGCGGCCATAAAAACAGAGATTACTGTTTCTCCAAAACCATGAATGCTATATGGTATGTTATACAGGGTCCAACCAGGTAAATGAAACCAAGGTTTGATCAAGTTTGATCACAGGTTTTCTCAGGTCTCACTTATGAAAACAACCCAAAACCATCCTTCTTTTGACTGGGATGTTCATCTGTGACACTGAATCTGCTGATGATATGGTTTTCCACTGCTGACAATGCAAAAAGCTGAGAGTTCCTCAAAGCGAGTGTTCTCAGCGAGAGAACGCGTTTGCGGCCATAAAAACAGAGATTACTGTTTTCCACAACCATGAAGACTATATGGCTGATACTTTAGTATGTTATACAGGGTCCCACCAGGTACAAGAAACCAAGGTTTGTTCAAGTTTAATAACAGTTTTTCCACAAAGTCAGTTTCAAATTTCTGAATGACTGTCAGTTTTCTCAGGTCTCACTTATGAATACAACCCAAAACCATCCTTCTTTCGACTGGGATGTTCATCTCTGACACTGAATCTGCTGATGATATGGTTTTCCGCTGCTGACAATGCAAAAAGCTGAGAGTTCCTCAAAGCGAGTGTTTTCAGCGAGAGAACGCGTTTGCGGCCATAAAAACAGAGATTACTGTTTCTCCAAAACGCTGAATGCTAGATAGCTGATTCTTTATTTTGTTATACAGGGTCCAACCAGGTAAAAGAAACCAAGGTTTGGTCAAGTTTGATCACACAGTTTTTCCACAAAGTCAGTTTCAAATTTCTGAATAACCGTCAGTTTTCTCAGGTCTAACTTATGACAACAACCCAAAACCATCCTTCTTTCGACTGGGATGTTCATCCCTGACACTGAATCTGCTGATGATATGGTTTTCCGCTGCTGACAATGCAAAAAGCTGAGAGTTCCTCAACGCGAGTGTTCTCAGTGAGAGAACGCGTTTGCGGCCATAAAAACAGAGATGACTGTTTTCCACAACCATGAAGACTATATGGCTGATACTTTAGTATGTTATACAGGGTCCCACCAGGTACAAGAAACCAAGGTTTGTTCAAGTTTAATCACACAGTTTTTCCACAAAGTCAGTTTCAAATTTCTGAATAACTGTCAGTTTTCTCAGGTCTCACTTATGAATACAACCCAAAACCATCCTTCTTTCGACTGGGATGTTCATCTCTGACACTGAATCTGCTGATGATATGGTTTTCCGCTGCTGACAATGCAAAAAGCTGAGAGTTCCTCAAAGCGAGTGTTTTCAGCGAGAGAACGCGTTTGCGGCCATAAAGACAGAGATTACTGTTTCTCCAAAACGATGAGTGCTAGATGGCTGATTCTTTATTATGTTATACAGGGTCCAACCAGGTAAATGAAACCAAGGTTTGGTCAAGTTTGATCACACAGTTTTTCCAAAAAGTCAGTTTCAAATTTCTGAATAACCGTCAGTTTTCTCAGGTCTAACTTATGAATACAACCCAAAACCATCCTTCTTTTGACTGGGATGTTCATCTCTGACACTGAATCTGCTGATGATAGGGTTTTCCTCTGCTGACAATGCAAAAAGCTGAGAGTTCCTCAAAGCGAGTGTTCTCAGCGAGAGAACGCGTTTGCGGCCATAAAAACAGAGATTGCTGTTTCTCCAAAACCATGAATGCTAGATTGCTGATTCTTTAGTATGTTATACAGGGTCCCACCAGGTACAAGACACCAAGGTTTGATCAAGTTTGATCACAGGTTTTCTCAGGTCTCACTTATGAAAACAACCCAAAACCATCCTTCTTTTGACTGGGATGTTCATCTGTGACACTGCATCTGCTGATGATATGGTTTTCCACTGCTGACAATGCAAAAAGCTGAGAGTTCCTCAACGCGAGTGTTCTCAGTGAGAGAACGCGTTTGCGGCCATAAAACAGAGATTACTGTTTTCCACAACCATGAAGACTATA
The DNA here is from genome assembly GCF_951799975.1 of Gobius niger. NCBI lineage: Eukaryota > Metazoa > Chordata > Actinopteri > Gobiiformes > Gobiidae > Gobius > Gobius niger. The sequence continues at coordinate 6,029,132 of NC_136856.1, forward strand.
TGGCTGATGCTTTAGTATGTTATACAGGGTCCCACCAGGTACAAGAAACAAAGGTTTGTTCAAGTTTAATCACACAGTTTTTCCACAAAGTCAGTTTCAAATTTCTGAATAACTGTCAGTTTTCTCAGGTCTAACTTATGAAAACAACCCAAAACCATACTTCTTTTGACTGGGATGTTCATCCCTGACACTGAATCTGCTGATGATATGGTTTTCCGCTGCTGACAATGCAAAAAGCTGAGAGTTCCTCAACGCGAGTGTTTTCAGCGAGAGAACGCGTTTGTGGCCATAAAAACAGAGATGACTATTTTCCAAAACCATGAAGACTATATGGCTGATTCTTTAGTATGTTATACAGGGTCCCACCAGGTACAAGAAACCAAAGTTTGATCAAGTTTGATCACAGGTTTTCTCAGGTCTCACTTATGAAAACAACCCAAAACCATCCTTCTTTTGACTGGGATGTTCATCTGTGACACTGAATCTGCTGATGATATGGTTTTCCACTGCTGACAATGCAAAAAGCTGAGAGTTCCTCAAAGCGAGTGTTCTCAGCGAGAGAACGCGTTTGCGGCCATAAAAACAGAGATTACTGTTTCTCCACAACGATGAATGCTATATGGCTGATTCTTTAGTATGTTATACAGGGTCCCACCAGGTACAAGAAACAAAGGTTTGGTCAAGTTTGATCAGACAGTTTTTCCACAAAGTCAGTTTCAAATTTCTGAATAACTGTCAGTTTTCTCAGGTCTCACTTATGAATACAACCCAAAACCATCCTTCTTTCGACTGGGATGTTCATCTCTAACACTGAATCTGCTGATGATATGGTTTTTCGCTGCTGACAATGCAAAAAGCTGAGAGTTCCTCAACGCGAGTGTTTTCAGCGAGAGAACGCGTTTGCGGCCATAAAAACAGAGATGACTGTTTTCCAAAACCATGAAGACTATATGGCTGATTCTTTAGTATGTTATACAGGGTCCCACCAGGTACAAGAAACCAAAGTTTGATCAAGTTTGATCACAGGTTTTCTCAGGTCTCACTTATGAAAACAACCCAAAACCATCCTTCTTTTGACTGGGATGTTCATCTGTGACACTGAATCTGCTGATGATATGGTTTTCCACTGCTGACAATGCAAAAAGCTGAGAGTTCCTCAAAGCGAGTGTTCTCAGCGAGAGAACGCGTTTGCGGCCATAAAAACAGAGATTACTGTTTCTCCAAAACCATGAATGCTATATGGTATGTTATACAGGGTCAAACCAGGTAAATGAAACCAAGGTTTGTTCAAGTTTAATCACACAGTTTTTCCACAAAGTCAGTTTCAAATTTCCGAATAACTGTCAGTTTTCTCAGGTCTCACTTATGAATATAACCCAAAACCATCCTTCTTTCGACTGGGATGTTCATCCCTGACACTGAATCTGCTGATGATATGGTTTTCCGCTGCTGACAATGCAAAAAGCTGAGAGTTCCTCAAAGCGAGTGTTCTCAGCGAGAGAACGTGTTTGCGGCCATAAAAACAGAGATGACTGTTTTCCACAACCATGAAGACTATATGGCTGATACTTTAGTATGTTATACAGGGTCCCACCAGGTACAAGAAACCAAGGTTTGTTCAAGTTTAATCACACAGTTTTTCCACAAAGTCAGTGTCAAATTTCTGAATAACTGTCAGTTTTCTCAGGTCTCACTTATGAATACAACCCAAAACCATCCTTCTTTCGACTGGGATGTTCATCTCTGACACTGAATCTGCTGATGATATGGTTTTCCGCTGCTGACAATGCAAAAAGCTGAGAGTTCCTCAAAGCGAGTGTTCTCAGCGAGAGAACGCGTTTGCGGCCATAAAAACAGAGATTGCTGTTTCTCCAAAACCATGAATGCTAGATTGCTGATTCTTTAGTATGTTATACAGGGTCCCACCAGGTACAAGAAACAAAGGTTTGTTCAAGTTTAATCACACAGTTTTTCCACAAAGTCAGTTTCAAATTTCTGAATAACTGTCAGTTTTCTCAGGTCTCACTTATGAATACAACCCAAAACCATCCTTCTTTCGACTGGGATGTTCATCTCTAACACTGAATCTGCTGATGATATGGTTTTCCGCTGCTGACAATGCAAAAAGCTGAGAGTTCCTCAACGCGAGTGTTTTCAGCGAGAGAACGCGTTTGCGGCCATAAAAACAGAGATTACTGTTTCTCCAAAACCATGAATGCTATATGGTATGTTATACAGGGTCCAACCAGGTAAATGAAACCAAGGTTTGATCAAGTTTGATCACAGGTTTTCTCAGGTCTCACTTATGAAAACAACCCAAAACCATCCTTCTTTTGACTGGGATGTTCATCTGTGACACTGAATCTGCTGATATGGTTTTCCACTGCTGACAATGCAAAAAGCTGAGAGTTCCGCAAAGCGAGTGTTCTCAGCGAGAGAACGCGTTTGCGGCCATAAAAACAGAGATTACTGTTTCTCCAAAACCATGAATGCTATATGGTATGTTATACAGGGTCCAACCAGGTAAATGAAACCAAGGTTTGTTCAAGTTTAATCACACAGTTTTTCCACAAAGTCAGTTTCAAATTTCCGAATAACTGTCAGTTTTCTCAGGTCTCACTTATGAATACAACCCAAAACCATCCTTCTTTCGACTGGGATGTTCATCTCTGACACTGAATCTGCTGATGATATGGTTTTCCGCTGCTGACAATGCAAAAAGCTGAGAGTTCCTCAAAGCGAGTGTTTTCAGCGAGAGAACGCGTTTGCGGCCATAAAGACAGAGATTACTGTTTCTCCAAAACGATGAATGCTAGATGGCTGATTCTTTATTATGTTATACAGGGTCCAACCAGGTAAATGAAACCAAGGTTTGGTCAAGTTTGATCACACAGTTTTTCCAAAAAGTCAGTTTCAAATTTCTGAATAACTGTCAGTTTTCTCAGGTCTAACTTATGAATACAACCCAAAACCATCCTTCTTTCGACTGGGATGTTCATCTCTAACACTGAATCTGCTGATGATATGGTTTTCCGCTGCTGACAATGCAAAAAGCTGAGAGTTCCTCAACGCGAGTGTTTTCAGCGAGAGAACGCGTTTGCGGCCATAAAAACAGAGATTACTGTTTCTCCAAAACCATGAATGCTATATGGTATGTTATACAGGGTCCAACCAGGTAAATGAAACCAAGGTTTGATCAAGTTTGATCACACAGTTTTTCCACAAAGTCAGTTTCAAATTTCTGAATAACCGTCAGTTTTCTCAGGTCTAACTTATGAATACAACCCAAAACCATCCTTCTTTCGACTGGGATATTCATCTCTGACACTGAATCTGCTGATGATATGGTTTTCCGCTGCTGACAATGCAAAAAGCTGAGAGTTCCTCAAAGCGAGTGTTTTCAGCGAGAGAACGTGTTTGCGGCCATAAAAACAGAGATTACTGTTTCTCCAAAACGATGAATGCTAGATAGCTGATTCTTTATTATGTTATACAGGGTCCAACCAGGTAAAAGAAACCAAGGTTTGGTCAAGTTTGATCACACAGTTTTTCCACAAAGTCAGTTTCAAATTTCTGAATAACCGTCAGTTTTCTCAGGTCTAACTTATGAAAACAACCCAAAACCATACTTCTTTTGACTGGGATGTTCATCCCTGACACTGAATCTGCTGATGATATGGTTTTCCGCTGCTGACAATGCAAAAAGCTGAGAGTTCCTCAACGCGAGTGTTTTCAGCGAGAGAACGCGTTTGCGGCCATAAAAACAGAGATTACTGTTTTCCACAACCATGAAGACTATATGGCTGATTCTTTAGTATGTTATACAGGGTCCCACCAGGTACAAGAAACCAAAGTTTGATCAAGTTTGATCACAGGTTTTCTCAGGTCTCACTTATGAAAACAACCCAAAACCATCCTTCTTTTGACTGGGATGTTCATCTGTGACACTGAATCTGCTGATGATATGGTTTTCCACTGCTGACAATGCAAAAAGCTGAGAGTTCCTCAAAGCGAGTGTTCTCAGCGAGAGAACGCGTTTGCGGCCATAAAGACAGAGATTACTGTTTCTCCAAAACGATGAATGCTAGATGGCTGATTCTTTATTATGTTATACAGGGTCCAACCAGGTAAATGAAACCAAGGTTTGGTCAAGTTTGATCACACAGTTTTTCCAAAAAGTCAGTTTCAAATTTCTGAATAACTGTCAGTTTTCTCAGGTCTAACTTATGAATACAACCCAAAACCATCCTTCTTTCGACTGGGATGTCCATCTCTAACACTGAATCTGCTGATGATATGGTTTTCCGCTGCTGACAATGCAAAAAGCTGAGAGTTCCTCAACGCGAGTGTTTTCAGCGAGAGAACGCGTTTGCGGCCATAAAAACAGAGATTACTGTTTCTCCAAAACCATGAATGCTATATGGTATGTTAAACAGGGTCCAACCAGGTAAATGAAACCAAGGTTTGATCAAGTTTGATCACAGGTTTTCTCAGGTCTCACTTATGAAAACAACCCAAACCATCCTTCTTTTGACTGGGATGTTCATCTGTGACACTGAATCTGCTGATATGGTTTTCCACTGCTGACAATGCAAAAAGCTGAGAGTTCCGCAAAGCGAGTGTTCTCAGCGAGAGAACGCGTTTGCGGCCATAAAAACAGAGATTACTGTTTCTCCAAAACCATGAATGCTATATGGTATGTTATACAGGGTCCAACCAGGTAAATGAAACCAAGGTTTGATCAAGTTTGATCACACAGTTTTTCCACAAAGTCAGTTTCAAATTTCTGAATAACCGTCAGTTTTCTCAGGTCTAACTTATGAATACAACCCAAAACCATCCTTCTTTCGACTGGGATATTCATCTCTGACACTGAATCTGCTGATGATATGGTTTTCCGCTGCTGACAATGCAAAAAGCTGAGAGTTCCTCAACGCGAGTGTTTTCAGCGAGAGAACGCGTTTGCGGCCATAAAAACAGAGATTACTGTTTCTCCAAAACCATGAATGCTATATGGTATGTTATAGAGGGTCCAACCAGGTAAATAAAACGAAGGTTTGATCAAGTTTGATCACAGGTTTTCTCAGGTCTCACTTATGAAAACAACCCAAAACCATCCTTCTTTTGACTGGGATGTTCATCTGTGACACTGCATCTGCTGATGATATGGTTTTCCACTGCTGACAATGCAAAAAGCTGAGAGTTCCTCAAAGAGAGTGTTCTCAGCGAGAGAACGCGTTTGCGGCCATAAAAACAGAGATTACTGTTTCTCCAAAACGATGAATGCTATATGGCTGATTCTTTATTATGTTATACAGGGTCCAACCAGGTAAAAGAAACCAAGGTTTGGTCAAGTTTGATCACACAGTTTTTCCACAAAGTCAGTTTCAAATTTCTGAATAACTGTCAGTTTTCTCAGGTCTAACTTATGAATACAACCCAAAACCATCCTTCTTTCGACTGGGATGTTCATCTCTGACACTGAATCTGCTGATGATATGGTTTTCCGCTGCTGACAATGCAAAAAGCTGAGAGTTCCTCAACGCGAGTGTTTTCAGCGAGAGAACGCGTTTGCGGCCATAAAAACAGAGATTACTGTTTTCCACAACCATGAAGACTATATGGCTGATTCTTTAGTATGTTATACAGGGTCCCACCAGGTACAAGAAACCAAAGTTTGATCAAGTTTGATCACAGGTTTTCTCAGGTCTCACTTATGAAAACAACCCAAAACCATCCTTCTTTTGACTGGGATGTTCATCTGTGACACTGAATCTGCTGATGATATGGTTTTCCACTGCTGACAATGCAAAAAGCTGAGAGTTCCTCAAAGCGAGTGTTCTCAGCGAGAGAACGCGTTTGCGGCCATAAAAACAGAGATTACTGTTTCTCCAAAACGATGAATGCTATATGGCTGATTCTTTATTATGTTATACAGGGTCCCACCAGGTACAAGAAACCAAGGTTTGTTCAAGTTTAATCACACAGTTTTTCCACAAAGTCAGTTTCAAATTTCTGAATAACTGTCAGTTTTCTCAGGTCTCACTTATGAATACAACCCAAAACCATCCTTCTTTCGACTGGGATGTTCATCTCTAACACTGAATGTGCTGATGATATGGTTTTCCGCTGCTGACAATGCAAAAAGCTGAGAGTTCCTCAACGCGAGTGTTTTCAGCGAGAGAACGCGTTTGCGGCCATAAAAACAGAGATTACTGTTTCTCCAAAACCATGAATGCTATATGGTATGTTATACAGGGTCCAACCAGGTAAATGAAACCAAGGTTTGATCAAGTTTGATCACAGGTTTTCTCAGGTCTCACTTGTGAAAACAACCCAAAACCATCCTTCTTTTGACTGGGATGTTCATCTGTGACACTGAATCTGCTGATGATATGGTTTTCCACTGCTGACAATGCAAAAAGCTGAGAGTTCCTCAAAGCGAGTGTTCTCAGCGAGAGAACGCGTTTGCGGCCATAAAAACAGAGATTACTGTTTTCCACAACCATGAAGACTATATGGCTGATACTTTAGTATGTTATACAGGGTCCCACCAGGTACAAGAAACCAAGGTTTGTTCAAGTTTAATAACAGTTTTTCCACAAAGTCAGTTTCAAATTTCTGAATGACTGTCAGTTTTCTCAGGTCTCACTTATGAATACAACCCAAAACCATCCTTCTTTCGACTGGGATGTTCATCTCTGACACTGAATCTGCTGATGATATGGTTTTCCGCTGCTGACAATGCAAAAAGCTGAGAGTTCCTCAAAGCGAGTGTTTTCAGCGAGAGAACGCGTTTGCGGCCATAAAAACAGAGATTACTGTTTCTCCAAAACGCTGAATGCTAGATAGCTGATTCTTTATTTTGTTATACAGGGTCCAACCAGGTAAAAGAAACCAAGGTTTGGTCAAGTTTGATCACACAGTTTTTCCACAAAGTCAGTTTCAAATTTCTGAATAACCGTCAGTTTTCTCAGGTCTAACTTATGAAAACAACCCAAAACCATCCTTCTTTCGACTGGGATGTTCATCTCTGACACTGAATCTGCTGATGATATGGTTTTCCGCTGCTGACAATGCAAAAAGCTGAGAGTTCCTCAACGCGAGTGTTTTCAGCGAGAGAACGCGTTTGCGGCCATAAAAACAGAGATTACTGTTTTCCACAACCATGAAGACTATATGGCTGATTCTTTAGTATGTTATACAGGGTCCCACCAGGTACAAGAAACCAAAGTTTGATCAAGTTTGATCACAGGTTTTCTCAGGTCTCACTTATGAAAACAACCCAAAACCATCCTTCTTTTGACTGGGATGTTCATCTGTGACACTGAATCTGCTGATGATATGGTTTTCCACTGCTGACAATGCAAAAAGCTGAGAGTTCCTCAAAGCGAGTGTTCTCAGCGAGAGAACGCGTTTGCGGCCATAAAAACAGAGATTACTGTTTCTCCAAAACGATGAATGCTATATGGCTGATTCTTTATTATGTTATACAGGGTCCCACCAGGTACAAGAAACCAAGGTTTGTTCAAGTTTAATCACACAGTTTTTCCACAAAGTCAGTTTCAAATTTCTGAATAACTGTCAGTTTTCTCAGGTCTCACTTATGAATACAACCCAAAACCATCCTTCTTTTGACTGGGATGTTCATCCCTGACACTGAATGTGCTGATGATATGGTTTTCCGCTGCTGACAATGCAAAAAGCTGAGAGTTCCTCAACGCGAGTGTTTTCAGCGAGAGAACGCGTTTGCGGCCATAAAAACAGAGATTACTGTTTCTCCAAAACCATGAATGCTATATGGTATGTTATACAGGGTCCAACCAGGTAAATGAAACCAAGGTTTGATCAAGTTTGATCACAGGTTTTCTCAGGTCTCACTTATGAAAACAACCCAAAACCATCCTTCTTTTGACTGGGATGTTCATCTGTGACACTGAATCTGCTGATGATATGGTTTTCCACTGCTGACAATGCAAAAAGCTGAGAGTTCCTCAAAGCGAGTGTTCTCAGCGAGAGAACGCGTTTGCGGCCATAAAAACAGAGATTACTGTTTTCCACAACCATGAAGACTATATGGCTGATACTTTAGTATGTTATACAGGGTCCCACCAGGTACAAGAAACCAAGGTTTGTTCAAGTTTAATAACAGTTTTTCCACAAAGTCAGTTTCAAATTTCTGAATGACTGTCAGTTTTCTCAGGTCTCACTTATGAATACAACCCAAAACCATCCTTCTTTCGACTGGGATGTTCATCTCTGACACTGAATCTGCTGATGATATGGTTTTCCGCTGCTGACAATGCAAAAAGCTGAGAGTTCCTCAAAGCGAGTGTTTTCAGCGAGAGAACGCGTTTGCGGCCATAAAAACAGAGATTACTGTTTCTCCAAAACGCTGAATGCTAGATAGCTGATTCTTTATTTTGTTATACAGGGTCCAACCAGGTAAAAGAAACCAAGGTTTGGTCAAGTTTGATCACACAGTTTTTCCACAAAGTCAGTTTCAAATTTCTGAATAACCGTCAGTTTTCTCAGGTCTAACTTATGACAACAACCCAAAACCATCCTTCTTTCGACTGGGATGTTCATCCCTGACACTGAATCTGCTGATGATATGGTTTTCCGCTGCTGACAATGCAAAAAGCTGAGAGTTCCTCAACGCGAGTGTTCTCAGTGAGAGAACGCGTTTGCGGCCATAAAAACAGAGATGACTGTTTTCCACAACCATGAAGACTATATGGCTGATACTTTAGTATGTTATACAGGGTCCCACCAGGTACAAGAAACCAAGGTTTGTTCAAGTTTAATCACACAGTTTTTCCACAAAGTCAGTTTCAAATTTCTGAATAACTGTCAGTTTTCTCAGGTCTCACTTATGAATACAACCCAAAACCATCCTTCTTTCGACTGGGATGTTCATCTCTGACACTGAATCTGCTGATGATATGGTTTTCCGCTGCTGACAATGCAAAAAGCTGAGAGTTCCTCAAAGCGAGTGTTTTCAGCGAGAGAACGCGTTTGCGGCCATAAAGACAGAGATTACTGTTTCTCCAAAACGATGAGTGCTAGATGGCTGATTCTTTATTATGTTATACAGGGTCCAACCAGGTAAATGAAACCAAGGTTTGGTCAAGTTTGATCACACAGTTTTTCCAAAAAGTCAGTTTCAAATTTCTGAATAACCGTCAGTTTTCTCAGGTCTAACTTATGAATACAACCCAAAACCATCCTTCTTTTGACTGGGATGTTCATCTCTGACACTGAATCTGCTGATGATAGGGTTTTCCTCTGCTGACAATGCAAAAAGCTGAGAGTTCCTCAAAGCGAGTGTTCTCAGCGAGAGAACGCGTTTGCGGCCATAAAAACAGAGATTGCTGTTTCTCCAAAACCATGAATGCTAGATTGCTGATTCTTTAGTATGTTATACAGGGTCCCACCAGGTACAAGACACCAAGGTTTGATCAAGTTTGATCACAGGTTTTCTCAGGTCTCACTTATGAAAACAACCCAAAACCATCCTTCTTTTGACTGGGATGTTCATCTGTGACACTGCATCTGCTGATGATATGGTTTTCCACTGCTGACAATGCAAAAAGCTGAGAGTTCCTCAACGCGAGTGTTCTCAGTGAGAGAACGCGTTTGCGGCCATAAAACAGAGATTACTGTTTTCCACAACCATGAAGACTATATGGCTGATGCTTTAGTATGTTATACAGGGTCCCACCAGGTACAAGAAACAAAGGTTTGTTCAAGTTTAATCACACAGTTTTTCCACAAAGTCAGTTTCAAATTTCTGAATAACTGTCAGTTTTCTCAGGTCTAACTTATGAAAACAACCCAAAACCATACTTCTTTTGACTGGGATGTTCATCCCTGACACTGAATCTGCTGATGATATGGTTTTCCGCTGCTGACAATGCAAAAAGCTGAGAGTTCCTCAACGCGAGTGTTTTCAGCGAGAGAACGCGTTTGTGGCCATAAAAACAGAGATGACTATTTTCCAAAACCATGAAGACTATATGGCTGATTCTTTAGTATGTTATACAGGGTCCCACCAGGTACAAGAAACCAAAGTTTGATCAAGTTTGATCACAGGTTTTCTCAGGTCTCACTTATGAAAACAACCCAAAACCATCCTTCTTTTGACTGGGATGTTCATCTGTGACACTGAATCTGCTGATGATATGGTTTTCCACTGCTGACAATGCAAAAAGCTGAGAGTTCCTCAAAGCGAGTGTTCTCAGCGAGAGAACGCGTTTGCGGCCATAAAAACAGAGATTACTGTTTCTCCACAACGATGAATGCTATATGGCTGATTCTTTAGTATGTTATACAGGGTCCCACCAGGTACAAGAAACAAAGGTTTGGTCAAGTTTGATCAGACAGTTTTTCCACAAAGTCAGTTTCAAATTTCTGAATAACTGTCAGTTTTCTCAGGTCTCACTTATGAATACAACCCAAAACCATCCTTCTTTCGACTGGGATGTTCATCTCTAACACTGAATCTGCTGATGATATGGTTTTTCGCTGCTGACAATGCAAAAAGCTGAGAGTTCCTCAACGCGAGTGTTTTCAGCGAGAGAACGCGTTTGCGGCCATAAAAACAGAGATGACTGTTTTCCAAAACCATGAAGACTATATGGCTGATTCTTTAGTATGTTATACAGGGTCCCACCAGGTACAAGAAACCAAAGTTTGATCAAGTTTGATCACAGGTTTTCTCAGGTCTCACTTATGAAAACAACCCAAAACCATCCTTCTTTTGACTGGGATGTTCATCTGTGACACTGAATCTGCTGATGATATGGTTTTCCACTGCTGACAATGCAAAAAGCTGAGAGTTCCTCAAAGCGAGTGTTCTCAGCGAGAGAACGCGTTTGCGGCCATAAAAACAGAGATTACTGTTTCTCCAAAACCATGAATGCTATATGGTATGTTATACAGGGTCAAACCAGGTAAATGAAACCAAGGTTTGTTCAAGTTTAATCACACAGTTTTTCCACAAAGTCAGTTTCAAATTTCCGAATAACTGTCAGTTTTCTCAGGTCTCACTTATGAATATAACCCAAAACCATCCTTCTTTCGACTGGGATGTTCATCCCTGACACTGAATCTGCTGATGATATGGTTTTCCGCTGCTGACAATGCAAAAAGCTGAGAGTTCCTCAAAGCGAGTGTTCTCAGCGAGAGAACGTGTTTGCGGCCATAAAAACAGAGATGACTGTTTTCCACAACCATGAAGACTATATGGCTGATACTTTAGTATGTTATACAGGGTCCCACCAGGTACAAGAAACCAAGGTTTGTTCAAGTTTAATCACACAGTTTTTCCACAAAGTCAGTGTCAAATTTCTGAATAACTGTCAGTTTTCTCAGGTCTCACTTATGAATACAACCCAAAACCATCCTTCTTTCGACTGGGATGTTCATCTCTGACACTGAATCTGCTGATGATATGGTTTTCCGCTGCTGACAATGCAAAAAGCTGAGAGTTCCTCAAAGCGAGTGTTCTCAGCGAGAGAACGCGTTTGCGGCCATAAAAACAGAGATTGCTGTTTCTCCAAAACCATGAATGCTAGATTGCTGATTCTTTAGTATGTTATACAGGGTCCCACCAGGTACAAGAAACCAAGGTTTGATCAAGTTTGATCACAGGTTTTCTCAGGTCTCACTTATGAAAACAACCCAAAACCATCCTTCTTTTGACTGGGATGTTCATCTGTGACACTGAATCTGCTGATGATATGGTTTTCCACTGCTGACAATGCAAAAAGCTGAGAGTTCCTCAAAGCGAGTGTTCTCAGCGAGAGAACGCGTTTGCGGCCATAAAAACAGAGATTACTGTTTTTCCAAAACCATGAATGCTATATGGTATGTTATACAGGGTCCAACCAGGTAAATGAAACCAAGGTTTGATCAAGTTTGATCACACAATTTTTCCACAAAGTCAGTTTCAAATTTCTGAATAACCGTCAGTTTTCTCAGGTCTAACTTATGAAAACAACCCAAAACCATACTTCTTTTGACTGGGATGTTCATCCCTGACACTTAAATCTGCTGATGATATGGTTTTCCGCTGCTGACAATGCAAAAAGCTGAGAGTTCCTCAACGCGAGTGTTCTCAGTGAGAGAACGCGTTTGCGGCCATAAAAACAGAGATTACTGTTTTCCACAATCATGAAGACTATATGGCTGATACTTTAGTATGTTATACAGGGTCCCACCAGGTACAAGAAACAAAGGTTTGTTCAAGTTTAATCACACAGTTTTTCCACAAAGTCAGTTTCAAATTTCTGAATAACTGTCAGTTTTCTCAGGTCTAACTTATGAATACAACCCAAAACCATACTTCTTTTGACTGGGATGTTCATCCCTGACACTGAATCTGCTGATGATATGGTTTTCCGCTGCTGACAATGCAAAAAGCTGAGAGTTCCTCAACGCGAGTGTTTTCAGCGAGAGAACGCGTTTGCGGCCATAAAAACAGAGATGACTGTTTTCCAAAACCATGAAGACTATATGGCTGATTCTTTAGTATGTTATACAGGGTCCCACCAGGTACAAGAAACCAAAGTTTGATCAAGTTTGATCACAGGTTTTCTCAGGTCTCACTTATGAAAACAACCCAAAACCATCCTTCTTTTGACTGGGATGTTCATCTGTGACACTGAATCTGCTGATGATATGGTTTTCCACTGCTGACAATGCAAAAAGCTGAGAGTTCCTCAAAGCGAGTGTTCTCAGCGAGAGAACGCGTTTGCGGCCATAAAAACAGAGATTACTGTTTCTCCAAAACGATGAATGCTAGATGGCTGATTCTTTATTATGTTATACAGGGTCCAACCAGGTAAAAGAAACCAAGGTTTGGTCAAGTTTGATCACACAGTTTTTCCACAAAGTCAGTTTCAAATTTCTGAATAACCGTCAGTTTTCTCAGGTCTAACTTATGAAAACAACCCAAAACCATACTTCTTTTGACTGGGATGTTCATCCCTGACACTGAATCTGCTGATGATATGGTTTTCCGCTGCTGACAATGCAAAAAGCTGAGAGTTCCTCAACGCGAGTGTTCTCAGTGAGAGAACGCGTTTGCGGCCATAAAAACAGAGATTACTGTTTTCCACAACCATGAAGACTATATGGCTGATACTTTAGTATGTTATACAGGGTCCCACCAGGTACAAGAAACCAAGGTTTGTTCAAGTTTAATAACAGTTTTTCCACAAAGTCAGTTTCAAATTTCTGAATGACTGTCAGATTTCTCAGGTCTCACTTATGAATACAACCCAAAACCATCCTTCTTTCGACTGGGATGTTCATCTCTGACACTGAATCTGCTGATGATATGGTTTTCCGCTGCTGACAATGCAAAAAGCTGAGAGTTCCTCAAAGAGAGTGTTTTCAGCGAGAGAACGCGTTTGCGGCCATAAAAACAGAGATTACTGTTTCTCCAAAACGCTGAATGCTAGATAGCTGATTCTTTATTATGTTATACAGGGTCCAACCAGGTAAAAGTAACCAAGGTTTGGTCAAGTTTGATCACACAGTTTTTCCACAAAGTCAGTTTCAAATTTCTGAATAACCGTCAGTTTTCTCAGGTCTAACTTATGAAAACAACCAAAAACCATACTTCTTTTGACTGGGATGTTCATCCCTGACACTGAATCTGCTGATGATATGGTTTTCCGCTGCTGACAATGCAAAAAGCTGAGAGTTCCTCAACGCGAGTGTTCTCAGTGAGAGAACGCGTTTGCGGCCATAAAAACAGAGATTACTGTTTTCCACAACCATGAAGACTATATGGCTGATACTTTAGTATGTTATACAGGGTCCCACCAGGTACAAGAAACCAAACTTTGATCAAGTTTGATCACAGGTTTTCTCAGGTCTCACTTATGAAAACAACCCAAAACCATCTTTCTTTTGACTGGGATGTTCATCTGTGACACTGAATCTGCTGATGATATGGTTTTCCACTGCTGACAATGCAAAAAGCTGAGAGTTCCTCAAAGCGAGTGTTCTCAGCGAGAGAACGCGTTTGCGGCCATAAAAACAGAGATTACTGTTTCTCCAAAACCATGAATGCTATATGGTATGTTATACAGGGTCCAACCAGGTAAATGAAACCAAGGTTTGTTCAAGTTTAATCACACAGTTTTTCCACAAAGTCAGTTTCAAATTTCCGAATAACTGTCAGTTTTCTCAGGTCTCACTTATGAATACAACCCAAAACCATCCTTCTTTCGACTGGGATGTTCATCCCTGACACTGAATCTGCTGATGATATGGTTTTCCGCTGCTGACAATGCAAAAAGCTGAGAGTTCCTCAACGCGAGTGTTCTCAGCGAGAGAACGCGTTTGCGGCCATAAAAACAGAGATGACTGTTTTCCACAACCATGAAGACTATATGGCTGATACTTTAGTATGTTATACAGGGTCCCACCAGGTACAAGAAACCAAGGTTTGTTCAAGTTTAATCACACAGTTTTTCCACAAAGTCAGTTTCAAATTTCTGAATAACTGTCAGTTTTCTCAGGTCTCACTTATGAATACAACCCAAAACCATCCTTCTTTCGACTGGGATGTTCATCTCTGACACTGAATCTGCTGATGATATGGTTTTCCGCTGCTGACAATGCAAAAAGCTGAGAGTTCCTCAAAGCGAGTGTTTTCAGCGAGAGAACGCGCTTGCGGCCATAAAAACAGAGATTACTGTTTTTCCAAAACCATGAATGCTATATGGTATGTTATACAGGGTCCAACCAGGTAAATGAAACCAAGGTTTGATCAAGTTTGATCACACAATTTTTCCACAAAGTCAGTTTCAAATTTCTGAATAACCGTCAGTTTTCTCAGGTCTAACTTATGAAAACAACCCAAAACCATACTTCTTTTGACTGGGATGTTCATCCCTGACACTGAATCTGCTGATGATATGGTTTTCCGCTGCTGACAATGCAAAAAGCTGAGAGTTCCTCAAAGCGAGTGTTCTCAGCGAGAGAACGCGTTTGCGGCCATAAAAACAGAGATTGCTGTTTCTCCAAAACCATGAATGCTAGATTGCTGATTCTTTAGTATGTTATACAGGGTCCCACCAGGTACAAGAAACCAAGGTTTGATCAAGTTTGATCACAGGTTTTCTCAGGTCTCACTTATGAAAACAACCCAAAACCATCCTTCTTTTGACTGGGATGTTCATCTGTGACACTGAATCTGCTGATGATATGGTTTTCCACTGCTGACAATGCAAAAAGCTGAGAGTTCCTCAAAGCGAGTGTTCTCAGCGAGAGAACGCGTTTGCGGCCATAAAAACAGAGATTACTGTTTTTCCAAAACCATGAATGCTATATGGTATGTTATACAGGGTCCAACCAGGTAAATGAAACCAAGGTTTGATCAAGTTTGATCACACAATTTTTCCACAAAGTCAGTTTCAAATTTCTGAATAACCGTCAGTTTTCTCAGGTCTAACTTATGAAAACAACCCAAAACCATACTTCTTTTGACTGGGATGTTCATCCCTGACACTTAAATCTGCTGATGATATGGTTTTCCGCTGCTGACAATGCAAAAAGCTGAGAGTTCCTCAACGCGAGTGTTCTCAGTGAGAGAACGCGTTTGCGGCCATAAAAACAGAGATTACTGTTTTCCACAATCATGAAGACTATATGGCTGATACTTTAGTATGTTATACAGGGTCCCACCAGGTACAAGAAACAAAGGTTTGTTCAAGTTTAATCACACAGTTTTTCCACAAAGTCAGTTTCAAATTTCTGAATAACTGTCAGTTTTCTCAGGTCTAACTTATGAATACAACCCAAAACCATACTTCTTTTGACTGGGATGTTCATCCCTGACACTGAATCTGCTGATGATATGGTTTTCCGCTGCTGACAATGCAAAAAGCTGAGAGTTCCTCAACGCGAGTGTTTTCAGCGAGAGAACGCGTTTGCGGCCATAAAAACAGAGATGACTGTTTTCCAAAACCATGAAGACTATATGGCTGATTCTTTAGTATGTTATACAGGGTCCCACCAGGTACAAGAAACCAAAGTTTGATCAAGTTTGATCACAGGTTTTCTCAGGTCTCACTTATGAAAACAACCCAAAACCATCCTTCTTTTGACTGGGATGTTCATCTGTGACACTGAATCTGCTGATGATATGGTTTTCCACTGCTGACAATGCAAAAAGCTGAGAGTTCCTCAAAGCGAGTGTTCTCAGCGAGAGAACGCGTTTGCGGCCATAAAAACAGAGATTACTGTTTCTCCAAAACGATGAATGCTAGATGGCTGATTCTTTATTATGTTATACAGGGTCCAACCAGGTAAAAGAAACCAAGGTTTGGTCAAGTTTGATCACACAGTTTTTCCACAAAGTCAGTTTCAAATTTCTGAATAACCGTCAGTTTTCTCAGGTCTAACTTATGAAAACAACCCAAAACCATACTTCTTTTGACTGGGATGTTCATCCCTGACACTGAATCTGCTGATGATATGGTTTTCCGCTGCTGACAATGCAAAAAGCTGAGAGTTCCTCAACGCGAGTGTTCTCAGTGAGAGAACGCGTTTGCGGCCATAAAAACAGAGATTACTGTTTTCCACAACCATGAAGACTATATGGCTGATACTTTAGTATGTTATACAGGGTCCCACCAGGTACAAGAAACCAAGGTTTGTTCAAGTTTAATAACAGTTTTTCCACAAAGTCAGTTTCAAATTTCTGAATGACTGTCAGATTTCTCAGGTCTCACTTATGAATACAACCCAAAACCATCCTTCTTTCGACTGGGATGTTCATCTCTGACACTGAATCTGCTGATGATATGGTTTTCCGCTGCTGACAATGCAAAAAGCTGAGAGTTCCTCAAAGAGAGTGTTTTCAGCGAGAGAACGCGTTTGCGGCCATAAAAACAGAGATTACTGTTTCTCCAAAACGCTGAATGCTAGATAGCTGATTCTTTATTATGTTATACAGGGTCCAACCAGGTAAAAGTAACCAAGGTTTGGTCAAGTTTGATCACACAGTTTTTCCACAAAGTCAGTTTCAAATTTCTGAATAACCGTCAGTTTTCTCAGGTCTAACTTATGAAAACAACCAAAAACCATACTTCTTTTGACTGGGATGTTCATCCCTGACACTGAATCTGCTGATGATATGGTTTTCCGCTGCTGACAATGCAAAAAGCTGAGAGTTCCTCAACGCGAGTGTTCTCAGTGAGAGAACGCGTTTGCGGCCATAAAAACAGAGATTACTGTTTTCCACAACCATGAAGACTATATGGCTGATACTTTAGTATGTTATACAGGGTCCCACCAGGTACAAGAAACCAAACTTTGATCAAGTTTGATCACAGGTTTTCTCAGGTCTCACTTATGAAAACAACCCAAAACCATCTTTCTTTTGACTGGGATGTTCATCTGTGACACTGAATCTGCTGATGATATGGTTTTCCACTGCTGACAATGCAAAAAGCTGAGAGTTCCTCAAAGCGAGTGTTCTCAGCGAGAGAACGCGTTTGCGGCCATAAAAACAGAGATTACTGTTTCTCCAAAACCATGAATGCTATATGGTATGTTATACAGGGTCCAACCAGGTAAATGAAACCAAGGTTTGTTCAAGTTTAATCACACAGTTTTTCCACAAAGTCAGTTTCAAATTTCCGAATAACTGTCAGTTTTCTCAGGTCTCACTTATGAATACAACCCAAAACCATCCTTCTTTCGACTGGGATGTTCATCCCTGACACTGAATCTGCTGATGATATGGTTTTCCGCTGCTGACAATGCAAAAAGCTGAGAGTTCCTCAACGCGAGTGTTCTCAGCGAGAGAACGCGTTTGCGGCCATAAAAACAGAGATGACTGTTTTCCACAACCATGAAGACTATATGGCTGATACTTTAGTATGTTATACAGGGTCCCACCAGGTACAAGAAACCAAGGTTTGTTCAAGTTTAATCACACAGTTTTTCCACAAAGTCAGTTTCAAATTTCTGAATAACTGTCAGTTTTCTCAGGTCTCACTTATGAATACAACCCAAAACCATCCTTCTTTCGACTGGGATGTTCATCTCTGACACTGAATCTGCTGATGATATGGTTTTCCGCTGCTGACAATGCAAAAAGCTGAGAGTTCCTCAAAGCGAGTGTTTTCAGCGAGAGAACGCGCTTGCGGCCATAAAAACAGAGATTACTGTTTTTCCAAAACCATGAATGCTATATGGTATGTTATACAGGGTCCAACCAGGTAAATGAAACCAAGGTTTGATCAAGTTTGATCACACAATTTTTCCACAAAGTCAGTTTCAAATTTCTGAATAACCGTCAGTTTTCTCAGGTCTAACTTATGAAAACAACCCAAAACCATACTTCTTTTGACTGGGATGTTCATCCCTGACACTTAAATCTGCTGATGATATGGTTTTCCGCTGCTGACAATGCAAAAAGCTGAGAGTTCCTCAACGCGAGTGTTCTCAGTGAGAGAACGCGTTTGCGGCCATAAAAACAGAGATTACTGTTTTCCACAACCATGAAGACTATATGGCTGATACTTTAGTATGTTATACAGGGTCCCACCAGGTACAAGAAACAAAGGTTTGTTCAAGTTTAATCACACAGTTTTTCCACAAAGTCAGTTTCAAATTTCTGAATAACTGTCAGTTTTCTCAGGTCTAACTTATGAATACAACCCAAAACCATACTTCTTTTGACTGGGATGTTCATCCCTGACACTGAATCTGCTGATGATATGGTTTTCCGCTGCTGACAATGCAAAAAGCTGAGAGTTCCTCAACGCGAGTGTTTTCAGCGAGAGAACGCGTTTGCGGCCATAAAAACAGAGATGACTGTTTTCCAAAACCATGAAGACTATATGGCTGATTCTTTAGTATGTTATACAGGGTCCCACCAGGTACAAGAAACCAAAGTTTGATCAAGTTTGATCACAGGTTTTCTCAGGTCTCACTTATGAAAACAACCCAAAACCATCCTTCTTTTGACTGGGATGTTCATCTGTGACACTGAATCTGCTGATGATATGGTTTTCCACTGCTGACAATGCAAAAAGCTGAGAGTTCCTCAAAGCGAGTGTTCTCAGCGAGAGAACGCGTTTGCGGCCATAAAAACAGAGATTACTGTTTCTCCAAAACGCTGAATGCTAGATGGCTGATTCTTTATTATGTTATACAGGGTCCAACCAGGTAAAAGAAACCAAGGTTTGGTCAAGTTTGATCACACAGTTTTTCCACAAAGTCAGTTTCAAATTTCTGAATAACCGTCAGTTTTCTCAGGTCTAACTTATGAAAACAACCAAAAACCATACTTCTTTTGACTGGGATGTTCATCCCTGACACTGAATCTGCTGATGATATGGTTTTCCGCTGCTGACAATGCAAAAAGCTGAGAGTTCCTCAACGCGAGTGTTCTCAGTGAGAGAACGCGTTTGCGGCCATAAAAACAGAGATTACTGTTTTCCACAACCATGAAGACTATATGGCTGATACTTTAGTATGTTATACAGGGTCCCACCAGGTACAAGAAACCAAAGTTTGATCAAGTTTGATCACAGGTTTTCTCAGGTCTCACTTATGAAAACAACCCAAAACCATCTTTCTTTTGACTGGGATGTTCATCTGTGACACTGAATCTGCTGATGATATGGTTTTCCACTGCTGACAATGCAAAAAGCTGAGAGTTCCTCAAAGCGAGTGTTCTCAGCGAGAGAACGCGTTTGCGGCCATAAAAACAGAGATTACTGTTTCTCCAAAACCATGAATGCTATATGGTATGTTATACAGGGTCCCACCAGGTACAAGAAACCAAGGTTTGTTCAAGTTTAATCACACAGTTTTTCCACAAAGTCAGTTTCAAATTTCTGAATAACTGTCAGTTTTCTCAGGTCTCACTTATGAATACAACCCAAAACCATCCTTCTTTCGACTGGGATGTTCATCTCTGACACTGAATCTGCTGATGATATGGTTTTCCGCTGCTGACAATGCAAAAAGCTGAGAGTTCCTCAAAGCGAGTGTTTTCAGCGAGAGAACGCGTTTGCGGCCATAAAAACAGAGATTACTGTTTTTCCAAAACCATGAATGCTATATGGTATGTTATACAGGGTCCAACCAGGTAAATGAAACCAAGGTTTGATCAAGTTTGATCACACAATTTTTCCACAAAGTCAGTTTCAAATTTCTGAATAACCGTCAGTTTTCTCAGGTCTAACTTATGAAAACAACCCAAAACCATACTTCTTTTGACTGGGATGTTCATCCCTGACACTTAAATCTGCTGATGATATGGTTTTCCGCTGCTGACAATGCAAAAAGCTGAGAGTTCCTCAACGCGAGTGTTCTCAGTGAGAGAACGCGTTTGCGGCCATAAAAACAGAGATTACTGTTTTCCACAACCATGAAGACTATATGGCTGATACTTTAGTATGTTATACAGGGTCCCACCAGGTACAAGAAACAAAGGTTTGTTCAAGTTTAATCACACAGTTTTTCCACAAAGTCAGTGTCAAATTTCTGAATAACTGTCAGTTTTCTCAGGTCTCACTTATGAATACAACCCAAAACCATCCTTCTTTCGACTGGGATGTTCATCTCTGACACTGAATCTGCTGATGATATGGTTTTCCGCTGCTGACAATGCAAAAAGCTGAGAGTTCCTCATAGCGAGTGTTTTCAGCGAGAGAACGCGTTTGCGGCCATAAAGACAGAGATTACTGTTTCTCCAAAACGATGAATGCTAGATGGCTGATTCTTTATTATGTTATACAGGGTCCAACCAGGTAAATGAAACCAAGGTTTGGTCAAGTTTGATCACACAGTTTTTCCAAAAAGTCAGTTTCAAATTTCTGAATAACCGTCAGTTTTCTCAGGTCTAACTTATGAATACAACCCAAAACCATCCTTCTTTTGACTGGGATGTTCATCTCTGACACTGAATCTGCTGATGATATGGTTTTCCGCTGCTGACAATGCAAAAAGCTGAGAGTTCCTCAAAGCGAGTGTTCTCAGCGAGAGAACGCGTTTGCGGCCATAAAAACAGAGATTGCTGTTTCTCCAAAACCATGAATGCTAGATTGCTGATTCTTTAGTATGTTATACAGGGTCCCACCAGGTACAAGAAACCAAGGTTTGATCAAGTTTGATCACAGGTTTTCTCAGGTCTCACTTATGAAAACAACCCAAAACCATCCTTCTTTTGACTGGGATGTTCATCTGTGACACTGAATCTGCTGATGATATGGTTTTCCACTGCTGACAATGCAAAAAGCTGAGAGTTCCTCAAAGCGAGTGTTCTCAGCGAGAGAACGCGTTTGCGGCCATAAAAACAGAGATTACTGTTTTTCCAAAACCATGAATGCTATATGGTATGTTATACAGGGTCCAACCAGGTAAATGAAACCAAGGTTTGATCAATTTTGATCACACAATTTTTCCACAAAGTCAGTTTCAAATTTCTGAATAACCGTCAGTTTTCTCAGGTCTAACTTATGAAAACAACCCAAAACCATACTTCTTTTGACTGGGATGTTCATCCCTGACACTTAAATCTGCTGATGATATGGTTTTCCGCTGCTGACAATGCAAAAAGCTGAGAGTTCCTCAACGCGAGTGTTCTCAGTGAGAGAACGCGTTTGCGGCCATAAAAACAGAGATTACTGTTTTCCACAATCATGAAGACTATATGGCTGATACTTTAGTATGTTATACAGGGTCCCACCAGGTACAAGAAACAAAGGTTTGTTCAAGTTTAATCACACAGTTTTTCCACAAAGTCAGTTTCAAATTTCTGAATAACTGTCAGTTTTCTCAGGTCTAACTTATGAATACAACCCAAAACCATACTTCTTTTGACTGGGATGTTCATCCCTGACACTGAATCTGCTGATGATATGGTTTTCCGCTGCTGACAATGCAAAAAGCTGAGAGTTCCTCAACGCGAGTGTTTTCAGCGAGACAACGCGTTTGCGGCCATAAAAACAGAGATGACTGTTTTCCAAAACCATGAAGACTATATGGCTGATTCTTTAGTATGTTATACAGGGTCCCACCAGGTACAAGAAACCAAAGTTTGATCAAGTTTGATCACAGGTTTTCTCAGGTCTCACTTATGAAAACAACCCAAAACCATCCTTCTTTTGACTGGGATGTTCATCTGTGACACTGAATCTGCTGATGATATGGTTTTCCACTGCTGACAATGCAAAAAGCTGAGAGTTCCTCAAAGCGAGTGTTCTCAGCGAGAGAACGCGTTTGCGGCCATAAAAACAGAGATTACTGTTTCTCCAAAACGATGAATGCTAGATGGCTGATTCTTTATTATGTTATACAGGGTCCAACCAGGTAAAAGAAACCAAGGTTTGGTCAAGTTTGATCACACAGTTTTTCCACAAAGTCAGTTTCAAATTTCTGAATAACCGTCAGTTTTCTCAGGTCTAACTTATGAAAACAACCCAAAACCATACTTCTTTTGACTGGGATGTTCATCCCTGACACTGAATCTGCTGATGATATGGTTTTCCGCTGCTGACAATGCAAAAAGCTGAGAGTTCCTCAACGCGAGTGTTCTCAGTGAGAGAACGCGTTTGCGGCCATAAAAACAGAGATTACTGTTTTCCACAACCATGAAGACTATATGGCTGATACTTTAGTATGTTATACAGGGTCCCACCAGGTACAAGAAACCAAGGTTTGTTCAAGTTTAATAACAGTTTTTCCACAAAGTCAGTTTCAAATTTCTGAATGACTGTCAGATTTCTCAGGTCTCACTTATGAATACAACCCAAAACCATCCTTCTTTCGACTGGGATGTTCATCTCTGACACTGAATCTGCTGATGATATGGTTTTCCGCTGCTGACAATGCAAAAAGCTGAGAGTTCCTCAAAGAGAGTGTTTTCAGCGAGAGAACGCGTTTGCGGCCATAAAAACAGAGATTACTGTTTCTCCAAAACGCTGAATGCTAGATAGCTGATTCTTTATTATGTTATACAGGGTCCAACCAGGTAAAAATAACCAAGGTTTGGTCAAGTTTGATCACACAGTTTTTCCACAAAGTCAGTTTCAAATTTCTGAATAACCGTCAGTTTTCTCAGGTCTAACTTATGAAAACAACCAAAAACCATACTTCTTTTGACTGGGATGTTCATCCCTGACACTGAATCTGCTGATGATATGGTTTTCCGCTGCTGACAATGCAAAAAGCTGAGAGTTCCTCAACGCGAGTGTTCTCAGTGAGAGAACGCGTTTGCGGCCATAAAAACAGAGATTACTGTTTTCCACAACCATGAAGACTATATGGCTGATACTTTAGTATGTTATACAGGGTCCCACCAGGTACAAGAAACCAAAGTTTGATCAAGTTTGATCACAGGTTTTCTCAGGTCTCACTTATGAAAACAACCCAAAACCATCTTTCTTTTGACTGGGATGTTCATCTGTGACACTGAATCTGCTGATGATATGGTTTTCCACTGCTGACAATGCAAAAAGCTGAGAGTTCCTCAAAGCGAGTGTTCTCAGCGAGAGAACGCGTTTGCGGCCATAAAAACAGAGATTACTGTTTCTCCAAAACCATGAATGCTATATGGTATGTTATACAGGGTCCCACCAGGTACAAGAAACCAAGGTTTGTTCAAGTTTAATCACACAGTTTTTCCACAAAGTCAGTTTCAAATTTCTGAATAACTGTCAGTTTTCTCAGGTCTCACTTATGAATACAACCCAAAACCATCCTTCTTTCGACTGGGATGTTCATCTCTGACACTGAATCTGCTGATGATATGGTTTTCCGCTGCTGACAATGCAAAAAGCTGAGAGTTCCTCAAAGCGAGTGTTTTCAGCGAGAGAACGCGTTTGCGGCCATAAAAACAGAGATTACTGTTTTTCCAAAACCATGAATGCTATATGGTATGTTATACAGGGTCCAACCAGGTAAATGAAACCAAGGTTTGATCAAGTTTGATCACACAATTTTTCCACAAAGTCAGTTTCAAATTTCTGAATAACCGTCAGTTTTCTCAGGTCTAACTTATGAAAACAACCCAAAACCATACTTCTTTTGACTGGGATGTTCATCCCTGACACTTAAATCTGCTGATGATATGGTTTTCCGCTGCTGACAATGCAAAAAGCTGAGAGTTCCTCAACGCGAGTGTTCTCAGTGAGAGAACGCGTTTGCGGCCATAAAAACAGAGATTACTGTTTTCCACAACCATGAAGACTATATGGCTGATACTTTAGTATGTTATACAGGGTCCCACCAGGTACAAGAAACCAAAGTTTGATCAAGTTTGATCACAGGTTTTCTCAGGTCTCACTTATGAATACAACCCAAAACCATCCTTCTTTCGACTGGGATGTTCATCTCTGACACTGAATCTGCTGATGATATGGTTTTCCGCTGCTGACAATGCAAAAAGCTGAGAGTTCCTCAAAGCGAGTGTTTTCAGCGAGAGAACGCGTTTGCGGCCATAAAAACAGAGATTACTGTTTTTCCAAAACCATGAATGCTATATGGTATGTTATACAGGGTCCAACCAGGTAAATGAAACCAAGGTTTGATCAAGTTTGATCACACAATTTTTCCACAAAGTCAGTTTCAAATTTCTGAATAACCGTCAGTTTTCTCAGGTCTAACTTATGAAAACAACCCAAAACCATACTTCTTTTGACTGGGATGTTCATCCCTGACACTTAAATCTGCTGATGATATGGTTTTCCGCTGCTGACAATGCAAAAAGCTGAGAGTTCCTCAACGCGAGTGTTCTCAGTGAGAGAACGCGTTTGCGGCCATAAAAACAGAGATTACTGTTTTCCACAACCATGAAGACTATATGGCTGATACTTTAGTATGTTATACAGGGTCCCACCAGGTACAAGAAACAAAGGTTTGTTCAAGTTTAATCACACAGTTTTTCCACAAAGTCAGTTTCAAATTTCTGAATAACTGTCAGTTTTCTCAGGTCTAACTTATGAATACAACCCAAAACCATACTTCTTTTGACTGGGATGTTCATCCCTGACACTGAATCTGCTGATGATATGGTTTTCCGCTGCTGACAATGCAAAAAGCTGAGAGTTCCTCAACGCGAGTGTTTTCAGCGAGAGAACGCGTTTGCGGCCATAAAAACAGAGATGACTGTTTTCCAAAACCATGAAGACTATATGGCTGATTCTTTAGTATGTTATACAGGGTCCCACCAGGTACAAGAAACCAAAGTTTGATCAAGTTTGATCACAGGTTTTCTCAGGTCTCACTTATGAAAACAACCCAAAACCATCCTTCTTTTGACTGGGATGTTCATCTGTGACACTGAATCTGCTGATGATATGGTTTTCCACTGCTGACAATGCAAAAAGCTGAGAGTTCCTCAAAGCGAGTGTTCTCAGCGAGAGAACGCGTTTGCGGCCATAAAAACAGAGATTACTGTTTCTCCAAAACGATGAATGCTAGATGGCTGATTCTTTATTATGTTATACAGGGTCCAACCAGGTAAAAGAAACCAAGGTTTGGTCAAGTTTGATCACACAGTTTTTCCACAAAGTCAGTTTCAAATTTCTGAATAACCGTCAGTTTTCTCAGGTCTAACTTATGAAAACAACCCAAAACCATACTTCTTTTGACTGGGATGTTCATCCCTGACACTGAATCTGCTGATGATATGGTTTTCCGCTGCTGACAATGCAAAAAGCTGAGAGTTCCTCAACGCGAGTGTTCTCAGTGAGAGAACGCGTTTGCGGCCATAAAAACAGAGATTACTGTTTTCCACAACCATGAAGACTATATGGCTGATACTTTAGTATGTTATACAGGGTCCCACCAGGTACAAGAAACCAAGGTTTGTTCAAGTTTAATAACAGTTTTTCCACAAAGTCAGTTTCAAATTTCTGAATGACTGTCAGTTTTCTCAGGTCTCACTTATGAATACAACCCAAAACCATCCTTCTTTCGACTGGGATGTTCATCTGTGACACTGAATCTGCTGATGATAGGGTTTTCCGCTTGTGACAATGCAAAAAGCTGAGAGTTCCTCAAAGCGAGTGTTCTCAGCGAGAGAACGCGTTTGCGGCCATAAAAACAGAGATTGCTGTTTCTCCAAAACCATGAATGCTAGATGGCTGATTCTTTAGTATGTTATACAGGGTCCAACCAGGTACAAGAAACCAAAGTTTGATCAAGTTTGATCACAGGTTTTCTCAGGTCTCACTTATGAAAACAACCCAAAACCATCCTTCTTTTGACTGGGATGTTCATCTGTGACACTGAATCTGCTGATGATATGGTTTTCCACTGCTGACAATGCAAAAAGCTGAGAGTTCCTCAAAGCGAGTGTTCTCAGCGAGAGAACGCGTTTGCGGCCATAAAAACAGAGATTACTGTTTCTCCAAAACCATGAATGCTATATGGTATGTTATACAGGGTCCAACCAGGTAAATGAAACCAAGGTTTGATCAAGTTTGATCACACAGTTTTTCCACAAAGTCAGTTTCAAATTTCTGAATGTCAGTTTTCTCAGGTCTAACTTATGAAAACAACCCAAAACCATACTTCTTTTGACTGGGATGTTCATCTGTGACACTGAATCTGCTGATGATATGGTTTTCCTCTGCTGACAATGCAAAAAGCTGAGAGTTCCTCAAAGCGAGTGTTCTCAGCGAGACAACGCGTTTGCGGCCATAAAAACAGAGATTGCTGTTTCTCCAAAACCATGAATGCTAGATTGCTGATTCTTTAGTATGTTATACAGGGTCCCACCAGGTACAAGAAACCAAGGTTTGATCAAGTTTGATCACAGGTTTTCTCAGGTCTCACTTATGAAAACAACCCAAAACCATCCTTCTTTTGACACAGATGTTCATCTGTGACACTGAATCTGCTGATGATATGGTTTTCCACTGCTGACAATGCAAAAAGCTGAGAGTTCCTCAAAGCGAGTGTTCTCAGCGAGAGAACGCGTTTGCGGCCATAAAAACAGAGATTACTGTTTTTCCAAAACCATGAATGCTATATGGTATGTTATACAGGGTCCAACCAGGTAAATGAAACCAAGGTTTGATCAAGTTTGATCACACAGTTTTTCCACAAAGTCAGTTTCAAATTTCTGAATAACCGTCAGTTTTCTCAGGTCTAACTTATGAAAACAACCCAAAACCATACTTCTTTTGACTGGGATGTTCATCCCTGACACTTAATCTGCTGATGATATGGTTTTCCGCTGCTGACAATGCAAAAAGCTGAGAGTTCCTCAACGCGAGTGTTCTCAGTGAGAGAACGCGTTTGCGGCCATAAAAACAGAGATTACTGTTTTCCACAACCATGAAGACTATATGGCTGATACTTTAGTATGTTATACAGGGTCCCACCAGGTACAAGAAACAAAGGTTTGTTCAAGTTTAATCACACAGTTTTTCCACAAAGTCAGTTTCAAATTTCTGAATAACTGTCAGTTTTCTCAGGTCTAACTTATGAATACAACCCAAAACCATACTTCTTTTGACTGGGATGTTCATCCCTGACACTGAATCTGCTAATGATATGGTTTTCCGCTGCTGACAATGCAAAAAGCTGAGAGTTCCTCAACGCGAGTGTTTTCAGCGAGAGAACGCGTTTGCGGCCATAAAAACAGAGATTACTGTTTCTCCAAAACCATGAATGCTATATGGTATGTTATACAGGGTCCAACCAGGTAAATGAAACCAAGGTTTGTTCAAGTTTAATCACACAGTTTTTCCACAAAGTCAGTTTCAAATTTCCGAATAACTGTCAGTTTTCTCAGGTCTCACTTATGAATACAACCCAAAACCATCCTTCTTTCGACTGGGATGTTCATCCCTGACACTGAATCTGCTGATGATATGGTTTTCCGCTGCTGACAATGCAAAAAGCTGAGAGTTCCTCAAAGCGAGTGTTTTCAGCGAGAGAACGCGTTTGCGGCCATAAAGACAGAGATTACTGTTTCTCCAAAACGATGAATGCTAGATGGCTGATTCTTTATTATGTTATACAGGGTCCAACCAGGTAAAAGAAACCAAGGTTTGGTCAAGTTTGATCACACAGTTTTTCCAAAAAGTCAGTTTCAAATTTCTGAATAACCGTCAGTTTTCTCAGGTCTAACTTATGAATACAACCCAAAACCATCCTTCTTTTGACTGGGATGTTCATCTCTGACACTGAATCTGCTGATGATATGGTTTTCCGCTGCTGACAATGCAAAAAGCTGAGAGTTCCTCAACGCGAGTGTTCTCAGTGAGAGAACGCGTTTGCGGCCATAAAAACAGAGATTGCTCTTTCTCCAAAACCATGAATGCTATATGGTATGTTATACAGGGTCCAACCAGGTACAAGAAACCAAGGTCTGATCAAGTTTGATCACACGGTTTTTCCACAAAATCAGTTTCAAATTTCTTAATAACAGTTTTCTCAGGTCTCACTTATGAAAACAACCCAAAACCATCCTTCTTTTGACTCGGATGTTCATCTGTGACACTGAATCTGCTGATGATAGGGTTTTCCGCTTGTGACAATGCAAAAAGCTGAGAGTTCCTCAAAGCGAGTGTTCTCAGCGAGAGAACGCGTTTGCGGCCATAAAAACAGAGATTGCTGTTTCTCCAAAACCATGAATGCTAGATGGCTGATTCTTTAGTATGTTATACAGGGTCCCACCAGGTACAAGAAACCAAAGTTTGATCAAGTTTGATCACAGGTTTTCTCAGGTCTCACTTATGAAAACAACCCAAAACCATCCTTCTTTTGACTGGGATGTTCATCTGTGACACTGAATCTGCTGATGATATGGTTTTCCACTGCTGACAATGCAAAAAGCTGAGAGTTCCTCAAAGCGAGTGTTCTCAGCGAGAGAACGCGTTTGCGGCCATAAAAACAGAGATTACTGTTTCTCCAAAACCATGAATGCTATATGGTATGTTATACAGGGTCCAACCAGGTAAATGAAACCAAGGTTTGATCAAGTTTGATCACACAGTTTTTCCACAAAGTCAGTTTCAAATTTCTGAATGTCAGTTTTCTCAGGTCTAACTTATGAAAACAACCCAAAACCATACTTCTTTTGACTGGGATGTTCATCTGTGACACTGAATCTGCTGATGATATGGTTTTCCTCTGCTGACAATGCAAAAAGCTGAGAGTTCCTCAAAGCGAGTGTTCTCAGCGAGACAACGCGTTTGCGGCCATAAAAACAGAGATTGCTGTTTCTCCAAAACCATGAATGCTAGATTGCTGATTCTTTAGTATGTTATACAGGGTCCCACCAGGTACAAGAAACCAAGGTTTGATCAAGTTTGATCACAGGTTTTCTCAGGTCTCACTTATGAAAACAACCCAAAACCATCCTTCTTTTGACTGGGATGTTCATCTGTGACACTGAATCTGCTGATGATATGGTTTTCCACTGCTGACAATGCAAAAAGCTGAGAGTTCCTCAAAGCGAGTGTTCTCAGCGAGAGAACGCGTTTGCGGCCATAAAAACAGAGATTACTGTTTTTCCAAAACCATGAATGCTATATGGTATGTTATACAGGGTCCAACCAGGTAAATGAAACCAAGGTTTGATCAAGTTTGATCACACAATTTTTCCACAAAGTCAGTTTCAAATTTCTGAATAACCGTCAGTTTTCTCAGGTCTAACTTATGAAAACAGCCCAAAACCATCCTTCTTTTGACTGGTATGTTCATCCCTGACACTGAATCTGCTGATGATATGGTTTTCCGCTGCTGACAATGCAAGAAGCTGAGAGTTCCTCAACGCGAGTGTTTTCAGCGAGAGAACGCGTTTGCGGCCATAAAGACAGAGATTACTGTTTCTCCAAAACGATGAATGCTAGATGGCTGATTCTTTATTATGTTATACAGGGTCCAACCAGGTAAAAGAAACCAAGGTTTGGTCAAGTTTGATCACACAGTTTTTCCAAAAAGTCAGTTTCAAATTTCTGAATAACCGTCAGTTTTCTCAGGTCTAACTTATGAATACAACCCAAAACCATCCTTCTTTTGACTGGGATGTTCATCTCTGACACTGAATCTGCTGATGATATGGTTTTCCGCTGCTGACAATGCAAAAAGCTGAGAGTTCCTCAAAGCGAGTGTTCTCAGCGAGAGAACGCGTTTGCGGCCATAAAAACAGAGATTGCTCTTTCTCCAAAACCATGAATGCTATATGGTATGTTATACAGGGTCCAACCAGGTACAAGAAACCAAGGTCTGATCAGGTTTGATCACACGGTTTTTCCACAAAGTCAGTTTCAAATTTATTAATAACAGTTTTCTCAGGTCTCACTTATGAAAACAACCCAAAACCATCCTTCTTTTGACTCGGATGTTCATCTGTGACACTGAATCTGCTGATGATAGGGTTTTCCGCTTGTGACAATGCAAAAAGCTGAGAGTTCCTCAAAGCGAGTGTTCTCAGCGAGAGAACGCGTTTGCGGCCATAAAAACAGAGATTGCTGTTTCTCCAAAACCATGAATGCTAGATGGCTGATTCTTTAGTATGTTATACAGGGTCCCACCAGGTACAAGAAACCAAAGTTTGATCAAGTTTGATCACAGGTTTTCTCAGGTCTCACTTATGAAAACAACCCAAAACCATCCTTCTTTTGACTGGGATGTTCATCTGTGACACTGAATCTGCTGATGATATGGTTTTCCACTGCTGACAATGCAAAAAGCTGAGAGTTCCTCAAAGCGAGTGTTCTCAGCGAGAGAACGCGTTTGCGGCCATAAAAACAGAGATTACTGTTTCTCCAAAACCATGAATGCTATATGGTATGTTATACAGGGTCCAACCAGGTAAATGAAACCAAGGTTTGATCAAGTTTGATCACACAGTTTTTCCACAAAGTCAGTTTCAAATTTCTGAATAACCGTCAGTTTTCTCAGGTCTAACTTATGAAAACAACCCAAAACCATACTTCTTTTGACTGGGATGTTCATCCCTGACACTGAATCTGCTGATGATATGGTTTTCCGCTGCTGACAATGCAAAAAGCTGAGAGTTCCTCAAAGCGAGTGTTTTCAGCGAGAGAACGCGTTTGAGGCCATAAAAACAGAGATTACTGTTTCTCCAAAACGATGAATGCTAGATGGCTGATTCTTTATTATGTTATACAGGGTCCAACCAGGTAAAAGAAACCAAGGTTTGGTCAAGTTTGATCACACAGTTTTTCCACAAAGTCAGTTTCAAATTTCTGAATAACCGTCAGTTTTCTCAGGTCTAACTTATGAAAACAACCCAAAACCATACTTCTTTTGACTGGGATGTTCATCCCTGACACTTAATCTGCTGATGATATGGTTTTCCGCTGCTGACAATGCAAAAAGCTGAGAGTTCCTCAACGCGAGTGTTCTCAGTGAGAGAACGCGTTTGCGGCCATAAAAACAGAGATTACTGTTTTCCACAACCATGAAGACTATATGGCTGATACTTTAGTATGTTATACAGGGTCCCACCAGGTACAAGAAACAAAGGTTTGTTCAAGTTTAATCACACAGTTTTTCCACAAAGTCAGTTTCAAATTTCTGAATAACTGTCAGTTTTCTCAGGTCTAACTTATGAATACAACCCAAAACCATACTTCTTTTGACTGGGATGTTCATCCCTGACACTGAATCTGCTAATGATATGGTTTTCCGCTGCTGACAATGCAAAAAGCTGAGAGTTCCTCAACGCGAGTGTTTTCAGCGAGAGAACGCGTTTGCGGCCATAAAAACAGAGATGACTGTTTTCCAAAACCATGAAGACTATATGGCTGATTCTTTAGTATGTTATACAGGGTCCCACCAGGTACAAGAAACCAAAGTTTGATCAAGTTTGATCACAGGTTTTCTCAGGTCTCACTTATGAAAACAACCCAAAACCATCCTTCTTTTGACTGGGATGTTCATCTGTGACACTGAATCTGCTGATGATATGGTTTTCCACTGCTGACAATGCAAAAAGCTGAGAGTTCCTCAAGCGAGTGTTCTCAGCGAGAGAACGCGTTTGCGGCCATAAAAACAGAGATTACTGTTTCTCCAAAACCATGAATGCTATATGGTATGTTATACAGGGTCCAACCAGGTAAATGAAACCAAGGTTTGTTCAAGTTTAATCACACAGTTTTTCCACAAAGTCAGTTTCAAATTTCCGAATAACTGTCAGTTTTCTCAGGTCTCACTTATGAATACAACCCAAAACCATCCTTCTTTCGACTGGGATGTTCATCCCTGACACTGAATCTGCTGATGATATGGTTTTCCGCTGCTGACAATGCAAAAAGCTGAGAGTTCCTCAAAGCGAGTGTTTTCAGCGAGAGAACGCGTTTGCGGCCATAAAGACAGAGATTACTGTTTCTCCAAAACGATGAATGCTAGATGGCTGATTCTTTATTATGTTATACAGGGTCCAACCAGGTAAAAGAAACCAAGGTTTGGTCAAGTTTGATCACACAGTTTTTCCAAAAAGTCAGTTTCAAATTTCTGAATAACCGTCAGTTTTCTCAGGTCTAACTTATGAAAACAACCCAAAACCATACTTCTTTTGACTGGGATGTTCATCCCTGACACTGAATCTGCTGATGATATGGTTTTCCGCTGCTGACAATGCAAAAAGCTGAGAGTTCCTCAACGCGAGTGTTCTCAGTGAGAGAACGCGTTTGCGGCCATAAAAACAGAGATTACTGTTTTCCACAACCATGAAGACTATATGGCTGATACTTTAGTATGTTATACAGGGTCCCACCAGGTACAAGAAACCAAGGTTTGTTCAAGTTTAATAACAGTTTTTCCACAAAGTCAGTTTCAAATTTCTGAATGACTGTCAGATTTCTCAGGTCTCACTTATGAATACAACCCAAAACCATCCTTCTTTCGACTGGGATGTTCATCTCTGACACTGAATCTGCTGATGATATGGTTTTCCGCTGCTGACAATGCAAAAAGCTGAGAGTTCCTCAAAGAGAGTGTTTTCAGCGAGAGAACGCGTTTGCGGCCATAAAAACAGAGATTACTGTTTCTCCAAAACGCTGAATGCTAGATAGCTGATTCTTTATTATGTTATACAGGGTCCAACCAGGTAAAAGTAACCAAGGTTTGGTCAAGTTTGATCACACAGTTTTTCCACAAAGTCAGTTTCAAATTTCTGAATAACCGTAAGTTTTCTCAGGTCTAACTTATGAAAACAACCAAAAACCATACTTCTTTTGACTGGGATGTTCATCCCTGACACTGAATCTGCTGATGATATGGTTTTCCGCTGCTGACAATGCAAAAAGCTGAGAGTTCCTCAACGCGAGTGTTCTCAGTGAGAGAACGCGTTTGCGGCCATAAAAACAGAGATTACTGTTTTCCACAACCATGAAGACTATATGGCTGATACTTTAGTATGTTATACAGGGTCCCACCAGGTACAAGAAACCAAACTTTGATCAAGTTTGATCACAGGTTTTCTCAGGTCTCACTTATGAAAACAACCCAAAACCATCTTTCTTTTGACTGGGATGTTCATCTGTGACACTGAATCTGCTGATGATATGGTTTTCCACTGCTGACAATGCAAAAAGCTGAGAGTTCCTCAAAGCGAGTGTTCTCAGCGAGAGAACGCGTTTGCGGCCATAAAAACAGAGATTACTGTTTCTCCAAAACCATGAATGCTATATGGTATGTTATACAGGGTCCAACCAGGTAAATGAAACCAAGGTTTGTTCAAGTTTAATCACACAGTTTTTCCACAAAGTCAGTTTCAAATTTCCGAATAACTGTCAGTTTTCTCAGGTCTCACTTATGAATACAACCCAAAACCATCCTTCTTTCGACTGGGATGTTCATCCCTGACACTGAATCTGCTGATGATATGGTTTTCCGCTGCTGACAATGCAAAAAGCTGAGAGTTCCTCAACGCGAGTGTTCTCAGCGAGAGAACGCGTTTGCGGCCATAAAAACAGAGATGACTGTTTTCCACAACCATGAAGACTATATGGCTGATACTTTAGTATGTTATACAGGGTCCCACCAGGTACAAGAAACCAAGGTTTGTTCAAGTTTAATCACACAGTTTTTCCACAAAGTCAGTTTCAAATTTCTGAATAACTGTCAGTTTTCTCAGGTCTCACTTATGAATACAACCCAAAACCATCCTTCTTTCGACTGGGATGTTCATCTCTGACACTGAATCTGCTGATGATATGGTTTTCCGCTGCTGACAATGCAAAAAGCTGAGAGTTCCTCAAAGCGAGTGTTTTCAGCGAGAGAACGCGCTTGCGGCCATAAAAACAGAGATTACTGTTTTTCCAAAACCATGAATGCTATATGGTATGTTATACAGGGTCCAACCAGGTAAATGAAACCAAGGTTTGATCAAGTTTGATCACACAATTTTTCCACAAAGTCAGTTTCAAATTTCTGAATAACCGTCAGTTTTCTCAGGTCTAACTTATGAAAACAACCCAAAACCATACTTCTTTTGACTGGGATGTTCATCCCTGACACTTAAATCTGCTGATGATATGGTTTTCCGCTGCTGACAATGCAAAAAGCTGAGAGTTCCTCAACGCGAGTGTTCTCAGTGAGAGAACGCGTTTGCGGCCATAAAAACAGAGATTACTGTTTTCCACAACCATGAAGACTATATGGCTGATACTTTAGTATGTTATACAGGGTCCCACCAGGTACAAGAAACAAAGGTTTGTTCAAGTTTAATCACACAGTTTTTCCACAAAGTCAGTTTCAAATTTCTGAATAACTGTCAGTTTTCTCAGGTCTAACTTATGAATACAACCCAAAACCATACTTCTTTTGACTGGGATGTTCATCCCTGACACTGAATCTGCTGATGATATGGTTTTCCGCTGCTGACAATGCAAAAAGCTGAGAGTTCCTCAACGCGAGTGTTTTCAGCGAGAGAACGCGTTTGCGGCCATAAAAACAGAGATGACTGTTTTCCAAAACCATGAAGACTATATGGCTGATTCTTTAGTATGTTATACAGGGTCCCACCAGGTACAAGAAACCAAAGTTTGATCAAGTTTGATCACAGGTTTTCTCAGGTCTCACTTATGAAAACAACCCAAAACCATCCTTCTTTTGACTGGGATGTTCATCTGTGACACTGAATCTGCTGATGATATGGTTTTCCACTGCTGACAATGCAAAAAGCTGAGAGTTCCTCAAAGCGAGTGTTCTCAGCGAGAGAACGCGTTTGCGGCCATAAAAACAGAGATTACTGTTTCTCCAAAACGCTGAATGCTAGATGGCTGATTCTTTATTATGTTATACAGGGTCCAACCAGGTAAAAGAAACCAAGGTTTGGTCAAGTTTGATCACACAGTTTTTCCACAAAGTCAGTTTCAAATTTCTGAATAACCGTCAGTTTTCTCAGGTCTAACTTATGAAAACAACCAAAAACCATACTTCTTTTGACTGGGATGTTCATCCCTGACACTGAATCTGCTGATGATATGGTTTTCCGCTGCTGACAATGCAAAAAGCTGAGAGTTCCTCAACGCGAGTGTTCTCAGTGAGAGAACGCGTTTGCGGCCATAAAAACAGAGATTACTGTTTTCCACAACCATGAAGACTATATGGCTGATACTTTAGTATGTTATACAGGGTCCCACCAGGTA
The DNA here is from genome assembly GCF_951799975.1 of Gobius niger. Lineage (NCBI taxonomy): Eukaryota > Metazoa > Chordata > Actinopteri > Gobiiformes > Gobiidae > Gobius > Gobius niger. Next base: position 6,064,756 of record NC_136856.1, read on the forward strand.
CAAGAAACCAAAGTTTGATCAAGTTTGATCACAGGTTTTCTCAGGTCTCACTTATGAAAACAACCCAAAACCATCTTTCTTTTGACTGGGATGTTCATCTGTGACACTGAATCTGCTGATGATATGGTTTTCCACTGCTGACAATGCAAAAAGCTGAGAGTTCCTCAAAGCGAGTGTTCTCAGCGAGAGAACGCGTTTGCGGCCATAAAAACAGAGATTACTGTTTCTCCAAAACCATGAATGCTATATGGTATGTTATACAGGGTCCCACCAGGTACAAGAAACCAAGGTTTGTTCAAGTTTAATCACACAGTTTTTCCACAAAGTCAGTTTCAAATTTCTGAATAACTGTCAGTTTTCTCAGGTCTCACTTATGAATACAACCCAAAACCATCCTTCTTTCGACTGGGATGTTCATCTCTGACACTGAATCTGCTGATGATATGGTTTTCCGCTGCTGACAATGCAAAAAGCTGAGAGTTCCTCAAAGCGAGTGTTTTCAGCGAGAGAACGCGTTTGCGGCCATAAAAACAGAGATTACTGTTTTTCCAAAACCATGAATGCTATATGGTATGTTATACAGGGTCCAACCAGGTAAATGAAACCAAGGTTTGATCAAGTTTGATCACACAATTTTTCCACAAAGTCAGTTTCAAATTTCTGAATAACCGTCAGTTTTCTCAGGTCTAACTTATGAAAACAACCCAAAACCATACTTCTTTTGACTGGGATGTTCATCCCTGACACTTAAATCTGCTGATGATATGGTTTTCCGCTGCTGACAATGCAAAAAGCTGAGAGTTCCTCAACGCGAGTGTTCTCAGTGAGAGAACGCGTTTGCGGCCATAAAAACAGAGATTACTGTTTTCCACAACCATGAAGACTATATGGCTGATACTTTAGTATGTTATACAGGGTCCCACCAGGTACAAGAAACAAAGGTTTGTTCAAGTTTAATCACACAGTTTTTCCACAAAGTCAGTGTCAAATTTCTGAATAACTGTCAGTTTTCTCAGGTCTCACTTATGAATACAACCCAAAACCATCCTTCTTTCGACTGGGATGTTCATCTCTGACACTGAATCTGCTGATGATATGGTTTTCCGCTGCTGACAATGCAAAAAGCTGAGAGTTCCTCATAGCGAGTGTTTTCAGCGAGAGAACGCGTTTGCGGCCATAAAGACAGAGATTACTGTTTCTCCAAAACGATGAATGCTAGATGGCTGATTCTTTATTATGTTATACAGGGTCCAACCAGGTAAATGAAACCAAGGTTTGGTCAAGTTTGATCACACAGTTTTTCCAAAAAGTCAGTTTCAAATTTCTGAATAACCGTCAGTTTTCTCAGGTCTAACTTATGAATACAACCCAAAACCATCCTTCTTTTGACTGGGATGTTCATCTCTGACACTGAATCTGCTGATGATATGGTTTTCCGCTGCTGACAATGCAAAAAGCTGAGAGTTCCTCAAAGCGAGTGTTCTCAGCGAGAGAACGCGTTTGCGGCCATAAAAACAGAGATTGCTGTTTCTCCAAAACCATGAATGCTAGATTGCTGATTCTTTAGTATGTTATACAGGGTCCCACCAGGTACAAGAAACCAAGGTTTGATCAAGTTTGATCACAGGTTTTCTCAGGTCTCACTTATGAAAACAACCCAAAACCATCCTTCTTTTGACTGGGATGTTCATCTGTGACACTGAATCTGCTGATGATATGGTTTTCCACTGCTGACAATGCAAAAAGCTGAGAGTTCCTCAAAGCGAGTGTTCTCAGCGAGAGAACGCGTTTGCGGCCATAAAAACAGAGATTACTGTTTTTCCAAAACCATGAATGCTATATGGTATGTTATACAGGGTCCAACCAGGTAAATGAAACCAAGGTTTGATCAATTTTGATCACACAATTTTTCCACAAAGTCAGTTTCAAATTTCTGAATAACCGTCAGTTTTCTCAGGTCTAACTTATGAAAACAACCCAAAACCATACTTCTTTTGACTGGGATGTTCATCCCTGACACTTAAATCTGCTGATGATATGGTTTTCCGCTGCTGACAATGCAAAAAGCTGAGAGTTCCTCAACGCGAGTGTTCTCAGTGAGAGAACGCGTTTGCGGCCATAAAAACAGAGATTACTGTTTTCCACAATCATGAAGACTATATGGCTGATACTTTAGTATGTTATACAGGGTCCCACCAGGTACAAGAAACAAAGGTTTGTTCAAGTTTAATCACACAGTTTTTCCACAAAGTCAGTTTCAAATTTCTGAATAACTGTCAGTTTTCTCAGGTCTAACTTATGAATACAACCCAAAACCATACTTCTTTTGACTGGGATGTTCATCCCTGACACTGAATCTGCTGATGATATGGTTTTCCGCTGCTGACAATGCAAAAAGCTGAGAGTTCCTCAACGCGAGTGTTTTCAGCGAGACAACGCGTTTGCGGCCATAAAAACAGAGATGACTGTTTTCCAAAACCATGAAGACTATATGGCTGATTCTTTAGTATGTTATACAGGGTCCCACCAGGTACAAGAAACCAAAGTTTGATCAAGTTTGATCACAGGTTTTCTCAGGTCTCACTTATGAAAACAACCCAAAACCATCCTTCTTTTGACTGGGATGTTCATCTGTGACACTGAATCTGCTGATGATATGGTTTTCCACTGCTGACAATGCAAAAAGCTGAGAGTTCCTCAAAGCGAGTGTTCTCAGCGAGAGAACGCGTTTGCGGCCATAAAAACAGAGATTACTGTTTCTCCAAAACGATGAATGCTAGATGGCTGATTCTTTATTATGTTATACAGGGTCCAACCAGGTAAAAGAAACCAAGGTTTGGTCAAGTTTGATCACACAGTTTTTCCACAAAGTCAGTTTCAAATTTCTGAATAACCGTCAGTTTTCTCAGGTCTAACTTATGAAAACAACCCAAAACCATACTTCTTTTGACTGGGATGTTCATCCCTGACACTGAATCTGCTGATGATATGGTTTTCCGCTGCTGACAATGCAAAAAGCTGAGAGTTCCTCAACGCGAGTGTTCTCAGTGAGAGAACGCGTTTGCGGCCATAAAAACAGAGATTACTGTTTTCCACAACCATGAAGACTATATGGCTGATACTTTAGTATGTTATACAGGGTCCCACCAGGTACAAGAAACCAAGGTTTGTTCAAGTTTAATAACAGTTTTTCCACAAAGTCAGTTTCAAATTTCTGAATGACTGTCAGATTTCTCAGGTCTCACTTATGAATACAACCCAAAACCATCCTTCTTTCGACTGGGATGTTCATCTCTGACACTGAATCTGCTGATGATATGGTTTTCCGCTGCTGACAATGCAAAAAGCTGAGAGTTCCTCAAAGAGAGTGTTTTCAGCGAGAGAACGCGTTTGCGGCCATAAAAACAGAGATTACTGTTTCTCCAAAACGCTGAATGCTAGATAGCTGATTCTTTATTATGTTATACAGGGTCCAACCAGGTAAAAATAACCAAGGTTTGGTCAAGTTTGATCACACAGTTTTTCCACAAAGTCAGTTTCAAATTTCTGAATAACCGTCAGTTTTCTCAGGTCTAACTTATGAAAACAACCAAAAACCATACTTCTTTTGACTGGGATGTTCATCCCTGACACTGAATCTGCTGATGATATGGTTTTCCGCTGCTGACAATGCAAAAAGCTGAGAGTTCCTCAACGCGAGTGTTCTCAGTGAGAGAACGCGTTTGCGGCCATAAAAACAGAGATTACTGTTTTCCACAACCATGAAGACTATATGGCTGATACTTTAGTATGTTATACAGGGTCCCACCAGGTACAAGAAACCAAAGTTTGATCAAGTTTGATCACAGGTTTTCTCAGGTCTCACTTATGAAAACAACCCAAAACCATCTTTCTTTTGACTGGGATGTTCATCTGTGACACTGAATCTGCTGATGATATGGTTTTCCACTGCTGACAATGCAAAAAGCTGAGAGTTCCTCAAAGCGAGTGTTCTCAGCGAGAGAACGCGTTTGCGGCCATAAAAACAGAGATTACTGTTTCTCCAAAACCATGAATGCTATATGGTATGTTATACAGGGTCCCACCAGGTACAAGAAACCAAGGTTTGTTCAAGTTTAATCACACAGTTTTTCCACAAAGTCAGTTTCAAATTTCTGAATAACTGTCAGTTTTCTCAGGTCTCACTTATGAATACAACCCAAAACCATCCTTCTTTCGACTGGGATGTTCATCTCTGACACTGAATCTGCTGATGATATGGTTTTCCGCTGCTGACAATGCAAAAAGCTGAGAGTTCCTCAAAGCGAGTGTTTTCAGCGAGAGAACGCGTTTGCGGCCATAAAAACAGAGATTACTGTTTTTCCAAAACCATGAATGCTATATGGTATGTTATACAGGGTCCAACCAGGTAAATGAAACCAAGGTTTGATCAAGTTTGATCACACAATTTTTCCACAAAGTCAGTTTCAAATTTCTGAATAACCGTCAGTTTTCTCAGGTCTAACTTATGAAAACAACCCAAAACCATACTTCTTTTGACTGGGATGTTCATCCCTGACACTTAAATCTGCTGATGATATGGTTTTCCGCTGCTGACAATGCAAAAAGCTGAGAGTTCCTCAACGCGAGTGTTCTCAGTGAGAGAACGCGTTTGCGGCCATAAAAACAGAGATTACTGTTTTCCACAACCATGAAGACTATATGGCTGATACTTTAGTATGTTATACAGGGTCCCACCAGGTACAAGAAACCAAAGTTTGATCAAGTTTGATCACAGGTTTTCTCAGGTCTCACTTATGAATACAACCCAAAACCATCCTTCTTTCGACTGGGATGTTCATCTCTGACACTGAATCTGCTGATGATATGGTTTTCCGCTGCTGACAATGCAAAAAGCTGAGAGTTCCTCAAAGCGAGTGTTTTCAGCGAGAGAACGCGTTTGCGGCCATAAAAACAGAGATTACTGTTTTTCCAAAACCATGAATGCTATATGGTATGTTATACAGGGTCCAACCAGGTAAATGAAACCAAGGTTTGATCAAGTTTGATCACACAATTTTTCCACAAAGTCAGTTTCAAATTTCTGAATAACCGTCAGTTTTCTCAGGTCTAACTTATGAAAACAACCCAAAACCATACTTCTTTTGACTGGGATGTTCATCCCTGACACTTAAATCTGCTGATGATATGGTTTTCCGCTGCTGACAATGCAAAAAGCTGAGAGTTCCTCAACGCGAGTGTTCTCAGTGAGAGAACGCGTTTGCGGCCATAAAAACAGAGATTACTGTTTTCCACAACCATGAAGACTATATGGCTGATACTTTAGTATGTTATACAGGGTCCCACCAGGTACAAGAAACAAAGGTTTGTTCAAGTTTAATCACACAGTTTTTCCACAAAGTCAGTTTCAAATTTCTGAATAACTGTCAGTTTTCTCAGGTCTAACTTATGAATACAACCCAAAACCATACTTCTTTTGACTGGGATGTTCATCCCTGACACTGAATCTGCTGATGATATGGTTTTCCGCTGCTGACAATGCAAAAAGCTGAGAGTTCCTCAACGCGAGTGTTTTCAGCGAGAGAACGCGTTTGCGGCCATAAAAACAGAGATGACTGTTTTCCAAAACCATGAAGACTATATGGCTGATTCTTTAGTATGTTATACAGGGTCCCACCAGGTACAAGAAACCAAAGTTTGATCAAGTTTGATCACAGGTTTTCTCAGGTCTCACTTATGAAAACAACCCAAAACCATCCTTCTTTTGACTGGGATGTTCATCTGTGACACTGAATCTGCTGATGATATGGTTTTCCACTGCTGACAATGCAAAAAGCTGAGAGTTCCTCAAAGCGAGTGTTCTCAGCGAGAGAACGCGTTTGCGGCCATAAAAACAGAGATTACTGTTTCTCCAAAACGATGAATGCTAGATGGCTGATTCTTTATTATGTTATACAGGGTCCAACCAGGTAAAAGAAACCAAGGTTTGGTCAAGTTTGATCACACAGTTTTTCCACAAAGTCAGTTTCAAATTTCTGAATAACCGTCAGTTTTCTCAGGTCTAACTTATGAAAACAACCCAAAACCATACTTCTTTTGACTGGGATGTTCATCCCTGACACTGAATCTGCTGATGATATGGTTTTCCGCTGCTGACAATGCAAAAAGCTGAGAGTTCCTCAACGCGAGTGTTCTCAGTGAGAGAACGCGTTTGCGGCCATAAAAACAGAGATTACTGTTTTCCACAACCATGAAGACTATATGGCTGATACTTTAGTATGTTATACAGGGTCCCACCAGGTACAAGAAACCAAGGTTTGTTCAAGTTTAATAACAGTTTTTCCACAAAGTCAGTTTCAAATTTCTGAATGACTGTCAGTTTTCTCAGGTCTCACTTATGAATACAACCCAAAACCATCCTTCTTTCGACTGGGATGTTCATCTGTGACACTGAATCTGCTGATGATAGGGTTTTCCGCTTGTGACAATGCAAAAAGCTGAGAGTTCCTCAAAGCGAGTGTTCTCAGCGAGAGAACGCGTTTGCGGCCATAAAAACAGAGATTGCTGTTTCTCCAAAACCATGAATGCTAGATGGCTGATTCTTTAGTATGTTATACAGGGTCCAACCAGGTACAAGAAACCAAAGTTTGATCAAGTTTGATCACAGGTTTTCTCAGGTCTCACTTATGAAAACAACCCAAAACCATCCTTCTTTTGACTGGGATGTTCATCTGTGACACTGAATCTGCTGATGATATGGTTTTCCACTGCTGACAATGCAAAAAGCTGAGAGTTCCTCAAAGCGAGTGTTCTCAGCGAGAGAACGCGTTTGCGGCCATAAAAACAGAGATTACTGTTTCTCCAAAACCATGAATGCTATATGGTATGTTATACAGGGTCCAACCAGGTAAATGAAACCAAGGTTTGATCAAGTTTGATCACACAGTTTTTCCACAAAGTCAGTTTCAAATTTCTGAATGTCAGTTTTCTCAGGTCTAACTTATGAAAACAACCCAAAACCATACTTCTTTTGACTGGGATGTTCATCTGTGACACTGAATCTGCTGATGATATGGTTTTCCTCTGCTGACAATGCAAAAAGCTGAGAGTTCCTCAAAGCGAGTGTTCTCAGCGAGACAACGCGTTTGCGGCCATAAAAACAGAGATTGCTGTTTCTCCAAAACCATGAATGCTAGATTGCTGATTCTTTAGTATGTTATACAGGGTCCCACCAGGTACAAGAAACCAAGGTTTGATCAAGTTTGATCACAGGTTTTCTCAGGTCTCACTTATGAAAACAACCCAAAACCATCCTTCTTTTGACTGGGATGTTCATCTGTGACACTGAATCTGCTGATGATATGGTTTTCCACTGCTGACAATGCAAAAAGCTGAGAGTTCCTCAAAGCGAGTGTTCTCAGCGAGAGAACGCGTTTGCGGCCATAAAAACAGAGATTACTGTTTTTCCAAAACCATGAATGCTATATGGTATGTTATACAGGGTCCAACCAGGTAAATGAAACCAAGGTTTGATCAAGTTTGATCACACAGTTTTTCCACAAAGTCAGTTTCAAATTTCTGAATAACCGTCAGTTTTCTCAGGTCTAACTTATGAAAACAACCCAAAACCATACTTCTTTTGACTGGGATGTTCATCCCTGACACTTAATCTGCTGATGATATGGTTTTCCGCTGCTGACAATGCAAAAAGCTGAGAGTTCCTCAACGCGAGTGTTCTCAGTGAGAGAACGCGTTTGCGGCCATAAAAACAGAGATTACTGTTTTCCACAACCATGAAGACTATATGGCTGATACTTTAGTATGTTATACAGGGTCCCACCAGGTACAAGAAACAAAGGTTTGTTCAAGTTTAATCACACAGTTTTTCCACAAAGTCAGTTTCAAATTTCTGAATAACTGTCAGTTTTCTCAGGTCTAACTTATGAATACAACCCAAAACCATACTTCTTTTGACTGGGATGTTCATCCCTGACACTGAATCTGCTAATGATATGGTTTTCCGCTGCTGACAATGCAAAAAGCTGAGAGTTCCTCAACGCGAGTGTTTTCAGCGAGAGAACGCGTTTGCGGCCATAAAAACAGAGATTACTGTTTCTCCAAAACCATGAATGCTATATGGTATGTTATACAGGGTCCAACCAGGTAAATGAAACCAAGGTTTGTTCAAGTTTAATCACACAGTTTTTCCACAAAGTCAGTTTCAAATTTCCGAATAACTGTCAGTTTTCTCAGGTCTCACTTATGAATACAACCCAAAACCATCCTTCTTTCGACTGGGATGTTCATCCCTGACACTGAATCTGCTGATGATATGGTTTTCCGCTGCTGACAATGCAAAAAGCTGAGAGTTCCTCAAAGCGAGTGTTTTCAGCGAGAGAACGCGTTTGCGGCCATAAAGACAGAGATTACTGTTTCTCCAAAACGATGAATGCTAGATGGCTGATTCTTTATTATGTTATACAGGGTCCAACCAGGTAAAAGAAACCAAGGTTTGGTCAAGTTTGATCACACAGTTTTTCCAAAAAGTCAGTTTCAAATTTCTGAATAACCGTCAGTTTTCTCAGGTCTAACTTATGAATACAACCCAAAACCATCCTTCTTTTGACTGGGATGTTCATCTCTGACACTGAATCTGCTGATGATATGGTTTTCCGCTGCTGACAATGCAAAAAGCTGAGAGTTCCTCAACGCGAGTGTTCTCAGTGAGAGAACGCGTTTGCGGCCATAAAAACAGAGATTGCTCTTTCTCCAAAACCATGAATGCTATATGGTATGTTATACAGGGTCCAACCAGGTACAAGAAACCAAGGTCTGATCAAGTTTGATCACACGGTTTTTCCACAAAATCAGTTTCAAATTTCTTAATAACAGTTTTCTCAGGTCTCACTTATGAAAACAACCCAAAACCATCCTTCTTTTGACTCGGATGTTCATCTGTGACACTGAATCTGCTGATGATAGGGTTTTCCGCTTGTGACAATGCAAAAAGCTGAGAGTTCCTCAAAGCGAGTGTTCTCAGCGAGAGAACGCGTTTGCGGCCATAAAAACAGAGATTGCTGTTTCTCCAAAACCATGAATGCTAGATGGCTGATTCTTTAGTATGTTATACAGGGTCCCACCAGGTACAAGAAACCAAAGTTTGATCAAGTTTGATCACAGGTTTTCTCAGGTCTCACTTATGAAAACAACCCAAAACCATCCTTCTTTTGACTGGGATGTTCATCTGTGACACTGAATCTGCTGATGATATGGTTTTCCACTGCTGACAATGCAAAAAGCTGAGAGTTCCTCAAAGCGAGTGTTCTCAGCGAGAGAACGCGTTTGCGGCCATAAAAACAGAGATTACTGTTTCTCCAAAACCATGAATGCTATATGGTATGTTATACAGGGTCCAACCAGGTAAATGAAACCAAGGTTTGATCAAGTTTGATCACACAGTTTTTCCACAAAGTCAGTTTCAAATTTCTGAATGTCAGTTTTCTCAGGTCTAACTTATGAAAACAACCCAAAACCATACTTCTTTTGACTGGGATGTTCATCTGTGACACTGAATCTGCTGATGATATGGTTTTCCTCTGCTGACAATGCAAAAAGCTGAGAGTTCCTCAAAGCGAGTGTTCTCAGCGAGACAACGCGTTTGCGGCCATAAAAACAGAGATTGCTGTTTCTCCAAAACCATGAATGCTAGATTGCTGATTCTTTAGTATGTTATACAGGGTCCCACCAGGTACAAGAAACCAAGGTTTGATCAAGTTTGATCACAGGTTTTCTCAGGTCTCACTTATGAAAACAACCCAAAACCATCCTTCTTTTGACTGGGATGTTCATCTGTGACACTGAATCTGCTGATGATATGGTTTTCCACTGCTGACAATGCAAAAAGCTGAGAGTTCCTCAAAGCGAGTGTTCTCAGCGAGAGAACGCGTTTGCGGCCATAAAAACAGAGATTACTGTTTTTCCAAAACCATGAATGCTATATGGTATGTTATACAGGGTCCAACCAGGTAAATGAAACCAAGGTTTGATCAAGTTTGATCACACAATTTTTCCACAAAGTCAGTTTCAAATTTCTGAATAACCGTCAGTTTTCTCAGGTCTAACTTATGAAAACAGCCCAAAACCATCCTTCTTTTGACTGGTATGTTCATCCCTGACACTGAATCTGCTGATGATATGGTTTTCCGCTGCTGACAATGCAAGAAGCTGAGAGTTCCTCAACGCGAGTGTTTTCAGCGAGAGAACGCGTTTGCGGCCATAAAGACAGAGATTACTGTTTCTCCAAAACGATGAATGCTAGATGGCTGATTCTTTATTATGTTATACAGGGTCCAACCAGGTAAAAGAAACCAAGGTTTGGTCAAGTTTGATCACACAGTTTTTCCAAAAAGTCAGTTTCAAATTTCTGAATAACCGTCAGTTTTCTCAGGTCTAACTTATGAATACAACCCAAAACCATCCTTCTTTTGACTGGGATGTTCATCTCTGACACTGAATCTGCTGATGATATGGTTTTCCGCTGCTGACAATGCAAAAAGCTGAGAGTTCCTCAAAGCGAGTGTTCTCAGCGAGAGAACGCGTTTGCGGCCATAAAAACAGAGATTGCTCTTTCTCCAAAACCATGAATGCTATATGGTATGTTATACAGGGTCCAACCAGGTACAAGAAACCAAGGTCTGATCAGGTTTGATCACACGGTTTTTCCACAAAGTCAGTTTCAAATTTATTAATAACAGTTTTCTCAGGTCTCACTTATGAAAACAACCCAAAACCATCCTTCTTTTGACTCGGATGTTCATCTGTGACACTGAATCTGCTGATGATAGGGTTTTCCGCTTGTGACAATGCAAAAAGCTGAGAGTTCCTCAAAGCGAGTGTTCTCAGCGAGAGAACGCGTTTGCGGCCATAAAAACAGAGATTGCTGTTTCTCCAAAACCATGAATGCTAGATGGCTGATTCTTTAGTATGTTATACAGGGTCCCACCAGGTACAAGAAACCAAAGTTTGATCAAGTTTGATCACAGGTTTTCTCAGGTCTCACTTATGAAAACAACCCAAAACCATCCTTCTTTTGACTGGGATGTTCATCTGTGACACTGAATCTGCTGATGATATGGTTTTCCACTGCTGACAATGCAAAAAGCTGAGAGTTCCTCAAAGCGAGTGTTCTCAGCGAGAGAACGCGTTTGCGGCCATAAAAACAGAGATTACTGTTTCTCCAAAACCATGAATGCTATATGGTATGTTATACAGGGTCCAACCAGGTAAATGAAACCAAGGTTTGATCAAGTTTGATCACACAGTTTTTCCACAAAGTCAGTTTCAAATTTCTGAATAACCGTCAGTTTTCTCAGGTCTAACTTATGAAAACAACCCAAAACCATACTTCTTTTGACTGGGATGTTCATCCCTGACACTGAATCTGCTGATGATATGGTTTTCCGCTGCTGACAATGCAAAAAGCTGAGAGTTCCTCAAAGCGAGTGTTTTCAGCGAGAGAACGCGTTTGAGGCCATAAAAACAGAGATTACTGTTTCTCCAAAACGATGAATGCTAGATGGCTGATTCTTTATTATGTTATACAGGGTCCAACCAGGTAAAAGAAACCAAGGTTTGGTCAAGTTTGATCACACAGTTTTTCCACAAAGTCAGTTTCAAATTTCTGAATAACCGTCAGTTTTCTCAGGTCTAACTTATGAAAACAACCCAAAACCATACTTCTTTTGACTGGGATGTTCATCCCTGACACTTAATCTGCTGATGATATGGTTTTCCGCTGCTGACAATGCAAAAAGCTGAGAGTTCCTCAACGCGAGTGTTCTCAGTGAGAGAACGCGTTTGCGGCCATAAAAACAGAGATTACTGTTTTCCACAACCATGAAGACTATATGGCTGATACTTTAGTATGTTATACAGGGTCCCACCAGGTACAAGAAACAAAGGTTTGTTCAAGTTTAATCACACAGTTTTTCCACAAAGTCAGTTTCAAATTTCTGAATAACTGTCAGTTTTCTCAGGTCTAACTTATGAATACAACCCAAAACCATACTTCTTTTGACTGGGATGTTCATCCCTGACACTGAATCTGCTAATGATATGGTTTTCCGCTGCTGACAATGCAAAAAGCTGAGAGTTCCTCAACGCGAGTGTTTTCAGCGAGAGAACGCGTTTGCGGCCATAAAAACAGAGATGACTGTTTTCCAAAACCATGAAGACTATATGGCTGATTCTTTAGTATGTTATACAGGGTCCCACCAGGTACAAGAAACCAAAGTTTGATCAAGTTTGATCACAGGTTTTCTCAGGTCTCACTTATGAAAACAACCCAAAACCATCCTTCTTTTGACTGGGATGTTCATCTGTGACACTGAATCTGCTGATGATATGGTTTTCCACTGCTGACAATGCAAAAAGCTGAGAGTTCCTCAAGCGAGTGTTCTCAGCGAGAGAACGCGTTTGCGGCCATAAAAACAGAGATTACTGTTTCTCCAAAACCATGAATGCTATATGGTATGTTATACAGGGTCCAACCAGGTAAATGAAACCAAGGTTTGTTCAAGTTTAATCACACAGTTTTTCCACAAAGTCAGTTTCAAATTTCCGAATAACTGTCAGTTTTCTCAGGTCTCACTTATGAATACAACCCAAAACCATCCTTCTTTCGACTGGGATGTTCATCCCTGACACTGAATCTGCTGATGATATGGTTTTCCGCTGCTGACAATGCAAAAAGCTGAGAGTTCCTCAAAGCGAGTGTTTTCAGCGAGAGAACGCGTTTGCGGCCATAAAGACAGAGATTACTGTTTCTCCAAAACGATGAATGCTAGATGGCTGATTCTTTATTATGTTATACAGGGTCCAACCAGGTAAAAGAAACCAAGGTTTGGTCAAGTTTGATCACACAGTTTTTCCAAAAAGTCAGTTTCAAATTTCTGAATAACCGTCAGTTTTCTCAGGTCTAACTTATGAATACAACCCAAAACCATCCTTCTTTTGACTGGGATGTTCATCTCTGACACTGAATCTGCTGATGATATGGTTTTCCGCTGCTGACAATGCAAAAAGCTGAGAGTTCCTCAACGCGAGTGTTCTCAGTGAGAGAACGCGTTTGCGGCCATAAAAACAGAGATTGCTCTTTCTCCAAAACCATGAATGCTATATGGTATGTTATACAGGGTCCAACCAGGTACAAGAAACCAAGGTCTGATCAAGTTTGATCACACGGTTTTTCCACAAAGTCAGTTTCAAATTTCTTAATAACAGTTTTCTCAGGTCTCACTTATGAAAACAACCCAAAACCATCCTTCTTTTGACTCGGATGTTCATCTGTGACACTGAATCTGCTGATGATAGGGTTTTCCGCTTGTGACAATGCAAAAAGCTGAGAGTTCCTCAAAGCGAGTGTTCTCAGCGAGAGAACGCGTTTGCGGCCATAAAAACAGAGATTGCTGTTTCTCCAAAACCATGAATGCTAGATGGCTGATTCTTTAGTATGTTATACAGGGTCCCACCAGGTACAAGAAACCAAAGTTTGATCAAGTTTGATCACAGGTTTTCTCAGGTCTCACTTATGAAAACAACCCAAAACCATCCTTCTTTTGACTGGGATGTTCATCTGTGACACTGAATCTGCTGATGATATGGTTTTCCACTGCTGACAATGCAAAAAGCTGAGAGTTCCTCAAAGCGAGTGTTCTCAGCGAGAGAACGCGTTTGCGGCCATAAAAACAGAGATTACTGTTTCTCCAAAACCATGAATGCTATATGGTATGTTATACAGGGTCCAACCAGGTAAATGAAACCAAGGTTTGATCAAGTTTGATCACACAGTTTTTCCACAAAGTCAGTTTCAAATTTCTGAATGTCAGTTTTCTCAGGTCTAACTTATGAAAACAACCCAAAACCATACTTCTTTTGACTGGGATGTTCATCTGTGACACTGAATCTGCTGATGATATGGTTTTCCTCTGCTGACAATGCAAAAAGCTGAGAGTTCCTCAAAGCGAGTGTTCTCAGCGAGACAACGCGTTTGCGGCCATAAAAACAGAGATTGCTGTTTCTCCAAAACCATGAATGCTAGATTGCTGATTCTTTAGTATGTTATACAGGGTCCCACCAGGTACAAGAAACCAAGGTTTGATCAAGTTTGATCACAGGTTTTCTCAGGTCTCACTTATGAAAACAACCCAAAACCATCCTTCTTTTGACTGGGATGTTCATCTGTGACACTGAATCTGCTGATGATATGGTTTTCCACTGCTGACAATGCAAAAAGCTGAGAGTTCCTCAAAGCGAGTGTTCTCAGCGAGAGAACGCGTTTGCGGCCATAAAAACAGAGATTACTGTTTTTCCAAAACCATGAATGCTATATGGTATGTTATACAGGGTCCAACCAGGTAAATGAAACCAAGGTTTGATCAAGTTTGATCACACAATTTTTCCACAAAGTCAGTTTCAAATTTCTGAATAACCGTCAGTTTTCTCAGGTCTAACTTATGAAAACAGCCCAAAACCATCCTTCTTTTGACTGGTATGTTCATCCCTGACACTGAATCTGCTGATGATATGGTTTTCCGCTGCTGACAATGCAAGAAGCTGAGAGTTCCTCAACGCGAGTGTTTTCAGCGAGAGAACGCGTTTGCGGCCATAAAGACAGAGATTACTGTTTCTCCAAAACGATGAATGCTAGATGGCTGATTCTTTATTATGTTATACAGGGTCCAACCAGGTAAAAGAAACCAAGGTTTGGTCAAGTTTGATCACACAGTTTTTCCAAAAAGTCAGTTTCAAATTTCTGAATAACCGTCAGTTTTCTCAGGTCTAACTTATGAATACAACCCAAAACCATCCTTCTTTTGACTGGGATGTTCATCTCTGACACTGAATCTGCTGATGATATGGTTTTCCGCTGCTGACAATGCAAAAAGCTGAGAGTTCCTCAAAGCGAGTGTTCTCAGCGAGAGAACGCGTTTGCGGCCATAAAAACAGAGATTGCTCTTTCTCCAAAACCATGAATGCTATATGGTATGTTATACAGGGTCCAACCAGGTACAAGAAACCAAGGTCTGATCAGGTTTGATCACACGGTTTTTCCACAAAGTCAGTTTCAAATTTATTAATAACAGTTTTCTCAGGTCTCACTTATGAAAACAACCCAAAACCATCCTTCTTTTGACTCGGATGTTCATCTGTGACACTGAATCTGCTGATGATAGGGTTTTCCGCTTGTGACAATGCAAAAAGCTGAGAGTTCCTCAAAGCGAGTGTTCTCAGCGAGAGAACGCGTTTGCGGCCATAAAAACAGAGATTGCTGTTTCTCCAAAACCATGAATGCTAGATGGCTGATTCTTTAGTATGTTATACAGGGTCCCACCAGGTACAAGAAACCAAAGTTTGATCAAGTTTGATCACAGGTTTTCTCAGGTCTCACTTATGAAAACAACCCAAAACCATCCTTCTTTTGACTGGGATGTTCATCTGTGACACTGAATCTGCTGATGATATGGTTTTCCACTGCTGACAATGCAAAAAGCTGAGAGTTCCTCAAAGCGAGTGTTCTCAGCGAGAGAACGCGTTTGCGGCCATAAAAACAGAGATTACTGTTTCTCCAAAACCATGAATGCTATATGGTATGTTATACAGGGTCCAACCAGGTAAATGAAACCAAGGTTTGATCAAGTTTGATCACACAGTTTTTCCACAAAGTCAGTTTCAAATTTCTGAATAACCGTCAGTTTTCTCAGGTCTAACTTATGAAAACAACCCAAAACCATACTTCTTTTGACTGGGATGTTCATCCCTGACACTGAATCTGCTGATGATATGGTTTTCCGCTGCTGACAATGCAAAAAGCTGAGAGTTCCTCAAAGCGAGTGTTTTCAGCGAGAGAACGCGTTTGAGGCCATAAAAACAGAGATTACTGTTTCTCCAAAACGATGAATGCTAGATGGCTGATTCTTTATTATGTTATACAGGGTCCAACCAGGTAAAAGAAACCAAGGTTTGGTCAAGTTTGATCACACAGTTTTTCCACAAAGTCAGTTTCAAATTTCTGAATAACCGTCAGTTTTCTCAGGTCTAACTTATGAAAACAGCCCAAAACCATCCTTCTTTTGACTGGTATGTTCATCTCTGACACTGAATCTGCTGATGATATGGTTTTCCGCTGCTGACAATGCAAAAAGCTGAGAGTTCCTCAACGCGACTGTTCTCAGCGAGAGAACGCGTTTGCAGCCATAAAAACAGAGATTACTGTTTTCCACAACCATGAAGACTATATGGCTGATACTTTAGTATGTTATACAGGGTCCCACCAGGTACAAGAAACCAAGGTTTGATCAAGTTTAATCACACAGTTTTTCCACAAAGTCAGTTTCAAATTTCTGAATAACTGTCAGTTTTCTCAGGTCTCACTTATGAAAACAACCCAAAACCATCCTTCTTTTGACTCGGATGTTCATCTGTGACACTGAATCTGCTGATGATAGGGTTTTCCGCTTGTGACAATGCAAAAAGCTGAGAGTTCCTCAAAGCGAGTGTTCTCAGCGAGAGAACGCGTTTGCGGCCATAAAAACAGAGATTGCTGTTTCTCCAAAACCATGAATGCTAGATGGCTGATTCTTTAGTATGTTATACAGGGTCCCACCAGGTACAAGAAACCAAAGTTTGATCAAGTTTGATCACAGGTTTTCTCAGGTCTCACTTATGAAAACAACCCAAAACCATCCTTCTTTTGACTGGGATGTTCATCTGTGACACTGAATCTGCTGATGATATGGTTTTCCACTGCTGACAATGCAAAAAGCTGAGAGTTCCTCAAAGCGAGTGTTCTCAGCGAGAGAACGCGTTTGCGGCCATAAAAACAGAGATTACTGTTTCTCCAAAACCATGAATGCTATATGGTATGTTATACAGGGTCCAACCAGGTAAATGAAACCAAGGTTTGATCAAGTTTGATCACACAGTTTTTCCACAAAGTCAGTTTCAAATTTCTGAATAACCGTCAGTTTTCTCAGGTCTAACTTATGAAAACAACCCAAAACCATACTTCTTTTGACTGGGATGTTCATCCCTGACACTGAATCTGCTGATGATATGGTTTTCCGCTGCTGACAATGCAAAAAGCTGAGAGTTCCTCAAAGCGAGTGTTCTCAGCGAGAGAACGCGTTTGCGGCCATAAAAACAGAGATTACTGTTTCTCCAAAACCATGAATGCTAGATGGCTGATTCTTTAGTATGTTATACAGGGTCCCACCAGGTACAAGAAACCAAGGTTTGATCAAGTTTGATCACACGGTTTTTCCACAAAGTCAGTTTCAAATTTCTGAATAACTGTCAGTTTTCTCAGGTCTCACTTATGAATACAACCCAAAACCATACTTCTTTTGACTGGGATGTTCATCTGTGACACTGAATCTGCTGATGATATGGTTTTCCGCTGCTGACAATGCAAAAAGCTGAGAGTTCCTCAAAGCGAGTGTTCTCAGCGAGAGAACGCGTTTGCGGCCATAAAAACAGAGATTGCTGTTTCTCCAAAACCATGAATGCTAGATGGCTGATTCTTTAGTATGTTATACAGGGTCCCACCAGGTACAAGAAACCAAGGTCTGATCAAGTTTGATCACACGGTCTTTCCACAAAGTCAGTTTCAAATTTCTTAATAACAGTTTTCTCAGGTCTCACTTATGAAAACAACCCAAAACCATCCTTCTTTCGACTGGGATGTTCATGCCTGACACTGAACCTGCTGATGATGTGGTTTTCCGCTGCTGACAATGCAAAAAGCTGAGAGTTCCTCAAAGCGAGTGTTTTCAGCGAGAGAACGCGTTTGCGGCCATAAAAACAGAGATTACTGTTTCTCCAAAACGATGAATGCTAGATGGCTGATTCTTTATTATGTTATACAGGGTCCAACCAGGTAAAAGAAACCAAGGTTTGGTCAAGTTTGATCACACAGTTTTTCCACAAAGTCAGTTTCAAAGTTCTGAATAACCGTCAGTTTTCTCAGGTCTAACTTATGAATTCTCAGCGAGAGAACGCGTTTGTGGGCTCTTTGGATTCTGTGGAGCTCTGTGCGGTCTTTGGGGCTCTGTGGGGTCTGTGGAGTCTGTGAGGTCTGGAGCTCTGTGGGGTCTGTGGAGCTCTGTGGAGTCTGTGGTGTCGGTGGGGTCTGCAGGGTCTGTGGAGCTCTGTGGGGTTTTAGGGGTTTGTGGAGCTCTGTGGGGTCTGTGGGATCTCTGGAGCTCTGTGGGGTTTGTGGAGTCTGTGGGCTATGTGGGCTCTCTGGGGTTTGTGGAGTCTGTGGAGTCTATGGGGTCTGTGGGGTCTGTGGAGTCTGTGGGGTCTGTGGAGCTCTGTGGGGTCTGTGGATTTTGTGGGGTCAGTGGAGTCTGTGGAGTCTGTTGGGTATGTGGAGGTCTGTGGGGTCTGTGGGCTCTGTGGAATTGGTGGGGTCTGTGGGCTCTGTGGAATTGGTGGGGTCAGTGGAGTCTGTGGAATTGGTGGAATTGGTGGGGTCAGTGGAGTCTGTGGAATTGGTGGAGTCTGTTGGGTATGTGGAGCTCTGTGGAGCTCTGTGGGGCCCCTGTGGGCCCCTGTGGGCCCCTGTGGGCCCCTGTGGGCCCCTGTGGGCCCCTGTGGGCCTCTGTGGGCCTCTGTGGGCCCCTGTGGGCCTCTGTGGGCCCCTGTGGGCCCCTGTGGGCCTCTGTGGGCCTCTGTGGGCCTCTGTGGGCCTCTGTGGCCTCTGTGGCCTCTGTGGCCTCTGTGGCCTCTGTGGCGTCTGTGGGCTCTGTGGGGTCTGTGGGGTCTGTGGGCTCTGTGGGGTCTGTGGAATGGGAGGGTCTGTGGAGTCTGTGGGGTCTGTGGAGCTCTGTGGGGTCTGTGGTGTCGGTGGGGTCTGCAGGGTCTGTGGAGCTCTGTGGGGTTTTAGGGGTTTGTGGAGCTCTGTGGGGTCTGTGGGATCTCTGGAGCTCTGTGGGGTTTGTGGAGTCTGTGGGCTATGTGGGCTCTCTGGGGTTTGTGGAGTCTGTGGAGTCTATGGGGTCTGTGGGGTCTGTGGAGTCTGTGGGGTCTGTGGAGCTCTGTGGGGTCTGTGGATTTGGTGGGGTCAGTGGAGTCTGTGGAGTCTGTTGGGAAATGAACGAAATGAACAACATTCGACCACCAGAAGAGTTGAAACTCTCGGGGAATGTAAACGAAAACTGGAAATCCTTCAGGCAGAGTTTTGAGCTGTAGAATAAGCACGGTCCAAAGCAATGCCCAGCATATGGAAAAGACTGCAGGAAATGTGGTGGCAGAAACCACTTCGCAAAGTGCTGTTACGCAAAGAGAAACGTCCACATGGTGAGACAGGACAAGTCAGCGAGCAGCGGCGACGAGGAAGAACCTCTGTATCTGGATGCAGTTACACTAACGGACCTGGACGGTACTGAGGATGAATGGATTGCGCATCTAAATGTTAACGGTGTTGAAGTGCCACTGAAAATTGACACTGGTGCAGAGATTAATGTTTTGCCATTCAAATATTTCAACAAACTGAGTCCAAAACCGCAAGTGAGACCAAAGAAACTGAACTTGAGAGCATACAACAACCAGCCTATTCCCCACAAAGGAGTGTCTCGAGCGACTATCAAAGGAGACGGTCGTTTCTGCAATGCTCTGTTTGAGGAGGATAGACAACCGATACTAGGACTCAAGGCAAGTAAAAAGATGGGACTAATCAAAAGGATTAATGTTATTGATGGCACTGTTCTGAATACTGCTAATTCACAACAGAATAACGCAAAAGAAAGTCCAAACACAACAAATGAAACTGTGAAAAAGTACAGTGATATTTTTCATGGTTTTGGCTGTCTACCAAACAAATACAAAATACAGCTAAAGGACAATGCAGAACCAGTGATACATGCAGCAAGAAAAGTGCCTGTGGCACTCAAAGACAGACTAAGGAAGGAGTTACAAACACTCATTGATAAAGGAATTATCCGAAAAGTTGAGGAACTTATCTGGGAGACAAGCTGTCAGCTGCAGGGATACAGCCGGATCCCGAAAAGGTGAGAGCAATCACGCACATGCCCATGCCCAAAAACAAAGCAGACTTGCAGCGAGCCTTAGGCTTAGTCAACTACGTCGGCCGTTTCATTCCGAACTTGTCGGCTAACACAAAAGCACTACGTAGCCTGCTGGAAAACGGCAAAGAATGGCAGTGGAGCCATGAGCACAACACTGAATGGGAGATGCTAAAGAGCAGCCTTGTAAGAGAGCCAGTGCTGAAATTTTATGATCCTGCTCTTCCAACCAAAGTTTCCACAGACGCTTCTAAGGATGGGTTAGGAGCGGTGTTGCTTCAGCAGCATGAGGACACATGGTTTCCAATTGCGTATGCCTCTCGCACTATGACAGCAGCAGAGAGAAACTACGCACAAATAGAAAAAGAGACTCTGGGAGCGGTATTTGGATGCGAAAAGTTTCATGAGTACATTTACGGACAAGAAGTAGTGCTAGAGACGGATCACAAACCGCTGATCGCAATCTCCACAAAACCTCTGGGAGAGGCACCACCACGCATTCAGCGCCTGCTGCTCCGCCTTCAAAAATACAGTCTCACATTTGAGTTTACACCTGGGAAACACCTCGTTGTGGCAGATGCTCTCAGCCGAGCTGTAAAGGACTGTAAAGAGCCAAGCAGCACTGAACATGATGTGCAAGTGCATGTGGATACCATGAGAAAGCACATGCCTGTGTCGGAAGACAAATGGAAGCAAATCGCAGGAGCTACATCAAATGACACAACGCTGCGAGATGTGATAAACAAGATCAGTTTACCAGGAGAACAAAACCTGAGCCACCCATACCAAAACTTCAAAGAGGAGCTGTCCGTAGTGGAGAGAGTTCTTCTGAAAGGAAAAAGGATTGTCATCCCCATGTCAATGCGCTCACAAATGTTGCATCTCACACATGAAGGACATTTAGGCATTGAAAAGTGCAAAAGACGTGCAAGAGCTTTACTGTATTGGCCACAAATGAACAAGGACATTGACAGTTACATCCAACGCTGTGAGACGTGTCAACAACACAGATACCAACAACAAAAGGAGCCACTTCTCACTCACAGCAGACCCAACGAGCCTTGGAGAAAGGTTGGTGCAGACTTGTTTCACCTGGCAGGGAAAGATTACCTTGTTATGGTGGACTACTTTTCAAACTACCCAGAAGTTGCTTTTCTCACAGATACTACTGCAAAACAAGTGATCAAGCACTGCAAAGCCATTTTTGCAAGACACGGAATCCCGGTGACAGTGGTAAGTGATAACGGACCTCAATTCAGCAGCCAAGAGTTCAAGGACTTTGCTGACAACTATGGGTTCAACCACGTAACATCTAGCCCACTGTTTCCACAGTCAAATGGCTTGGCAGAAAAGGCAGTGCAGATTGTGAAAAGACTGTTCAAAAAAGCAGCGGAAACACACAGTGACATTTACCTAGCATTGCTCAACTATCGGACTTCTCCACTGGAGTGTGGAAAATCTCCAGCTGAACTTCTGATGAGTAGAGAACTGAGAACCCGTCTACCTTCAGCTTCACACTTGCTGGAAAAGGAGAAAGAACAGCGTACAAACCAAGCCGAACAAAACCAGGCTTACAATAAAACTGCTAAACCGCTAAGCCCACTATCACAAGAGGACGTGGTACGTGTCAGATGTGATGGGAGATCGGGACCTGTTGCAAAGATTATCAGAGAGACGGCACCCAGGTCCTATGAAGTCATCACTGAGTACGGCAGCACACTGAGAAGGAATCGACGTCACCTTCTAAAAGTACCTAAAACATCTTTCGTGGAGCTCGAGAACAGACAAGATGGACTAAAGAAAAACACCAGTCCAAAGCGTCCAACTTCCACACAAGGTACTAGTGACATTGTGCATGCTCCAAGTGACACCACCAATGCGACGCCTGAAAGTGCAGTACAGGAAAGACCACGGAGAAACATTGTGAAACCTAAAAGACTTATTGAAGAATATTGAGCGAGCTATAAAAGTAAAAAAAAAAGAAGAAGCAAAAACAAAGGTAGACCTACATGTTTATTTTGTTTTACAAGTGCCTTATGTGAAAAAAATAAAATAAAAAAGGGCCTGTTTTATTGACATGCTATTGATTAGTCATGTGAGCCAATGTTTGTTATGGTACTGTTGTATACAGATATATATATTTAAATATATATAAATATATATACATTTGATTTGTCTATATTGTTATGACACATTTACTTAAAAAAAAAAAAAAGGGAGATGTACTGATATTATGCATACATCCATCCATCCACTATGTGGCGCTGTTGCCTGGGAGTTACTGCCTGACGTGCTGAATAAAAGTTGTACTGGAAATGGCATCCTGAGTACGAGTGCAGTCATTACAATTTCCTTAATTTTAACCAAACACAACCAAAACACATCTCCACCGGAGAATACGTCGAAACCATAATAACATAGATTGGTGTTCTTTAAGTTCAGTGTTCATCGTGCGTAATGCGCGTAATGCAACCACGGCGCTCACGAACGTAAACACAACACTCATGCGCTACGTGTGAGCGATCGCTTTTGAACTCCAGTATCCATTCAACAGTTCAGAGAATGAGGGATTTCTCTTACCGGCAGTTTCTTCGGAGGTAACTTTACACGTAACAACACTGCGTAGCGGTAGCACACAGTTCAGCTTGATCTGTACTCCAGAGACCATAGTTTTTTGTGTTTCCTCGGGGCGCACAGCTGATTGTCATTTCATTCACTGCACCTGCTGCGGCGCGCACGCAGACAAGGCAGAGTGAGGTCACGTGACCGTTGCCGTGACAATAGTGGTACTTGCAGCCTCTGACAGAATAGGTGTTTTTGGTTCCCTAGGGTCAGTGTTTCCTTCGTCTTGTTGCCATTTTGTAAACACCACCACCTTTGTTTAGGAAGAAGGGCCACAGTAAAAGACATCATTTTAAGATGAAAGTAAACTTGAAAAAGAAGTTTTATCTGTTTCAGTTCAGTGACAAAAGGAGACATTTTAAAGGAATCGACCGTGCTTGTCCCATATTTTGGAGTACTTTAACTCCAAAATTACGGATGCACCTATATCAATACCAGTATCGGGCCGATATCACATACTCAGTAATGTTGTCCCAATACCAGAAACTGATAACACTTGACGTGTGGCCGGCACTCCTACAGGACGCAGCTCCCCACTGAGGAGAGAAAATAGCAATAAACTGGAGAATTCTTTAGTGTAAATACAATATGCCACAGGTGGAAATTAGCATTTTTGCTATAACCTGGTACTTTTCTTTTGGTCAATGTTAAATTGTGCACTGTCCCTGTCTAAATAAAAACCATACCATACCATACCATTACAGACTGCACTCCCTAAATCAGAGTCCGTGCTGGATTTAACCAGAGCTAAATGTTGTTAGTGCTGCAGCATGGAGTCTGCAGTGTTTACATGATACAGGCTAATGTTGCTAACTAGCCGCTAACAAGCAGCTAACTATTCTGGCAATTCTTACGCTGTTTTATGCCCAGAGGCTTATTCATCTGATTAAAAATTACTCCGGCCATATTGAGCGAAATGAGCTGCAGCAAAACAATTAAAAGGCTGTAGCTACTCACTAAGATGCTATAAACATACGAGAAAATCCACACGGAGCTGAAGTAAAGGCAAAAAGAGACCATAAGTAAAAATGTATTAATTAATAAAGCATAGGCATTGAGGAGCTTTTCGACATGAGCTGTTCTGTCTACGATGGACAGGGCAATAAAAATAAAAAATTATACTAAATGAAAAATTACAAAAATAAAATGGCATATGAAACTTCTCTTCAAAATGTAGTCTACGTTACTCAAGGAAATGTAAATGAGTAAATTAACTAATTACAAACCAATCTGCTGAAGCCGGATCTCCAGTAGCTTCAGTGGGATCTGATCTGAGGCTTTTAAACCCTCCTGTGTTTCAGGGTTTTGTGCCGGTCACCTCCCATGGCTTCTCTTCAGTGTGGGAAAGCAAGTGGGCTTTAAAGGAGGCTCTGATAAAGTAGACTTTGCCACACAGGTAGCATGGAAAGAGCTTGTCCTTGGTGTGAATGTTACAATGCTTTCTGTAATATTTTCTACATGTGAAACTCTTCCCACACTTTTCACACACGGTCGGCTTTGGCACCCTGTTCTCTAGAGCAGAGGCTGTTTCAAAGTGAGTCTGAAGGTGAGTTTTTAGTTCCTCAGGACAAGCGAATACTCTTCTGCACTGACCACATCCATGAGGCTTCTCCACATGAGTTAGTTTGTGTTCTTTTAAACTTCTCAACCAACTAAATGCTTCTCCACACTCATCACAGAGATGTTTCTTCTCTCTTGTGTGCACCAGTTGGTGGGCTTTCAAATTTCCCGCTTGAGAGAAAGATGTTCCACAGAGTTCACAGGTGAAGGGCTCTCTCCAGAGTGGATGTTCTGATGCTTCTTCAGGCTGTATTTATCAAAAAACATCTTCCCACACTGGTCACAGGGGAACTGTTTTTCCCCAGTGTGGAGGTTCTGGTGGATTTTAAGTTGATGCTTTGAATTAAAAGACTTGTCACATGTCTCACAGCTATAACTCTTATTCTCATGGCTGATTTCAATGTGATTTCTGAGTACACCTTTACTTTTGAATGTTTTCCCACACTGGCCACAGACGTGCGGACGTTCCATTGAGTGGGACATTTTATGCATTTCTAAAACACTTCTAAAAGCAAATATTTTCCCGCATTTTTCACAATTGAACAGACCATGTCCTGAGTGCAGACGTTTATGTTGGTATAAGTAGTATTTCCAGTTGAAACTTTTCCCACACGTGTCACAGGAGAATCTAATTTTTCTGTGCGTAAGTTTGTGTCGATTTAATCTGCACTGACCCAAAAATGTCTTCCCACACTCATCACAGCGATGGTTCTTCTTGCCCTTGTGAATGAGTTTGTGATTATGTAAACCCGATAATCCTCCAAATGAGGATTATCAGTGCTCTTGTTTTCCTGTGTGAACAACTGTGTGATTTTTCAGAGCACCTTTTTGTTTAAATGACATCCCACATTGGCCACACGGCCTCTCTCCTATGTGAACCCTCACATGGTGAGTGAGTAGTGACTTTGTATCAAACTTTATCTCACACTGGTCACATGTAAACGGACTCTCTCCAGTGTGAACTCTCATGTGGTTAGTGAGGTAGCGTTTTGTACTAAACGTCTTTAAACACTGGTCACAGGGGAAGTTCCTTTCACTGTGTGTGAGTTTGTGCTTATTTAAACTGGCTTGATCAATAAAGGCCTTTTCACACTGGCCACATGAAAAAGGCCTCTCTCCAGTGTGAAGCCTCATGTGGTTAGTGAGACCAAATTTTCTTGTAAACTTCTTCCCACACTGGTCACAGCTGAAGTCTCGCTCTATTTTGTGAACAGCAGCGTGTCTATTTAATCCTCCTATTTGAGTAAATGACATCCCACACTGATCACATGAAAACGGCCTTTCTCCGGTGTGAAGCCTCATGTGGACTCCGAGTTTTTGCATGGTATTAAATGTCTTGTCACACTGGTCACAGCGGAAGATATTTTTCCCATGGCGTAGATTCTGATGCTGTGTTAGTTTATGTTTGAAGCCAAATGTCTTCCCACACTGGTCACATGAAAACGGCCTCTCCCCTGTGTGAAGCCTCATGTGTATAGTGAGCCGTGACACTGCAATAAACTTCTTCCCACACTGGTCACAGCAAAAATCTCGTTCCTTTGTGTGAAGGACGGCGTGTTTTTTTAATGGTCCTTTTTGTGTAAACGACTTTCCACACTGGTCACACGAAAACGGCCTCTCTCCTGTGTGAACCCTCAAGTGTACAGCAAGCTGGGTTTTTGTAGTAAACTTCTTCCCACACTGGTCACAGTGGTGGCGTTTCTCTGCAGAAGCCCGTTTAGCTTTAGGGACAGCGGCTTCCTGTTAAAACAAGCAGAATGATTACAGTCAATTCGGAATGCATGATAAAATTAGTGCCAGTGTCATAAACCAGTCCAAACATCTTTATTGGTAGCTACAACATCCTTCACGTGAAGTCGCACAGTATCTTTGATCAACAAACAAAAGGAAAACTTACATATATTGTCTCGAATCATTTATATCAGACTAAAAGGTGGAGTGAACCCCAACGGTAAAAGAGCCGCCTGTTTCTTGAGCTCAGCTCAGCTGAAGTGAAGGGAGAAAAAGACAGAGACTCTGAACAGATGTTTCCATGGGCAGCAGCACTGGGGATGCATTCTTTGGGGAGGTGTAGTACATGGAAGAATAACAAAAATGTACAATATTATAGTCATTACTTTCTCACCCCCCTGGAACTGCCACCTTAACGTGGTGGAGGGGTTTGAGCCCCCAAATGATCCTGGGAACTCTGCTGTCGGGGGTTTCGTGCCCCTGGTAGGGTCTCCCATGGCAAACAGGTCCTAGGTGACGGGTCAGACAAAGAGCGGTTCAGAAGCCCCTTATGAGAGACCAACAGGCCCGGTTAGAACCATGAGGCCGTCCTTCTGTGGACCCACCACCTGCAGGAGGAGCCATAAGGGGCTGGTGCAATGTGATTTGGGCAACTCCAACAGCTGCCCCCACGACCCGGCAACGGAAAAGTGGAAGAAAATGGATGGATGGATGGATGGATGGATGGATTACTTTCTCAGTTGGAGAATTCTGTGGCCCATTGCTGCCCGTGTTTATCCTATAAAACGCCTGATTAATAATTAGAGCAGGTTTTATCACAAAAGATTTATTGATCTCACAATGGATAAATTACATCACCTCTCAAGAAACACTTAGAGAGGTGCAAATACTCAGGAAACATGTTCAAACTGAAGAAAAGAAAAAGGCATAGATGCACTTTTTAACTGCATTTTAGATATCAAATTCTGGATGGCAGAAAACTTTCTCCAGCTTAACCAGGACAAAACTGAAATGTTAATCATCGGCCCTGAGGCCCAGAGAGAGAGACTTCTACCCAAACTACAGTCACTGTAATCCTTCCTCACAGGTGAATTACCTGGGTGTGATCTTTGACTCTGAGCAAGCATTTATTCCACACATTAAGAATATCACAAAGATCGTTTTTTACCATCTAAAGAACATAGCCAGAGTCCGCCCCATTCTCTCTCGGGCCCACACGGAGACGCTAATGCATGCTTTTATCACCAGTCATATCGACTACTGTAATGTCCTGCTTTCTGGTCTTCCCAAAAAGAGCATCTCAGGTCTACAACTTTTACAAAATTCAGCAGCTCGTGTCCTGACGAAGACCAGGAGGCGGGACCGCATTACACCAGTTTTCGAATCGCTGCATTGGCTCCCCGTCTGTTTCAGGATCGATTTTAAAGTTCTTTTAATGGTTTTTAAATGTCTTAATGGTCTTGGTCCTTCTTATCTTTCAGAACTGCTTTTACCTTATGAACCTTCACGGCCTCTTCGCTCCTCCGGCAGGGGTCTCCTAGTTATTCCTAAAGTCAACAAAAAGACTCAGGGTGATGCATCTTTCCAATATTACGGCCCTCGCCTTTGGAACCACCTGAGGAGGAGCTCAGGGCTGCTTTAACTGACTGATCTATTTATTTAATCCTAATATATAAAATATATATATGGGAGGTTGTGCCAGGCGTGTTGTTTTAAATGCTGTAATCTGTAAAGCACTTTGTGATACCTTTCGGTATGAAAAGCGCTTTATAAATAAAGATTGATTGATTGATAACGTGCAATGGAGTATAGAGAGGTATCTTATGTACAATGAATAATAAAAAAATTGTGTCACTGGAAGCGCAATGATTTCTGGGATTCCTGACGCATCCCATAATAATAAACCAAAGTAGATTTAAAATGTAAAATCCTGGAGCAATCATTGAAATAAAAACAGTTAAGCAGTAGATGGATTTACTGTATATTGTCTGGTTTATCTTCATTAATGGACAGTGCTTGCCTTACACCAGGAAAACGGCAGGTAATATTAAATTAAATCCCTAAAGCTTGTTCTTCCATGTCCCACCACAGCACACAAGTGATTCCAAGTGATTGGTTTAGTGGTTTACTCCTTTAGACCTTTTTTAAATCTATTTTAAAAATCCGGCATATTAAGCCGTTAAACATTCTTACTTTTTAATTATAAAGTACATTTGACAATGCATACTTTTATACTTTTACCTAGGTACATTTTTGGTCCTGTATCTGCACTTACTTAAGAATATTGAGTACTTCTTCCACCACTGATTATTACTAACAGAGTGAGCACTCGCTCTGTAAAGATAAGGGTGTAATAATGTCCTTTCTCTCCTTTTATCGCTGCTCAAGTGGAAATTCTGCTCAAAATATGAAGTTGCATGTGACGCTGCTGCGGCCGTTGTTGCTTTCTGTGCTGTTTCAGGACTTCCTGAATTATACTTTTTTATACCCATTTTATTAGCATTCAATTAAAGTAACATAGGTATATAAAACAACTGTTAAAGGACTGGTACCGAAAAGCAGGTATCGTTTAAGTAGTTGTATCGGGAAAAAAACAGTACCCAGCCTTACTCATATTTATGTCAAAAACCTGCTGTAAAGATGACACACTTAAACTCGGCTTAATACAGTATGATCAGCTTTTTTTTTACCATCTCAACCCACTCCACGAACAAATGATTCCGTGACATAACCCGACCTGTTGGTCGTGAAACACTCGCCGTTTGCATCCTAATAGTTGGCAGTTTGGACTGCGTGAGACACAGGTAGTTTGTTTTCTGCAACTGTAGAGTAGAAAACATGATTCTCCTGAAGTGACTTTTGAGATTGGTAGAAGCCAAAGGAAGAAAGGCTTTCACTCAACCAGCAGAGGCACAAGGCAGAAAAAAAACTCAGCCCCTTAAGGTTAGGTAATCACAGTAGCTAAAACCTCAATTTCTATTCAATAACATTTTATTGTGCAGCTCGACTCCACACAGTAATGCTTCTATTTGCCTTTGTGAATTAGTTTGTGATTGTAATTATGATTACCATCCAAGGGAGTCATTAAACATGAACATAAACAATGTGAGATATTTTATTTGTACAAACATGGTTTTGTATATTGTAAACAGTGTACATAAATTACAAACATAAATATATAGAGTTGGACATTCACAATGAGAAAATGTGTGGAACTCTATTGATGGAAATGGTATAAATTGTTAAAAAGCCAAAATAAGTAAACTATGTAAAGAGATTGTGGAGTAACAAGGGGCAGGTGTTTTTCATTTTTTGCAACAAATCCACAACTAGCTATGTGTCATTTTCCAGCTTGAACTCCTTAATTATCACCTGTCCTGGTAAATGATCGTCCGAATGTTTTCCCACACTTGTCTCAGCTTTGGTCTCCTTTTCCTGTTTGATTGACACCGTGTTGTTTTTGCGCTTATTTTTGTTTAAAAAATAATCCACAGTAATCACATGAAAACGCCTTCCTGAGTGAACCTTCATGTGGTGGGTTAGATTAGATTTTTTGGTGAACTTCCTGTCACACTGGTCACAGCAGAAGAGATTTTCCCCGGTGTGGAGTCTCTGGTGCTCCGTTAGAGTTTCTTTGTGACGGAAAGTCTTCCCACACTGGTCACAGCGATGAGGCCGATCCGTCGAGTGTGTAAATTCGTGTCTTTCTAAATCACGTCGTGAAGTACATCTCTTTCCACACGCCACACAGTAGAACAGATCGTGTCCCGAGTGCAGACGTTTGTGTTGGTCTAAGCTGGATTTACGACTGAAGCTTTTCCCACACTCATCACAGGAAAAGCTTATTTTACTGTGCGTGTATTTGTGTTGATTCAGTTTGCTCTGATCCAAGAAGGCCTTCCCACACTCGTCACAGTTATGATTCTTCTCGTCTGTGTGAATGAGTTTGTGTCTGAGTAAATGTGACAAACGACCAAATGTTTTCCCACACTCGTCGCAGCCGTGGTCTCGCTCTCCTGTGTGAACGACAGCGTGTTGTTTCAGCGCTCCTTTTACTGTAAATGACTTCCCACACACGTCGCATGAAAACGGCCTCTCTCCTGTGTGAACCCTCATGTGGCGAGTGAGCAGTGAGTTTGCAGTAAATGTCTTCCCACACTGGTCACAGCTGTGGGGTTTCTCTGCATTAGCTCCTTTAGCTTCTTCCTGTTAAAACAAACAAAATGAGAGTAAATGACAGGTCCATCCACGGCAGCAGCCTAAGTCGGACGTCAAAGCAGAAAATGTGCATCTGACTGCATTTTTTTCAACTGAAATCTTGCCAATATTCACTACATTGCACATATACATTCTCGCACAGCCGTTTCCCTAATGTGCTCCTCCTGAAGTAAAATAACAAAAGCTTTAGACCCAATCTCAATTCTACCCCTTAGCCCTTCCCGTCCGTTTTGCGTGTGAAGAAACGTAGGGGTGTCACTGTCCATATTCTATTTTGTGGTGAGGGAGTTTGACAAAACACGGAAATATGCTGTGAAATTAATAAAATGAACATCAAAAAGCACAAAGGATGGGCCGGTATGATATTTGCACGGAATGATAACCATGACAAACAATACAGCGATATCACGGTATACCGTGAAGTTGCGTGTTTTATATTTAAAAAGTAAAAAAAAAAAAGTTTGCATTCAACAAACAAGGGTTTGTTTATTGTACATCTGTAATTGGTTATGTCTTTACATGCTGCTAAGGATCAAATAAAGTTACTATTATGAACAAATGAATAACCTTTTATCCAAAATAATACTTTAAACAAAGGGATATTTTTACCTTATTCACTTTAGTCACAGACGGAGTTCGCTGATGCTCTAATCACTGTTTGTTCGATGTGTGCCCAAAAACTTCCAAAGGCAGGGTTGCCACAATAATTTGCTGCTTGATTTCTGAAGTCTGTGCATTCAACTTGATGAAAAAAAGAATCTTACTAGTATACAAAAAGTGTTGCATCAAGCGGTCACTCACTCAACTCGAGTGCTTGTCTAATAATTGACCGACAACAAACATCAGGTAAAGGTTCCCACCTATGTCTAACTCTTATCCTGCAGTGACGCCGAGAGGGTAAAGAATAGTCATGCTATCTGCCTATGCCATGCATCAGATTATTGTTTGGGGAGACTTTAGTGGAGTAGTGCGTAGGTTTGTTTACATCACACAGTGGCAAGTAGTATTCGTCCTGGCGGTGTGTGACAGTGAGTGGAGTTTGTAGCTAAATGAAAATCTGTTTGTGTTTGATGAGCGTTTGGCAAAGGAAGGCTGAGCATCTTCGGAAAAATAACATGTAAAACAGTGTTCTCTAGTGCGCGTCTGATAAACCATGGTCTGGATGATGGACAATCAAAACCACAAAGCTAACAAGTTAGCGTAACGCGAGCTAAAGCGCTAAACAGCTGCTTCTCAGCCGCAGATGTTAACGCGACAGATCCCCCAAAAAAAGCGTCATCTCAGAGGCAGTGATCACGTTCATGGAGGACAGTGACTTTTACTCTGCTGCTACGGGCCACGTTCAACAGGCTGATGGCCGAGAGAGAGAGAGGGACTGCTCCGTGAGGTTAGAAGGGGACAGCAGGGGTTTGCAGAGAGTGCAACTTTTTCTGGCAGGAATAGCATATAAAACAAGCATTTTTAATACCGTCAGACAGGGAATCCTCACAGTAGTGATACCGTAGCATTTTAATACCATGGTATATATTGAAACCGGTTATCGTCCCATCCCTAATAAGCACTCTTATAACATTTGTACAGTTGCAGAACTCTTCGTCCGTGGCTTTATTCGCAATTAGAACTGTCCATTGCGTTAAACATGTCAATTCTACGTTTTCGCTTTGTTGCCTCGAACGCTCCCTTTATTTGCGCAGTCTTGGCTGACTTGGAAGTTTCTTTCCAAACTTTCGATACATCACTATTGACAGTACACACGAGGTTCAGTGCCTCGCTGCTGCGCCCGTGTCTCCCAGTGCCGCTGCACCCCGGTCTGACCACACCTCGTCAGACTCCTCTCAGGCCCTCTGCCTGTGCCCGCCCAGAGCGCACTGTGAGCGGGTCTACCTCTGCCTGTGCCCGCCCAGAGCGCACTGTGAGCGGGTCTACCTCTGCCTGTAACCGCCCAGAGCGCACTGTGAGCGGGTCTACCTCTGCCTGTGCCCGCCCAGAGCGCACTGTGAGCGGGTCTACCTCTGCCCGTCCCCGCCCAGAGCGCACTGTGAGCGGGTCTACCTCTGCCTGTGCCCGCCTTGAGCGCACTGTGAGCGGGTCTACCTCTGCCTGTGCCCGCCCAGAGCGCACTGTGAGCGGGTCTACCTCTGCCTGTGCCCGCCCAGAGCGCACTGTGAGCGGGTCTACCTCTGCCTGTAACCGCCCAGAGCTCACTGTGAGCGGGTCTACCTCTGCCTGTAACCGCCCAGAGCGCACTGTGAGCGGGTCTACCTCTGCCTGTAACCGCCCAGAGCGCACTGTGAGCGGGTCTACCTCTGCCTGTAACCGCCCAGAGCTCACTGTGAGCGGGTCTACCTCTGCCTGTAACCGCCCAGAGCGCACTGTGAGCGGGTCTACCTCTGCCTGTAACCGCCCAGAGCTCACTGTGAGCGGGTCTACCTCTGCCTGTACCCGCCTTGAGCGCACTGTAAGAGGGTCTACCTCTGTCTGTCCCCGCCCTGAGCGCACTGTGAGCGGATCTACCTCTTCCTGTCCCCGCCGTGAGCGCACTGTGAGCGTATCTACCTCTTCCTGTCCCCGCCCTGAGCGCACTGTGAGCGGATCTACCTCTTCCTGTCCCCGCCGTGAGCGCACTGTGAGCGTATCTACCTCTTCCTGTCCCCGCCCTGAGCGCACTGTGAGCGGATCTACCTCTGCCCGTCCCCACCCTGAGCGCACTGTGAGCGGATCTACCTCTAGGATTTACCGCAGAACATTAATTCATTTAATTTAGTTTATTATTAGGATACCCATTAGCTGTGCTTTACAGCTAAGTATTGAAAAACTACATTTAAGAGCAAGTGCTGTGCAGTTGTTGTATAAAGTCTAATAACAAATGTCACAATAAAATGTAAATGTCTTTCTTCCACATTTTGTAAACATTTCTTATATGCCTGTTTTGTTTACAAAGTCAGCCCCATGTCAAGGTTTCTTTAAACCAAAGACTCACAGTGGTGCCAGGACACGGGCCTCCTCTAGAGGCGACTGCCAAAAAACAATTTAGAGATTTCAAAACTTTCAGAACTGGACTGAAAGTTAAAAAAAAAAATCCACAACCTGAACATTCTGTGGCTCAACCAGGACTTTAACCAAACCTGTTGTTTCCATGATCCAATTCTATGAGCAATAGCAGTCATATTTTCAAAGCATTAACAACTACACAGCGTTCCAAATTATTATGCAAATTACATTTTTCTAAGATTTTCAAAACTGTCAACTCAAATGAGAGTCTGCATAATTTTCAAGTCTTTGACTGGTAGAGGATCATTTAAATATGGTTGAAAAAATCTCCCAGTGATTTTTTTCAAAAATATATATAGTAAAAACCTCAAAATCTACTGTTCCAAATTATTATGCAACTCATCGTTTCAATACATTTTAAAGCTCGTAATTAACTGAAAATGGTCATTTGTTGAATTTGTAGCATTAGGAGGTCATATTCACTGAAATCAAAAACTTTTCAATAACAAAAATCTTAACAGGTCAAGTTATATTTTACCATAGGAGCCCTTGTGTGATACAGTGTTAATTTCATCGACTAAAATATTTAGTCTTAATTTTAGTCAAAGTGATATTTTGCCGACTAAAACTGGACTAAAACTAAATTAAAAGTTTCTCATGAGACTAAAACTGTGACTAAAATGTCCAGATATTTTAGTCGACTAAAATAAGACTAAATAAAAATGAAAAGGAGAGACTAAAATCATCCAAACTTCTACTGACAGTCTGAAAAAGCCTCATATCATTTAAATTCACTGCCAAATGAACAGGTCCGTGCTTTATTCATGTGCAAGCAGCTCCATGAAGTCGAGGACCACAATTAAATATGATTATAATGAATATTATAAATATAAAGTCGACTAAACTAGTCTTAATTTTAGTCGACTAAATTGACATGCAATTTTAGTCGACTAAAACTAGACTAAAATTTAAAAGTTTTTTTTTTTAACTAAATCTTGACTAAAATTAAATTACATTTTAGTCAAAAGACTAAAAATAAAATATGCTGTCAAAATTAACACTGGTGTGATAGCACCTTCAAAATTCTTAAATCCATTAAACTTGTGCATTTTTGGACAGTTTCTGCTGGATTTCTTTGCAGGATGTTAGAATAGCCTCCCAGAGCTGCTGTTTGGATGAAAACTGCCTTCCACCCTCATAGATGTTTTTTTTCCGTTGAGGCTCCAAATGTTCTCAATAGGGCTGAGGTCAGGGGAGGAGGGGGTCCACATCATGAGTTACTATCCTTTTATGTCCATAGCAGCCAGTAAGGCAGAGGTATTCTGGACATGGTGCGTTGTCATGCATGAAGATGATCTTGTTGAAGCACGGCTCTTCTTTTTGTAGCATAGAAGACAGTGGTCAGTCAGAAACTCCACATATTTTTCAAAGGTCATTTTCACACCTTCAGGGAGCCTAAGGGAGCCTAATGGGGCCGACCAGCTCTCTCACCATGATTCTAGCCCACAACATGACTCCGCAGCAAAAATAATGTAGTGTTCACAAATAAGGGGTTTATTACACTGGAACACTCACAAAATATTGAAGCTAAACAATATTTTGTTGTAAATTGGTGAAGGACATGAGGACACTCTGTAGGAGAGAGTAGAAGTCTAATGGTGACACAAGAATGCATTAATGCGTTATAATGCTCACAGCCCTAGTATCAGAGTACTGGACAGCGCCTATGGAGGAAACCCTTGTGATTGTTCAGGTAGCAGGTACCAGTGAACAAAGACTGGTCCGAAGTCCAGAACAGTTCATCACCATATCTCCACTAGAAAAAAAGGACGAGTGTAATATTATCAAAATGTATAGGCCACAGTTTTTTTTTATTTGGAATTGTTGGAATGAACACACACCACTTTGTTTTTGCTAGTTATCAGGGCCATTTCCATTTGCGCACACATTACGTCATTATGTCTTTAAATGCTGCTACTATTAATCATACTGGCCACAAATACACAAGATTTAACCACATTTTAAAGTGAGCTTTTCAATATAAAGGCATTAGACTTACTTCATAAAACGCCCCGCTTGTGTCTTCTATTTCCACCACCACCTCGGCCATAGTTAGCGTCAAGCGGCTAGGCTAGGCTAGGCTAGGCTAGGTCGGACAAATTAGCCTCTCCCACGGGGGCACACTGCGGCACCGGTCAGAGACTTTCCTGACACCAATGTAGGTCCACCCGAGGTTTGCTGCAGAGGAAACGTTTGGAGAAAAACTCTAAGAAAATGTAAACTGTGTAGCACGTAGTCCGCTAGCCTAGCATTAACCCGCTAGCAGCGTTAGCCCGTTCCAGTGTCGAAGAGAAATGAGCACAGTCAGGCTGGTTCTGTCTGTGACCAGCCGGGAGCAGGTTTTCCGGGCCGTTTGGCGCCCTCTGTTGGAGTAAACGTAGAATTACCGCTCCCTCGAAAAAGAAGAAAAAAAACATACATGCAGTATTAGACTTTTTAGTGATAACAATTAGACATCACAACAATCACTACAATACCACCAAGCCAATATAGTATGAATGAAACGGAGCCGAGGAGAAGATCAAGTCTTATAATATCTGCCCCTTTAAGAGTTAGTTAAGAGAAGCTAGAAAGTTTAACAAAAGAAACCAAACTATGTCCAAAAACATATGTTAGTGTACTGATAAAACTAAATGGAATGAAAGCCCTTAACAAAAAGAAGTATATTAGTCCGGGAGCCAGACCCCCTCCTCAGGCACATTTTTGCTACCTTTTCCAAACTAGTATATTTCAATAGAGTAAACCATGGGTCATTACCAGTGGGGACCCCCATTGCAACTCGGCCTCGTTTGGCTGCGGGACCCCAAAAAAACACTTTAACGGGACAGGCTTTAGATGAAACTTTGTGATTCTATCCAAAGTAGTCTGTGGTCACATACAGAGTCACAGATTAATGAAATTTAGAACAAAGAAAGCTGACATGATGAGGAACAAAGGAATATGACAGTTTTGGGCTTTAGCTCTTTCTTTTTCCCTATATTAAACTATATATCTACAAAAATGCTAAATAAATGTCATATAGATAAGAAAAGTACTTCACAAATGAGTGCATTATTGTCTTTTGTGTAGATGGGCTTTGATTGGATTTAAAATGGATTGGACAAGCTCAAATTGAAATGACAGGAAAATATTACCAACGCTTGGGTCTCGTGTACTCAACGGTGATCAGCTACTGTTGTAGCCACATGTGCCCTGGGAGCTGTGGCTATGGAAGCAAGGCTGCCAATATGTGTTTAAGACCTCTCCGACCAGCACCATTCACTTACAGACTACATTCATACATAGACAATGTGGGTTAAGTTTCTTGTTCAAGGACACAATGGCAGTGTGCAACTGCGGGATTTTAACCGGCAACATCACAATCACGACCCCGCTTTACCATCTGAGCCACTGTCAAGGACAGAAATGGGATTAATTTTTAGAAACAGTCCACAGTTACTGAGGTATTATCAAACATGATATCACGTATTTTTGTTTCATCGTTAAACCAGGGGTGACCAACCTTTCTCCAGCCGAGGGCAACTTCAAGAGCATTGTTGTTGAGAGTTACCAGTTAAA
Organism: Gobius niger; assembly: GCF_951799975.1. Taxonomy (NCBI): domain Eukaryota; kingdom Metazoa; phylum Chordata; class Actinopteri; order Gobiiformes; family Gobiidae; genus Gobius; species Gobius niger. Next base: position 6,101,580 of record NC_136856.1, read on the forward strand.
AACGAATCCTAAAGACTTGACCCCATATTATATCAAAATAGTTTTGTTTTAACCTCGTCACAAGAACAGAAATAACTTTATTTGTATTATTATTATTTTAGGACTGCTGGGCATGCCCCAAAAGTCACCTGGGTGCCCGTAGGCACTACGTTGTTGACCCCTGCGTTAAACCATTGTGTATCTTATGTAGTGATGACACTGGCAACATATTCGGTTTTGATTGTCAAAGATATTTTGAAAAGTAGAAATAACTAATAAAATTCCCAAAAGTCTGTCACAAACGTCCAAAGTCTCAAAGTTAGTGAAACTTGTTACTTGCATGAAGGCCTGATTTTAACCCTAACCCCCTTTGAAATCCCCTAAAACTCATAAATTAAAAAAGATATGCAGCTCAAATTGTATTCACAGAATATTTAGAATATCAACATCAACTGTGCCAAGTTTGAAGCAAATCCAAAAAGGTGAAGTTGAACTGTTAACTAAAAGGTGTAACTTTTCCAGGGAATGGTCTCAGTGGTGTAGTCTACGTGATACGCAAGTATACGCCGTATAACCACTAGAAGGCCTGCAGAATTACCGCATAACCACTACAAAGTGGGAAAAGACATGTATCACTCATTTGCGCAGTGTTATTTTTGCGTTTTCTGTCCGTTTGGAGACCAGCACAAACTCCACCACAAACTATTTCCTCCCCTCATCCCTCTCTCTCTGTCTTTCTCTGTCCCTCCGACAGACCGACTGTTCCCTCTCAACTGTGCGCAATTGCGAGTACACCTTACACCTTACGGTGTACACCTTACTTGTACTTTAAACGCATAAAACAATTTGAGAGCTCTTTTAATCCCGTTCATATGGGCAATTTGGCAAAGATGTAACATACAGTGCATCAATAGTTTCATCCACAACAAATTTCATGAAACTAGAAAGCAGTAGTCTACATTTGAGAATGTATTTTATGACTTTATGTGGACTTAAGTATTTTGTAAAAGCCAAGGCAAAAGGCTACTTCACTCCCGACCAGATGATAAATGGCACAGTTCATTGTTTCAGTTCAGACCAGGCGAGGCCACAGGAAGTCCAAGAAACACACCAAATTGCCGCACACACACACCAGATGTCAGTCCAGGATGAACAAGTCAATGTATCTAATACCCAACTGACACCGAGCCACATTGCTGTGTTATCTAAAGGATTTGCTCTAACAAATAAAACCAAAGAGTTTCAAAGAAAAGTAGAAGTTGTTTAAATTCCATGGCAGTCTTAAGTTAAAACTGTGGTACCATACAAATCCTAATCAGCTCTGGGACACACCACTACAAGGGTATTTCAGCCTAAATCAAAGTGTATGCCTAATATTGGCAATCCAACTTTAAGTACATTTTCCAAAAAAAGTGACTTATGAAGTGGATAAACACAAACTCATCAAAGAAGAGCGTCACCTACAACCTATCTTTGAAGAAAGAGAGGCATTGAATTGGCTGTCTACAAATGAAGATAGTAATTAAACGGGCGGACAAGAGAGGCGCTGTAGTTGTTCATTGATTCATTCAGTGTTTTTCAGCTACTTCTTAAACTCCTGATCGGGACTGTAGATATATTCATTTTTAAGACAATGAGTAACCACAGTAAGCCACATTGTGTTTTCCTTTCACTTTTTATTCATATCTCTTCATGAAAGTGCAAAAACACTCGGCGTGAACCGACAAAGTGACAGTGAGTCGTGGAGGAAGTGGAGCTGCTTCGTCGGTCGATTAAAAACAAATCACGGAAAAATCTCAACTTAAGGCACAGAACAGTCAGAGATTCCCTTCGACACCGGTGATAGGTGAGCAGGGACGATCGTTACAAAACATACACAACATGTTCATTAAAAAAACAAGAATGGACCAAAAGGAACATGAGGACAGTCCGTCTGCTGAAGGCCACCGTTTAAACTTCTATTTCAATAACACCGTTTTAACACCATTCACAAGTTTATTTCTCTCTTTTACCATTATGCTTTTGCAGCAAGTTGAGTTCATGTGACGTCAGGACATCAGAAATATGTCAAATGTACTGTGGAACGTCGCCGCTCAAAAAGAAACTTGTCCGGAATAGATTTAGAAAAGGACTTAACGGTGCTTTTCCCAATTTTTCCCTCTATTTTGCTTTTTTTTTTCACCAAATGAATCCCTATTTTCCCCAGTTTTATCTCGATTCTTGTCCTCCTATTTTGCCATTCAACGTCATGAACACAACTCGCTGCAAAACACAAAGAGACACTTAGAGTTTCAGAGGCCATTCAAAATGTCATACTTCTCAGTGGAAGAAGGCACCAGAATTTGAGACTTGATTTAAAGCGCATAAGACACAGTGTTTTCTAATTTTTCCCATTTGTTGCCATGTTTGATGGATAGTTTTACACCATTTTATGTGGAAGAGTTGATAACAGTCTGCTCTTGTACAGGAACAAGCAGGCTTGGGCCGAAATCCTAAATATCTTTAATCTTTAAAATGCTTTGTTCTGGTGAAAAACTGGTCAAATTTGTCATATGCACTTTAAATGGAATAATTTTTTGTTTTTTACTTTTGAGAGTTTGGCCAAGTTTACTCGTTCACTTGTTTGAAAGATGCAAAAAAAATAATCTACAACAGTGAAACTCAACTGGTGCAGCATCGGGACCAAACTTAACCGAAGAATAATGAGCCCCGACCCAAAGAGCATCGAGTTGATTTTTTTTCCCAGATTCAATAAACCTTAAAGTTGAAGTAACAGCAGTCATTTTAATAGAGGTGAGCGATATTGACCAAATTGATGAAACTGAATGTCTCGGGTTGTGTATTTGTGCTTTTTCAGAGATAAATACTGAAAGAAATGGCCCCCTTACCGATCCAAAAATCTTTCGGGGGCCCCCCAATGACATAATGGGCTTTTTTTTTAAGGAACATTTTTGGAAAAAATTGCAAAAAATTAAGGATATTTTGTTGGGAAATAGGGGAGAAATGGGATTGGGAAAAATAGGGAAAAAATTGTAAAACATTTGGAAAGAAATGAGGGAAATTAGCAAAAAGGTGGGGACAGAATTGTGAAAAAATGGGGGGAAATGTGGAAAGTGTTTTTTCTGTCTGACAATAATCTCTTTGAGCGACAAAGCGATGTCGGCTTAGATGTTTGCAGTACACAGATTTGCAGGTTTCTGATATTGCTTCATTGTTATCGAGAAGGTCCACCAAAATATTTGAGATATTCACTTTTGTCAGTATCGCCCAGCTCTACTTGTGTCGCACTAAAATGGGATCCCCCAGTTGAGAGAACCACCGATCGAGAAGAAGCTTTGGAGAATCAGCAGCGTCTCATATGTTCAAAGTACGAAATGTAAACAACATCGTCGCAGATTAAATAAAATCCAAAATAAATACAAGTGAAAAACGTACAAATGAACACACAGATTTTAAAACAAAGCTGGGTTTAAAAAAAAAAAAAAAAAAAAGGAAGACTTTTTGTAATAAATAAATTAATCTCATGGAAAGTTTCGAGGCGTTCGGAAAATTTGGTCTCATAAAAAAGGGACGTTTTCATTGCACTGAATTTACGTAAAGACAGAAATGTGCATGAAAGCCGCAGAGTTGATCCAGTCAGTACTTTGCGTCAGATGCCCTTCCAGAGATACTCGAGTAGTTCAGCTTTACCCCAGGAAGGCGCGAGTCCGATGAGAACTTGTTTTTTGTTTTGTGCGTTGATGGAAGTCGGTGGACGAGGTTCCAGGCTGGACGGCCGTGTTTCAGTGGGCCGGTCGTCACCAATGGCAGCCCTGGGGCCGGTCGTCACCGACAGCGGCCACAGGGGCCGGTCGTCACCGATGGCGGCCCTGGGACATGAACAGCAGGACTTTGCGCATCCCGCTAAGTCGATCTCTCAGGAACGTCATGGCGAGGAACGGCAGCTGAGCACGACCCTCCAGCGGCAGCACGGCGAGCAGCCACCAGCACCAGGACGGGCCGTTCGGACTCCACTGGAACCAAGAGACATTTTAGGGGTTAATATGGCGTTTTATGTTTGTTTGTTTTTTGTTGACAAATTTGTTAAAAATATTTGCTCAGAGGGATTATGTTTAGTTTATTAGGATGTGAAAGATGTGAAACAATCCCTCTGACAAAAACCTTCTAAATGTTGTTGAGTCCAAGACTTAAGTGTGGAGTCTGTAGGAGCTGCTAAGGCGGAGATGTTGTTGAAAGAGTGGAATAAAAAAATAATTTGGAGAAAACTGCCCAAAGGTTTTGTAACTTTGCTGTCTCCCACAAAGGAAATGACCATATTTGGATTACAGCGTCATCTCGTTCATTTATACTGAACATTAACCAACAGCTGACATTTGAACCTGTGTGTCAGCCTTCTCTGGGGAGTACAGGAGCGGGGCCGAGGGGGTTGTGTGAGCGGGTTGTGTACCTGTATCTGCGTCTCCTTCGGCGGCATGGGTCCGAAGTGGCCCTCGATCCGCTGCTTCTGCTCCGGCCTCAGGGAGTTGACCCAGACCAGGCCCAGCTCGTACACCGAGTCGTGAAGCTTCTGCAACTCCAGCTCTGCCACGCCCTCCACCTGCGACCACACGGAGGTTAGGACCGCAAGAGGTCAGGGTTTGGGTCAGGGTTTGGGTTAGGGTTTGGGTCAGGGTTTGGGTTCACGGTTTGGATCAGGGTTTGGGTTAGGGTTTGGGTCAGGGTTTGTGTCAGGGTTTGGGTTCAGGGTTTGTGTCAGGGTTTGTGTCAGGGTTTGTGTCAGGGTTTGTGTCAGGGTTTGTGTCAGGGTTTGTGTCAGGATTTGTGTCAGGGTTTGTGTCAGGGTTTGGGTTCAGGGTTTGGGTTCAGGGTTTGGGTTCAGCGTTAGGGTCAGCGTTAGGGTCAGCGTTAGGGTCAGGGTTTGGGTTCAGGGTTTGGGTCAGGGTTTGGGTCAGGGTTTGGTTCAGGGTTTGGGTTCAGGGTTTGGGTTCAGCGTTAGGGTCAGGGTTTGGGTTTGGGTCAGGGTTTGTGTCAGGGTTTGGGTTAGGGTTTGGGTCAGCGTTTGGGTCAGGGTTTGGGTTTGGGGGTGTACCTTGACGTCCTCGAGGTACTCTATGTCTCCTGTGTTGTAGCCGTCCCTCTCCTGGTGCTGCAAGACTCTGAACCTTCTCCTGCCAACGGTGTCCACGACCGAACGTCCGTCGGAGAAGAACTTGACGTCTCGGATCTCCAGCAGACACCCGTAATCCGCAAACCTGGGAACAGGTGACAAAAACCATAAGAACATAGCTTCACGCCACAGATGTCTTCCATCATTCTGGTTTGATGAGTTTCTGGTAGTTTCCAAAGATCTGCCTATAGAATTTCTATCTTTTAACCCAACACTCCGGAACCCTCTAGTGGGCGGGTCTGTTGAGCTCCATAGTGCAGACACCGAGTCTTTGTCTGCTCGTATGCAGTGGTTAAAGTGGACTTTGGGAGGTGGTGGAACTCTATCTAGAAGACTCAGAACACTACATTAGGCCGATATATGAAAGGCTGTGAATAGATGCACAGGGTATAGACTGCATGTAATTCAATCAATGAATTGCTTAATTTTCAATAGACATTTGTAGTTGTAGAAGGCTAACAAACAGGTGCACCCACCACCAAGCTGAGGAGATGTACAGTAGATTCACACAGACGGGCTACAATAAAAAGACACTTGATTCAGCCATAACTAAAGCAAAAAGCCTATTCTTCAGTCTCTCTCTGTAAAATATACTTCTGTCCAGCGCAGCTACAGCCATTTAACAATGATTTCAGTGCACTCCTCTTCTCTGTTTATTTGATGTTGTTGATGTCAGTCATTACTCAGTTTCGGGCCACTTTAAACCCTGCTCGTATGCATAAAGATGAGGAGATGTGGTCTCTGATCGTGGGTGAAAGTACGGACACTGACCCTTTGCGCTGGTCGCCCAGGCACATGCCGAAGCGGTTGGTGCCCGTCTCTCGGCAGCGGCGGATCATGAGTCTGTAGCACGGCTCGAAGATGTGAAGCGGGCAGGGAACGGTGGGGAAGGCCATGGTGCACACGAAGATGGGCACGTTCTTGTTCAGGCTGCGGGAGGAATGCTCGGTTAATTTCAACACTTGTATATTTTCACATAAGTGACAACGATTTGCTCAGAGGGATTTGGGATTTTTTTTTTAGTTTTTGAATAAACTAGCTATAAGGGGAAAAAAATAAATAAAAACATTTCTCATTATTTTTGGGGCTCAAAGCTAAATAAAAGTCAGGCAGGAATCAGATATTAAAACAACTTCCAAATCCAATTCCAAAAGCCTGTAAAGTGTGGAGTCTGTAGGAGCTGCTACAGAGGAGATGTGGGAGCAAGAGTGCACCCTGTGTATATTTCTCCCGTCTTAAGCCGCTGCTGTCTCCCACAAAGGAAATGACCATATTTGGATTACATTAAAAACTAAGATGTTAAAAGAGAAAAAATATCAACAGTTCGGCGGTGGCTTCCGACTCTTACTTTGAAAGCTCGTCCATCTCCTCCTGGTGGAGCTGCTGCCGCTCCGTCAGCTCAGACGGAAGGTGTTTGTGGATCAGCTGCTCCAGGAGGACCGTCCGACTGAACTGCCGCCGCACCAGGTACTGCACAAGTACATAGGGCAGGTAAAGTCTATGAAGTATGCAGTACATGTGGTCAGGAAAGTACAGATGTGTGAAGTATGCAGTACACGGGGTCAGTAAAATGCAGATATGTGAAGTATGTAGTACAGAGGGGGTCAGCACCTCGGACAGCTCCTCTTTACACAGTGGACATTTGGGATTATGGTCCAAACATCGCTCCAGACACTGAAGACAGAAGGTATGACCGCACGGAGTTGTAACGGGCTCCAGAAACAACCTGAGGGAGGGACGAGAGGAGAGAGAGGGGGAGAGGGAAAAGAGAGAAAGTGAGAAGAGATAAATGCATTGGTAATTTCCTGACTTGGCTTGGCCAACCTAACCCTTCCCCCTCCAACATCAGACGCCGCCAGGAGCAGAGCAATGGCAGCACCCGATGTGAGACACATGAGTTAAGATTAAAGACATCAAGTCTAGTATCATTCACAAGCGGAAACCTACATCAGTGCCAGAAACGTCATGCCCTGGTCAGTGGAAATTCCCCGCTCACCGGAAATGTCCAGGCTCACTCACAATGCATGATGGACAATATTGGGGAAACAGCTCCACCTGGTGGCTGTGTATCTAACTTTTTGTGACTAGATATTCAGGCTTATCAAACGTGCTCAGCATTAATTTATGATTCAGCTAGTCTCAATCGCACGCCAACAGCAGCAGTAGATTAGCTGCTCACAATCTACAAAACTCCATCGTCGTCTATCGCAGAAGGGACAGAATAAAAGCTGGAGCAGTACTGATATTATAAACCATTAAAAGTCTTGGTTCCACTTTAATGTGACTGATGTAATGATCACAGTGAGTTCAGCTCAGTATAAAAGTGTAAACATCCTCCCTGTGAAACAGATCACTTGCTTTGCCTTTTCAGAAAAAAGGTTTTCTCAGATGTAAATTGTAAGTTCTCAGTTGATCTCTGCCCGTTCATATTAATGAACGAGAGCTTCTGTTTCACCTAAAGGGAGCATTAACCTCCTCAGTGACACAGACGTTGCTCCCATCTATCACAAAAGTTGAAAAGGCTAAATAAGAAATGTTCTAAGGTAAAAGCTTGCGACACATTTTGGGTCCCTTTCCACCAGTTGTGAACCATTGGTCTATGTCCTTCTTGTTTCTCTCCCTCTCGGGTTCCTCACCTCATGCATAGAGAGCACTCCACGTCGGCCGGGTCAACAGTGGCCTCGTCCTCAGAGCCCGCAGCATCTGTAAGCGACAGAGACGTCACTTAAACGCTGCTGTAAACGTGAATCCATAATCTGTGTGTGGACAAAGCCTCACCCGTCCTGGCTCTCTTCAGCGCCTCTTCCTCCTCTGCCTCTGAACTTCTGCGCTTTCGTTTGAGGAGAGCACTCTGCTCCACGCCGAGGTCACACTGATGCGCACCAGGAAGGAGACAGGAAGTTAGCAACATAAAACCAGGAAGCGCTACATCCAGGGCTAAATCAGATCTAGAGCGGCTTAAAAAATGGACCAATGATCATAATCGTCATTGCAATATTTTCAGCGTCTCGCTTTAAATTGAATGCAACGTTCGGGGATGAAACGGTTTAGTCAAATGAAATCCGGGCATGGTTTTGTACCTGTCCTGGCGTCGTTGCCGCAGTGATTGCACTTTTGAGGTGCGTTCGGTTGGACAAGATCCCGCTGTGGTCCAGGACCTGAAGCGGCTGCTCTGAGACCGGGGCGAGGATTTGACTGAGGAGCTGAGACACACACACAGGGTCAGTAATGAAACAAATCCACTAGAGCCATGTTTTCAAGGATCTGCACTTCACTCCAGTGGTATTTGCCTTGAGAAATTGCTACTTTATTAGACTTCTAGTACCTGCTGCGCCTCGTTCCGGGCGTGTGGACAGTCTGGGTCCAGGCTCAGCGCAGTGAGGTACTCCCTGAGCGCCTCCTCAGAGCGGCCCAAAGACACCAGCAGCTCGGCTCTCCGCGAGTGGCCCTGGAACCACACAGACCACATTCAGGATATTCCAACATCACGACGCAAAAAACAACAGAACTGGAGCTGAAGACATGAGCACTGTCTAAACTGTAAAATCACACAATTGTGCAAAATGTAAAGAATAAATACAGCCAGGTTTTAAATGTATGGTTTTATTGTGTTGATATATTAGTAACAAAGATTTGCTCTGAGGGATTTTGGATCTAGTTTAGTTCTTAAATAAACAAGATATTAGTGGAAAAAATCAGCAAAAATTCAAATAAGGCCTATTTTTAGGGGATTCAAAGCTTCCTAAAAATAAATAAATAAATCAGATAGTAATTGGATATTGAAAAATCCCTCTGAAAAAAGCTTCCAAATGTTGTTGGTAAGGTAAAGTAAAGTGAGAAGTCTTATGGAGCGACTAAAGTGCAGATGTTGTTAAAGAGTGGAATGAAAACGGCCCTAAAGTTTTCATTCAGTATTTGTGAATGAGGAAGCGTGGGAAAAACCAGGGAGTGCCACCATGTTGGAGTTAGTTGCTGGATAAATCTCTGAAGTGCAACTCAACAAACGCCATTAAATAATCATAGTAAAGAGAAAGTTTGGACTATTTTTTTTAACTAAGATGCTAAGGACAAAACTTATGTGAGTGTAGGTGGTAGAGTTTACCTGGGCCCAGAGCGGCTGCAGGCGGCAGGCCGTGTGTGCGTCGGTCAGCGCCTGCTCCCAGCGATTCAGGGCCGAGTGGATCTGTGAGCGCTCGCTGAACAGCAGGTGGTCGCCCGGCGCTGGAACACAGGCAGGAGAGGGTTAAACAGATGGCAACACGTCAAACGAGGGGGCGTGGCCTCGCCAACGGGGACGAAAACCTCTGGGAATCACAAAATTCCCCACTTTCAAGCCGTTTTCTGGCGGACTATAAACTTGCAAAATCGGGTCCATATGGATGTTTTGTCAAAGCAAATTGTTCAGCTGAAACCAGAGAAATCAGAGAAATGCCTTTAGCCTCTGAGCCTGCACACATTTGTTAGCCATCAAATCCCGGGCCCGATTTAAACTGAACGTAATATTCCCAAAGAAATGAATGGGGAACGTGGGTGGAGGTATGTTTTCAGTTGCAGTTTCATGGCATTTACACAATTTGATGAAAAGATGTTTAGTGGCCACTGGATATGTATCTGACCCATAAAAAGCAAACGGTTGACTGAATTTGAGTTAGCAATTAGCTCAGAGAACACTTTTACACTATTTTGTATCTAAAGTAAAATCTCAAAAGCTCTGTACATTCATTAATGATTTCTAACTAGGCTTTGACCTCACCTAAATGTGGACAACAGCTGAAAACATCTGGATTGTATATTTGATGGCTACAGGGAAAATACATTGAGCAAATGCTAAAAAAAACCTGAAAAGACTCCCCAACGGGATCGGCCCATTAGTCCAACATCTCATTATTCTGAAAATGTGAGTCGGGGTTGAAATATAAAATTATAGATTCCGGCAAGAGTCCACTGACCTTAAGGTTAGGGCCAGCGATTGTATATGGCTCTTTAATCCACAACACAACTGGGTTAGAGATGTCGGACTAACCCAGTGGTACATTTGCTCAATGGTACATTTAGGATCAAACACCGACAAAACACAGGCCTGTTCCTGTGGCAGTGAATTTAAATAACTCTTTCAAACCGTGTCACCGCAGTTAAAGAGCCATTTCTTCACAAACAATACGAAATTCTTATCTGGGCCGCCACCAATTTGAACTAGTCAACTCAATCCAGGTCTTAAAACACAAAGCTCTAGTTAAGCTCCAGTTGTGGTATTTTATGTGACTTACGTAAAAAGGAAAAAAAATGGCTCACGCTCTGAATAATGAAAGTGGTTATGACAAACAGCTACTTATAAAACCGCAGTGAGAGCGTTTCATAACCGCAAACTTATGCAAATACTTGGACAGAGCTGCAGTGGCGGCTCCCACACAGCGACCGCTAAAGTGGAGACGATTCATTTACAACCAGTAATTCAGTGATATCAAGTTGAACCTTTTGCTGGAGATTACTGATATAAATATGAGGGGGAAAATGTAAGACAATAATGTTTTATGTAGAAAAATAATTTTGTAAAATCTCAACAATGGACAGAGCCTGGTTATGGTTTTATTTTGTGACATATTAGGATAGTATACGATTAGCATATCAGGAATTAGATATTGAAAAATCCCTGTGGAAGAAAAAAACTTTCAAATGTTGTTGAGCCCAAGTCTGTAAAGCGAGGAGTCTTATGGAGCGACTAAAGTGCAGACGTTGTTCAAGACTGGAATGAAAACGGCCCTAAAGTTTAGCCACTTTGTCTGCACATGCACCTGTGTATATTTCTCCGTCTTTAGCCGCTGCTGTCTCGCACAAAGGAAATCTCTTCGGGTCAAATGCACTTACTTTGAGTGATTCCAACTCATTAAGATCCTTTTTTAATATTGATATCTTTAAACGGCACAATTGCAACAAATTCTATCCAACAAAAGAAGGGCACAGCGGGAAACGTTTGGCAGAAAATGCACCAAAACATTTCCAAAACATGAGATTGGCTGCCTTTTATTGGTAACTCCGGTGAATTTAGGGAGCAAAATGGCCGAACAATGTCATTATTCTCTTGTAAATTTACATTTCTCGCCATGTTATTGCTTTTTCCATGACGTTTAACTGCTGCATTAACTAATTCACTGAAGTTACTCCCTCCTCCCTCCGTCTGACCTTGACCCACATTTGGCTGGATAACTGTCTGACATTACAGAGAGAGAGAGGGGGAGAGGGAGGGAGCGATTACGAAAGGCGTGCTCCACTGGCCCAGCTACGTAAGTCTGTTACCCAACACACAGACAGCCACTAACTCGCCGTTCACAGGAGCCGCTCTGTGGAGGAATCTGGCTCTCACATTAAGGCACATGTAACTCTGCAGCAGCGACGGCCTCATATATGGAGCAGGGCAGCACCTATAGCTCCTGTAAGCGACACTGTGACCTGGTTTCAATCATATGTAACTACAGAGGGCAATACATCATCGACAAGAAAACTAAAATAAACTGCTGTTTGGAAGATATGCAAATTTACAATATTGAGCTTATGTCAAACCAGTGTCATGAAATGGGTAAAAAATTGGGAAGAAAAGGGAGGAAATAGGTGTGGTCCTACTTAGATATAGTCTAAAATCTCTCACCGCTGACAATGGCGTGGTCCTACTTAGATAAAGTCTAAAATCTCTCACTGATGACAATGGTGTGGTCCTACTTAGATAAAGTCTAAAGTCTCTCACCGATGGTGATGGCGAGTTCCTACTTAGATAAAGTCTAGTCTCTCACCGATGACAATGGTGTGGTCCTACTTAGATAAAGTCTAAAATCTCTCACCGATGACAATGGTGTGGTTCTACTTAGATAAAGTCTAAAGTCTCTCACCGATGGTGATGGCGAGTTCCTACTTAGATAAAGTCTAAAGTCTCTCACCGATGACAATGGTGTGGTCCTACTTAGATACAGTCTAAAGTCTCTCACTGATGACAATGGTGTGGTCCTACTTAGATAAAGTCTAAAATCTCTCAACGATGACAATGGTGTGGTTCTACTTAGATAAAGTCTAAAGTCTCTCACTGATGACAATGGTGTGGTCCTACTTAGATAAAGTCTAAAGTCTCTCACCGATGGTGATGGCGAGGTCGTACTTGGCGAGCGCCTCCTCCTCTCTCCTCTCCGAGTGCAGCCTCTTCCCCTCCCTCCGCAGCCGTCCCATGAGCTCCAGCTGCGGGTACAGCCGGGAGAGTAACTCGGAAAGCACTACGTTGACCCGGTGTCCCTCCGCCGCCTTGCCGCCTTGACACGCCCCGCACACCGGGGTGCGCTCTCCTTCCAGGCACTGTTTACAGCAGCTGTGTCCGCACGGCAGCGTCACAGGCTCCCACAGGAAGCTCCGGCAGAGCAGGCACGAGGCCAGACCATTCTCCACCGCAGAGGCCCCTGACCGTCTGACTCCAGGGCCCTGAGAGGACGCAGTGTCATCATTTTAGTCAAAGTTGCACTTCTCTCACTGTAATTAAGCTCAAATTAAATTAAAAGTCGCTAATGAGTCTAAAACTGTGACAGTTATTTTGGTCAACTCCTAAAAACGAAAAATAAAAAGTAAAAGATTGTTTAGTGTTTAGCTTTGACTCCACAATATTCTCTGTGACTGTTTAAGAATACCCAGGCCTGGTAAAGGACACTTTTGGTCTGTCTGAGTATTGTCTGTATTTTTGATAAAACTTCCACGAAAGGGCCATAATTTGACATTGTTTTAATCTGACATTGTATGTATCGTACCTGTTTGCGCAGCGCCTGCAGCAGACAGTCCGTGAGCCGCTGTAGCTGACTCGGCTGTAGCCTCTCGGTGTCCGCCGCCTCGCGGTAAACGGCAAACGCCTCTGTGAATTTCCCTGAGTGTGCCAGCGCATCAGCCCGTCGTGTCAGCAGCTCCTGCCGGCCCCGCGGGTCCCGGGCGCCCTCCGCTTGGCACTGATAGATCTCTGACGCCAGGTCGAAGTTCCCCGCCTGGAACGCCTCTGCGGCGAGCTGCAGCATCACCTCGCTCTCCTCCGAGCCCATTGCCAACTAAAGAAAACTGGACGAACGAGAAGACAGGGAGTTCAGGTCATTTAGGGATCATCTTCATCATCATCATCATAGCCTTTTACAGGTGACGTCACTACACCATAAACAGCATATAGTTTAATACAGAGTTTGGTGCAGCTCAGAATCTATTGTGGTAACTATGGTATTCCTATTGTGGTAATTAATGGTTCTGGGACTTGAATGGTTAATATCTCTGCACTCTCTGACTGGACCTATTGCATTTGCACTTCAAAGCTAGAAGGTTTTGGGTTCGATTCCCACCTGGACGGGGCCTTTCTGTGTGGAGTTTGCATGTTCTCCTCTGCGTAGGTTTCCTCCGGGTACTCCGGTTTCCCATACCACTAAAAACATGTACAATAGGCCAGGATGAATGAGAGTGTGTTTGAGAGTGCGCATGGGGGACGACGGATGGAAATTGGCTACAATCCGGCGTGGCGTGTTTACATGCATGAGACCCATGTATGTCCATTAGCATGTACTGTCCTGACCCAAAAAAATCAATAACTAATAACTAAATCCACATGAAACAAAAACTGTCCCAAATGACCAGCATCTTCTCCTTCAGCACATATGAACTAAGGTCACATGATAGACAAAGTTAAATCATCAACTGGACTGTCCAGTTGATGATTTAACCTTTTCTACTATGGATACTCCCTGGATGAATAAGAGCCTTCACAAACATAAGGTCACATGGCCAAAACACTTCACCCACCGCCGCGTGATGTTGCGCTCCGCACTTTAAGGTTTAGAGGGTGTGTAAAACTGTTCAGTCAAATATTAACTGTTTAAGATTATAAAGAAATGCCCGACTTTTGAACGTGCGCAAATGTTTTTGAATTCCATGATCCTCTCCGATCTCTCCTACAGAGCTACTGTCTGGTCACAAATAGACTCTTAAACTAGTGCAAAGCCTCTCGTGCCCTAAAGGTTTTACATAAATGGACAATCAGATTTCACCATTGTAATATTTTAGTTATCTATCATTTACAAATTTCATCATTTTAACATTGTGAAGTTGATTCTTTAATTGTCTCAATAGACTGGCCCCAGAGCCTTTGAGAGAGTTTGCATGTTCTCCCAGCGTCTGCGTAGGTTTCCCCAGGTTACTCCTGCTTCCCCTACCACCAAAAACATGTACAATAGGCTAGGATGAATGAGAGAGTGCGCATGGGGGATGGCGGCTGGAAATTAGCCCATGCCTAATGGCGTGGCGTGTTCATTAACATGCACTGTCCCAACACCAAAATAAACCAATAAACAAACAATGAACATAAACAATGCAGTTATCCAATATGACCGTGTTTCCTCTCACACAGAGGTCATGTAAGTGGCGTTATAACACAGCAACAGCAGTGAGCATTCCATCAGTGACGAGTGGCCAGTGCGCAATGTCACTCACAGGTTTGTCACTCCTTTCGCAAAGCTGAAGGTTCTATTTTCATCTCGATCGGGCATTTGCCTCCACTGTGCAGCCCAAACATCCACTCATTAGGCCACATCAACTACAGGGAGGCGGCGTGTCGTAACTTTATGTGCTGGAATGTTTTAGTCACCTATTGCTGCGCGTTCTCTGGGTCACAATATCAAGCGTCCGGTTCTTTGAGTGCCATTATCGAAGTTTAAAATTCCCAGGTCCGTCACGTCCCACCGCGTCACGCAACTTGCCCCACTTTTACCGCACCGGACAAGACCCAAGTCCACAATTTTAAAACTACCAATAAAAAAAGAATTACCTGAATTCCGCCTTATCTGAGTGTCAAACGTGCGTCCAGCATGTTCACGCCCAGCTTTATTCCCTTCTTTCGGCTTGGTTCAGTCCCGTCAGGTCCCGGTTCAGTCCTCGCTTCTTCCAGTCCACGTTTAAGACTTGGTTGTTGGAGGGTTGTTGTTTTTTTTTTTTAGTTCGGTATCTCCCCCCCAAAAAATGAACGCGTGCGTCTCTCGCGCGCGTAACTGGAGTGGTTCCGAATGAGAGCGTAGCTTCGTAGTGATAAAAAAACGAAGAAAAAAAAAAATAGTTACGTAAAAAAGTTGAGTCACGTGACTATGGGGCCGGGGTTTTGATTGGTCCGCCGTATGCGCTGTTACAAAACACGGGAGGACGGGAGACACGTAACAGCTCTGGGAGTAGGGCAACGAGCGTCTGACCCAGAGAAAGAGAGAGAGAGAGGAGCCGCACGAGATGACGGGAATATAGGTCAAATACCGAGCTAAACGGGAGACTGTGGCCCGGCGTTGATATAATAACGTTAACGTTGAATAATATCCTAAAATGGGTTTAAAAGTGAAGATATGTTAGGACTTCAACGTCATAATCAGCCAAATAAAACAGTTTTCAGCCTGAACTGAACCACTGGCCAGAAAGAGACTATGAGCTAGAATTATTTGTGGTTGAGGCAGTTTTAATTTAGTTTTGGTCTTAGTCTTTTGTCGACAGCAATTTTAGTCATAGTTTTAGTCTCGAAAAAGCAGTACTAAGTAACTCTTCCCCCTAGAGGCCATAAGCGCAACTGCAGGTGCAGTAGCAAGTTACGATTTTTTAACTTATTAATTGTCTTGGAGAGTAGACAGGAAAGGCGAAGGGAGAGAGGGTTACTGTGCATCCAATTATACAATGGAAAAGTTTTTTTTCACTCAAACTTGGCTGTAAATACTGTTTAAAGTGACGTTAGCCCGCAGTTAGCTTCTTCTTCGTGATTACATTAGTGTGTATTGCTTGCTCCACACCGGTGGCAGTCAAGTTGCAAACATGGTTTTCTGGCCAGAGACACCAGGGGGAGATGAAAGATCCTCCAATCATCCCATAAACACTTGTATTACCCCCACAGGGACTACGAAACGGATTTATTAAGGTAAACACATTACTTAGTACTGCTTTAAAGTCAGTTTTAAGTCTCATAAAGTCAGCCAAATTATTACTTTGACTAAAATTATGACTGAATGTTTTAGTCGACGAAATTAATGCTGCTGAAAAGGTCAAACAAGGCAGTGAATCCGGATGGACTGTACCACCTCGTGACATCATCAGGTGGAAGGGAGCTTTTTTTTTTATTGTTAACAAACATTGGAAGAGGAAGTGCGTACGTTTAAAACAAACCCGATGTAGAATTGATTGGGTGTTGTTCTGGTCATGTTCTGGTCCAAGATGGCCGTCTTCTGAAACGGTTTGATAAGTGTGAATCACTGACACTGTTTGCAAAACTGTAGGTTAAATAAGCGCTTACGAAACTCGGACAGGAGCGAGCTGGGCAGGGGAATTCTACAATACAGCTGCGTTTGAAGGGTCCGTAAATATTTCAATGCAGAATCAAGAGCGGCTGTTCTGCTTATTCCAGGATTTGATCATCATCTCAAACACATCACAATCTTAAACGAAACATTTCATTGTTTTAGATGTTTTATTGAATCTTTAACACTCTAATGCAGGGGTGCCCAAACCTTTTGTCTCCGAGGGCCAAAATGAAAAAGTGCCTGTGAGTCGCGGGCCAAACACGGTGATGACAAGCACAAAAAAAACACATATAACTGCAAATTATAAAGTTACTTTATTTTATTTTATTCTATATATGCAAATGACATGCTATATTAAAACAAATGGTAACTATGGCAAAAGCCTCAACCATTGTAACAATTTAGTGCAAAAAAAAAAACACCTGTATCTACAGCACAGTGACTTTACCTCATTCGTTAACTCAAAGAAAATGCCACATTAGAGTATTTTGAAAGTGTAAGTTCAGCATCAATTGTCAGTTTTTAACACATACTGTTGTTGATGTCAACAACCTTTGCAATAAAAAATTGAAAAACTGTGAAAGTTGATGCTACAACACTCTGTAGTGTTTCCTTAACTTTGTGAAAGGAGTGAAACAGCGCCCCCAATTTGACGCTGGTGGTCAAAAAGTGTACTGCATCCATATTTACTATTGAGAATGAATGGAAGAGAGTTAGTATTAACCACATGCAGCGCAAAAGTAGGTCACTCTCTTTTGTTTCGGCGGGCCAAATTTGGCCCGCGGGCCCCACTTTGGGCACCCCTGATCTAATGGGAGACGCTGTGTAGGCAAATGTTCAGGTTTTGGGCCAATTTGATCCGATATTTAGGTATGTGGCTCTCTGCCAATATCTTATTTAAGCTACAGCTTATGCAAACAGTGTCAGTGATTCACACTTATCAAACCGTTTTTGCCCATCTTGGATCTGAGCCTCCTTTTTGTAACTAGAAGTGTGCTGCTAAATCTTAGAAATAAAGTAAAAAAGTCGGTGGCTCTTTAACGTGAGCGGTACAACCAATTGTGAAAAGAGCCAGATCTTTATTTCAGCCAATTTTACCCAGAACTCCCCCGAACGAACACAAGAATCAGCCCCACAACAGAGAAGGCCACACAGGTGAAAGCTTTTTGCTAAATGCGCTAAGAAATATTTGTCAGACAACTACAGTCTCTTTTTATTAGTTGTGGTGCAAGATTTTTCTCATAAACACATTTTTCAAAGCGTAAAAATCAGACCCATTGTGATTTTAGAGGAAATGGAAATCAAAAAAGTGCCTTTTTTCACTGGCGTCTTAGATATTGAGAGTTATCTGGCTGCCGTTAATTAAATTGTATATTAAAAAGAGCCAGTCTTATGAACTGAACGGCTCCCAGTTAAGAGCCGTGAATCCCATCACTAGTTTCCTTTGTTGTTTAAGCCCAAAATCACACAAACACACAAACAGACAGAAACAGGTCACAAAATATTCTAATCTGGAAAATGAAGACACAACATTGTACATTTTATGCAAAATTAAGTTTGTTTTTAATGCCTCAAATGCAACAAATGCACATTTATCTTACTATAATGTGGAAACATTTGATCAAGCTGAGGAATGGAGTAACATTTCAATACTTGAAAAAATGGGGAAAGTAAATACTAAAAATGTCTTTATGAATTTATGTAAAAAAAAGATCAAGAAATGTAGATTTAAGACTGACTCGAAACAACTGTGATGCTTTTCAGCGATATTTAAGGCCTGGATTTTGGCACAAATCCTTCAATGATTCAGATTCATTTTTATTTTTTTTGCAGTATAAAACCACATTGTGTCAAACATTCATTCATAAAACATAAGACAGTCTTGAAAACAAACAAGCCACATAATTAATGAAGTTAAAAGCAAGGTTACAATAGAGTAAAAAAAAAGTATGAAGCCTGATCAGAGTGTACCATTCAAAGATCATCACAGCTTGTGGAAAAAAAGCTTTTGCTGTGGCAGAAAACCCAGACAGTAGGACATTATCTGAACAGGTGGGACAGGGGGGTCTAAATGACTGCCGTGTGACCAACAGAGGGACAGGAGGTTACGGGTCACCCTTCAGAACCACAGCCCTACAGTCTAGAAACAACTGTGTTTTAGTTTGTAAATTGTTTTGGGAATTCCACAGGCCACTCTCTCATCAAATCCAAAATGTTGCTCAACCAAATCTTTAGAATCTCGTCCCTGATTAAATTCTTCCACTGGAATCTGTCCTTGAAAAAGATCTTTGTGAAAGAGACACTTTTATCTGAAAAACGTCTCATTTTCAGCTCAGCCTTGGCCTCAAAACTGTTTTTTTTAACAGGTTGTTGTTATTGTTGTTGTCCTATCACAGATACAGCCACTGGATACGTTTTTAGGGTGTTAAGGTAAAAATAAGACTTTTGCTTATCTTTGTAAAAGTCCCAGAGCTGCTGTAACTCCGGTTCACAATGAAGCTAATCCTCCATGACTCTGACTGTTTACATCTACGCTGGTGGTTCTGCTGCCCCCCGTCCCGACGTCTATGATCCCGGATATCGAAATCTTGAAATTCTGAGTTTTGAAAGGCAGAATTTCGAGATTTAAACTCGTAATTTAAATTTTAAATTTTGTAATTTCGACTTCCTGTTGGGCTTTTATTTTTGAACATGGTGGAAACGGGCTTCCATACCAGATGGAGATGAACTGCTTTTCATAGTTTTCTTGGGATGAGGCTCGTTTAGCATCATGCTGATATTTTGGAGACTCGTCACCACTACAGGACACATGTATAAGTCAAATAACTGGGCCTTAGACAGAGAAGAGGAGGAAGTTTTGGTTTCATGTGGAAGGTCCAGGATTGACAGAGATGTTCGCCATAAGCCCAGAGGTGGGTAGAGTCGCCAAAACATTACTCAAGTGAGAGTAATGTTACTTTTAAATAATTTTACTCAAGTAGAAGTAAAAAGTAGTGACCCAAATATTTACTTGAGAGTAAAAATGTACTTGGAGTAAATTTTACTTGAGTAACTGTGAGTAATGAGGAACTCTTACCATTTGGGTAAAACTACCAATGAATTAAGCGTGACTCATGCTTGATTATTACTTTACAACAGTAATTAATGCTTAACCTCTAATGAAGAGGTTTTCGGATACTTGATAAGCTATGAAGTAACAAATGACATATTAGAAACTAATGAATAACCAAATTATGTGAAGACTTATTCATTAGAAGTTAAGCATTAATTACTATAGTAAAGTAATAATTAAGCATGAGTCACTCTTAATTTATAGTTCAGGATTAATTGTTAGTTTAGGATTTATAAACTTTTAGATATAAGGTGTAAATATGTCTAAATCTGAATCATTATGCAGAACAACGAAACACAAAATACATCTATTTCACACATCAAAATGATTACTGAAAGATTTACTCACAGTGGCACTCACTGAGTTACTTTTTTAAATTCAAGTAAGAAGCAGAAACTACATTTTAATATTAAGTAAAAGTAAAACGTACTGTATGAACAAACTTGCAAAAGTGCAGCTACTTACTGTAGAAAAGTTACTTAAGTACATGTACCTGAGTAAATGTAACTGAGTACTATCCACCCCTGCATAAACCAGACTCACAAAGACAATGTGTTTTTTTTAGTTCCTGCACATTCTCCACATTACGGCTCGTCATGTGACTGTTTGAGTGCAACAGTGTGGCTCTGGTGGAAGACTCTGTTCTGACCCTGAAAGCGTGTAGCGAACGCCGCGGCGCGTACCCCCAGAGCCCGCGGCGCCGCACATAAGAGGCGAGGAAGAGGGCGCTAGAGTGAGATCACTGTCCACCGCTATCACAGCAGCAGCAACATGTTTGTCTCCCTCTTTCTCTGGATTCACTGTGAGTATTAAAGCTTTTAACGTGACATTTTGTGATATCATTTTGAAGCTTTTGAGGAAATATGAGGGAAAATGTGTTGCTACGTTTCTGTCATTTTCATTGCCTTTTCCATATAACAGTCAGACCATTTATGCATTAAATTGGCCAAACTTACCTATATTTTCAGAAACATAATCTAAATAATGGACAGAGGCAGGTTTAAATGTGTGGTTTTGTTTGTGACACATTAGTTGCAAAGATTTGCTTGAAGGGATTTTAGATATCTTGTTTACGGTAATTATTAGTGAAAGTATATGTACAAATTCATATTTCTCCTTGTTTTTTGGGTTAAAACCTCACTAAAGCAAGCAGGATGTAGTTAAAAATCCCTGTGATAAAAAATTCATAATCTGCAAAGTAAGGAGTCTGTAGGAGCTACTAAAGTGGAGATATTTACAATTTCCAAATAAATCTATGGAGAAACATTGAATCAGTGCCATAATTGAACACCTTATTGTGAAGATGAGACATTTATTTACAGTCTTGCTTAGAGACTCGCCTGAAACCATGACTTTTTTATCTTTGTGAACAGCAGCTTCACGATGGGCGCTGTAGAGTCAATTTTCACAATTTTTGTCAAAATAGGATGATATTTTACGGATGAATTGTCAATTAATTAGGACTGTTGTTGTTTTGGCGTATTTTGATTTGGTTTGAGTCAAGTTTAAGTCAATAAAAGTGAGTGAGTGAGTGAGTGAGTGAGTGAGTGAGTGAGTGAGTGAGTGAGTGAGTGAGTGAGTGAGTGAGTGAGTGAGTGAGTGAGTGAGTGAGTGAGTGAGTGAGTGAGTGACTAAAAAGATGCTAAAATATTTGATTTGACCCAGTTGTTTCTTCTCTCTGTCTCAGTCATCCTGGCTGTGGGCGGTTCCCAGATGCAGGTGATTGCCCCGCCCACAGTGCGTGCGGTGGAGGGCTCGTGCGTCTTGGTCCCGTGCACTGTGCACCAGCCTGTGGTCACAGCCTTCTGGAGGATACATCCTGTATGGCGGTGGCAGAGGCAGCGGCTCACTGTGGCGTCCAGCATGGCCTCGTATCCCGTGGCGCCGGCCTACAAGGGGCGCTCTCGCTTTGTGGGCAACGTGGAGCATGGCCAGTGCTCGCTGCTGCTCAACGAAGTGCGAGCGTCGGACGCCGGGGCGTACCACTTCAGAAAGGACGAGTTCGACGGGGGGTACTTCATTTCACGCCCCGTCACTCTGGAAGTCATCTGTGAGTCGGTTACACTACTTTCAATGGATCATTTATACTTTATCTGATCATTTATACAACTTAAACTGATCATTTATACAACTTATCTCATCATTTATACAACCAATCTGATCATATATACAACTTAAATCATCATTTATACAACTTATCTGATCATTTATTCAATTTATCTCATCATTAATACAACTAATCTGATCATATATACAACTTATCTCATCATTTATACAACTTATCTCATCATTTATACAACTTTATCTCATAATCTATATAACTTATCTGATCATTTATACAACTTTAACTGATAATTTATACAACTTATCTCATCATTTATACAACTTTATCTAATAATCTATATAACTTATCTCATCATTTATACAACTTTAACTGATCATTTATACAACTTATCTCATCATTAATACAACTAATCTGATCATATATACAACTTATCTCATCATTTATACAACTTATCTCATCATTTATACAACTTTATCTGATAATCTATATAACTTATCTCATCATTTATACAACTTATCTCATCATTAATACAACTAGTCTGATCATATAAACAACTTATCTCATCATTTATACAACTTATCTCATCATTTATACAACTTTATCTGATAATCTATATAACTTATCTGATCATTTATACAACTTTATCTGATCATTTTACTTTATCTCATCATTTATACAACTTATCTGATCATTTATACAACTAATCTGATAATTTATACAACTTTATCTGATAATCTATATAACTTATCTGATCATTTATACAACTTTATCTGATCATTTTACTTTATCTCATCATTTATACAACTAATCTGATAATTTATACAACTTTATCTGATAATTTGTACAACTTATTTGATCATTTATACAATTTATCTGATCATTTATACAACTAATCTGATCATTTATACAACTAATCTGATCATTTATACAACTAATCTGATCATTTATACAACTTTATCTGATCATTTATACAGCTTTATCTGATCATTTATACAACTAATCTGATCATTTATATAACTTATCTGATCATTTATACAACTTTATCTGATCATTTATACAACTCATCTGTAATGTTCCTGCTGTTGCAGCGCCGCCCGCCCCGGCTCTGACTGTGACCGTGGGGAAGTGGGTGACAGCCTCCTGCTCCGCGACCTTCCACTGTAAGGGAGCCCCTCCACACATCTTCTGGAGCCACCCAGTGAACATGTTCAACAAGAACGAGCGTCGAGAGCGACTAAGCTCAGGGGAATGGAGGAGCGTCTTCACTGCAAAGTTCCTCCTAACTGCCGCCATCTTCAATAAGAGTCTAAACTGCACGGTCACTTACAGAGGAGGGGGGCAAGCTACCAGCTCCACAGTTGTCCGGTAAAGAAGAAGAAACATACCAGCTTACACTGTTATACGTCATTTTAACAGCTTACTAACACTGACAAATCGATCAAACATAGTAATGATAATAATGCCTCGGTTTTAAATAGAGCCTTTCTGGACACTCAAAGACGCTTCACATTGCATTATTCATTCACTCCATACCTGATGTGGATGTTTGGGGTCCGATACCGATATGACGGATTTGGAAAGGCTGATAGCCAATATATAGGCTGATATAATTATTCTGCAAAAAGTAATGTAGACATAAAAAAAAATTGGCTTGAAATAAGTGACCATGAAGTATTTTCTACACTTCAAATAAGAAAAAATATATCTTATTTTACATGACATTGATTGATGTTTTTTTTAATACAAGTGGAAAAAAATTGCCACGTGGACAGACGTCTTGAAATTACGTTACTCAAATCAGAGATAGATTTACCTACAACGGGAACCTTATGTTTATATACACTTTATGAAAAGACACATTTGCATTTATTTTTCTTCACATGAAACCAGAATGATTTTTTAAATTTTTTTATGTGGGCTCATTCTACACAATAAGACATTTCTGGAACATGTAGATGGAGGAAAATACTTAATTTTTAAATTTTTAAACTCTGTATGGTCACTTTAAGCTGCTACGTAAGTGTTTAGTGTATGTCAACTTTTGACTTTGTTAAAAAAACAAAAACATTTCTGAACATTTCTATCCCTCATTCTTTTGGCATTTAGCAAATATTTTTATTTTTTTTTTTAATTCTAACTGACCTAAAAAAAGACTTTTTTTTTTTGTCTTTTTATAAAATGTATGTAAACATCTGGTTGCAGGGAAGTTATTATATTTGTTGTATTTTAAATCTAAAAAATAGCGAATAGTTAAAGTAGCTATACCTGATTTTTTTCTTTTCTTTTTTTTGGAAGGTAAAATTATTTTTGAACCATAAAAGTATGTTGTGAAAGTAGTCATTTGTGAAAAAATCAGCCTGATAGGTGACATTTGCGCCATATTGTGATACGTTGATGTTGTGTATGGTCAACACAAATAGTCAATATGTGACGAAAAATTATTATTATTAGCAGATTATATTTTTAATAACAAACAGAGAAAGAGGAATCCTCTAACTTAAAATGTTAGTTGTGGTCCAATCTCATTTCTAACTTCAACATTTTTGTTGCATCCCACGTTTCACATTTTTAACTTGTACAGAAATGCTAGAAAACTCGCCCGAAACTTCATGAAATTGATACAAAAGCTTATACTATACTAAAGGGGGAGAAAATCCTTTAGTTCCACTAGTAGAAATCGGGTATGTTGCCTTCAAGAGTAAAACTGATGTGGGAACATTGAATGATGATTTGTGTTCATTACTGTTGTTCAGAGCTCTGTTTATTTGGTTTCTGTTTACAATTTAAAATTGTAATAAAATAAACAAAGTGCTCAAAGCAAGCTACTTGGTTTCATTACGTAAAAGTACAAATACTACTGGTTAAATGTCACTCCAAAATTAAACGTTACTCAAATTATTGCTAAAGCTGCCCTCAACTACTCCATTTTGCCGGCCCGGAATGTGTCACCTTCAAAACAGCAAGCTGACTTTTCCCCACAGAATTGGAAACAAGCCCACACATCATGTCAACACAAACACAAATGTAGGCCGCTAACCCAGTCAGAGTTTAGCGTTATGACAGAAGCTTACAAAAGAAACATCTGAGTGACCTGTTGTGATGCAGCTGAAATCCTTATGAAATGTCATTATCCAATATGGGAGCCGTCAGGTCTGGGTTTTTAAAATTATTTTTTTATAGAGCACGCAAAGTGTATGAAGTGTATGAGGTGTTCAAGGCTTGGGTGAAATAAAGCTCTGCACTCTAAAATTAGTTCTAAATGGCCCTAAATGCCAAACAAAACACAGACTTACATGAAGGTTGGAGTTTAGCAAATAAATACAAGTCTAAATGTTTTTTACTGCGCCACATATCTCATATATTTTGCTTATAATGTGTGCACATAGGATTGTTGCTATTTCCCTTTTGTCTTCAGACGTATGTCAAGGCCAGTGTGTGCAGGGGCAGGTGGGTGCTGAGGCGCAGCTTGCCATTAGGCACCAACAGTCAACAGTTATTTGTGACCAAGCATCAAGCGATTGCTCTTATCAGTCTTCCAAATGACTTACACCCAATGGGCCATTGACTGGCTCCAGAGCCTGTCAATCAAGCTCTGGAGCTCAGTGAGGCTCCGCCCACCCCGCAAGCGCTGCCCTACTTTTTGCCCTTTAAGGAACAGGCTTCGTAGGAGGAGATTGACAGTGTGCTTTTTATCTTTCAAATATTCTTCTCAACACAAGTACGACTCGAGTAAAGTCTAGCAGCCCGACTTAAAGGGGGGGTATTATGCAAAATCGACTTTTTCAAGCTTCACATCAAATTATTATGTCTGAACATGCCTGAAGTGTTGCCTTGGCACATTCACATATTTTTGAGTAATCTGTAAAAACTCTGATGGCAGCCATTTTAGGGACAGGTTTGCCTGAGTCCTCTTAGGAACGCCCCCACCTCCTGGAGACGCCTCTGAGCTTTCGTCACCAGCCGAGTAACCAACCACTGCTCCTCAGCAGAACCCCCCCGACAGCGTGTGGAAAGGGCGTGTCGGAAAGGGTCAGAGGTTCTTAAAGAGACAGAGGCCTATTTCAAGACATTCGCTACAGCCATTTTGAGAGAGCAATTTTATACAAGGCAGTTATTCTACTTTACTGCATTTACAGACCAACAGAAGATTTTGTCATCATTGTAGTGTGCTATAGACTGGTGCTATGTGATTGAAAAAAGCATAATACCCCCTCTTTAAGTCGTGCAGTACTTTAGTAGATTTACACTTACTGACAGTTCATTCACTGACTTTAACTACTTTAAACTGCTGCAGGATTCGATGTGGAGCTGTTTTAATCCCTGTGTTGACTAGCATCCGGGAGATTAGCCGCTGTTAGCTCAGGAGGAGGCTAATGTAGGTCGGACGGTCTGGGTCTGACACTGAACTCAATCTGGTCCAGAGTCCAGACCCACAGACCAGGGCAGGAGACGGTTATATAACCCCCTACAGCGAGGAGCGCCCAGGGCCGAGAGAGACTCCCAATGTGGAGCACAGACCTCGCTGCGCCAGGGCCCAGAGGAGGTTTATAACTAAGTAAATCTACATCAGTGCTGGACATAAGGAGACTTTTTTATAAAGCTCGCTATGAACAAAATGAGGCCAAAACTCCCCGGGTTCCAGGTTTAATGGCCAGCGGAGTTTCCATGTTCTACATATGATTCCTTCGGGTGCTCTAGTTTCCCCTGCCACTAAAACATGTACAAAAGGCAGTGTTGGGGAGTAACTAATGTATTTAGAAGACATATTTAGAATGCTCATTTTGAGTAACTGTATTCTGGTAAAGTTACTCTCTCATTTGAGAGTATTTAGAATACAGTTACTTTCCAAATATCAAGGGAATTACATCTCAGTATCAATCATTACATTTGAGCTCCATAACGTTACTAAGAAAGACTTTATAATATTGACCTGTGTTTCCTCTTACAATAAGATAAAGATTTGAAACGCCCTGTTGCCACAGTTCATACAAACACATGTGTCACATGATGCTGTATCTGCTGCTCCATTTGCCAGGAGAGTTAAAGAGTTCCTCATGAATGACTTTATAACAGGTGTTCCAACAATCGTAGTCTTCATTTTTGTAATTATACTCCATATTTATACATCAATATAATGACAATCAATGGGAATTCTATAAGTATTCAAAGTATTCAGAATTCAGTACTCTGACTATCTGATTAGACAAAGTAACAGAATACGTTACACAACAAATTTTAAAGGACGTATTCAGTACTTAGAAACTAAATACAATTTCAAAGTATTTTCCCCAACAGGGGACAACAGGGACAACAGGTTAATCCTCCAGCCTAGTAATTCTGACAGTTAGCCTGGCTCGACTTCTGGACAAACCCCTGGGCGCTGGACACTTACTTTGTGTGCACAAACAAAGCACCAACAAAGTACAGGTGAAACTCGGAAAATTAGAAAATCGTTCAAAAGTTCATTTATTTCTATAATTCACTGTAAACTGTGAAACTAATATATGATATAGACTCATTACATGCAAAGTGAGATATGTTTGTTATCATTTTTAATTATTATGGCTCAGCTTGTAAAAAAAAATATGAAAAATAATATTTTGAAAATGGACTGTGAGCCATAATCATCAAAATTATAAAAAAAACAAAGGCTTGGCATATGTCACTTTGCATGTAATGAGTCTGTATTGTATATTATTTTCAGTTTACGTTGAATTATAGAAATACATGAACTTTTGAATGATATTCAAATTTTCCGAGTTTCACCTGTACACCATTTGACAGTATGGCGGGCTGATCAATAACCAATCAATGATCAATAACTCAAAAACGGAACGCGCGCTAACACTAATTTTGTGTACAAATGTGCACTAATGAATTACACTATTTTGAATCAGACAGTATGGGGGCTCCCCTTCTGGACCGCCACCTTTACTTGGTGGAGGGGTTTGAGCACCTGAATGATCCTGGAGCCCTGTTGTCGGGGCTTCGTGCCCCTGTAGGGTCTGCCATGGCAAACAGGTCCTAGGTGACGGGTCAGACAAAGAGAGGTTCAGAAGCCCCTTATGAGAGACCAACAGGCCTGAGAACCATGAGGCCGTCCTCCTGTGGACCCACCACCTGCAGGAGGCGCCATAGGGGCCGGTGAAATGTGATATGGGCAGCTCCAACAGCCGCCCCCACGACGCGGCAACGGACAAGTGGAAGAAAATGGATGGATGGATGGATAGTATGGTGGCTGACCAAAGGTACAACTTTGCGAAGCCGCTCCTCTTGCACCAAAGGTGGTGTTTATAGAAAACATATACTATTCCAAGTACATATCATTACATTATTCATGTTTACAGAGTGAAATTTGTTTATGCATGATCACAAAGAAATATCACTTTTATTCTGGATTTTCTAAGTCTTTTCTGACATTAATTATGAAATATTGTTTTCCATACACAATGAAGGCTTATTTTAAATACAAACATATCATTTTGCCAGCAGAAATGGCGAGATATATTAATCTAATTAAGTGTTCTGCCTTTTTATCAGTTGTTTTTTCAGCCGGAGATAAAGATACATTTTTTGCTGTGTGTCTCAACAGTTTAGACACAGAAGTAGCTTCTTATCGTGTGTCACATCACACTTAACGGACGTATAGAGCCCAGGCCTCAGACTCTCACATGGTACTTCGGAGGTTGTGCCTGAAAAGTCTGCGATAGTTTCAGAATGCGCTAAAATACGTTTTCTTTATTTTTCTCCATCAAAATGTCCACTGGAGTAAAAGTATGATGAACACCACCATCAAACTGAGTGAAGGGAAAAACATTTGCACTTTGCAGAAACGCTCTGCTGATCAAAAGGTGGATTTAGACTGATATGTCTCGGCGTTGTTTCACTTCAAAACAAAAGGAGCTATTCTGCTGAAATGTGCAGTTTAATGCAGTTATAAAACAGTTGTCAATGAATGTCTCCGTGAAAAGTCAGTCAGTCCTGGATTTGTAAAATACTGCGTTTTTCCAGGTCATTCATTTCCTTCAGAATCAGTGCCACGTTGTACCTCAGCTCCTGGAACTTGGACACCGGCACCTGGAAACAGAGATATAAATGTGATATAATAATAATAATAATAATAATAATAATAATAATAATGCATTGGTTTTATATAGCACTTTTCTGGACACTCAAAGACGCTTTACATTGCACTATTCGTTCACTCCATACTCGGTGGTGGTAAGCTACTATTGTAGCCACAGCTGCCCTGGGGTAGACTGACGGAAGTGAGGCAACCAGTCTGCGCCATCGGCCCCTCCGACCACCACCAACCACTCACTCACTCACTACATTTGCTAGGCTTCCTGGTGTTCCCAAACGGTCTCACATCCAAGTCCTGCCAGGCCCTTCCCTGCTTAGCTTCCAAGGTCTGACGGGATTGGTCAGAGCAAAGGCAGTGTGGACAAAAGCTGCTGATTCTGGTGAACTGCGGGGGATTCTCATATGTCACTTTGGATATTAACCATGTCTGAGGAAGGGCTGGTTTGACGTCCGAAACGTCTCGGTGCAAGTAATAAAACTGTGGGAGCAAACTCCAGTTGTGCTTTTTGTTTTCTTGTTTCATCTTTTTTCATCTTCATCTTCGCTTTAGACCTCCTTGGATGTGCACGCCTGCTCTGCTCACATGGACATTAACCCTCGCCTTAACTGAGTAGTACAATACACTTCTACCCAAATCTGTTTTGTTGCGTTTTTGCCGCTTTTATGTTGCATTGTTGTTGCTCTTTTGATGCTTTTTTGCTGCGTTTTCGTCCTCACATCTAATTTTTTACTTGATTTTGATGCTTTTTTTCAAGAACCTTTGTGAAAAAATGTGCTAAAGGAATAGGCCACAGTGTACTATAAATGTAAGGTGTAGTAATCCACGCAGTAAAGTCAGATATTACTGCACAGATGTCGAAGTGCTCCTATGTTCTTACGCCTTGCAACATGGTACCTCTGTTTATCCACTTAGAAAATCCACATGTTTAATTTTGTGTAACTAGACTTGGATTGTGTTAAGGCTCACGTAACTGAATTTAAAATGTGGAACTGCTAGGTAGCTTCTAACTTCCCCCCAGTTTGGGGCTATACCTAGGCTAGAGAAGCTGAACGCTAACAACATTTGCACAAAGAGCAGACAGTTATGAATCAACTCATCTAAGGTAAGAACATATCTCAGTATGAAAAAAACTGTGGCCTATTCCTTTAAGGCAGGGGTTAGTAGGGTAATTATGGACCATGTGATGCTGTGGAGCTGTCAGCAGGGGGCACAGCTCCTCAATTATCTGTGGCTCTCAGTATAATCGGATTGATCTAATTACATAAGTGCAGGCCAACTCCTAACATCTTTACACAGCGCTGCTCAGGCCCACGGAAAAATGGAGAATTTCAAGGTTGAGACATACATGTAAAACTTTTGCTGTAGATTACTGACATAAACCGAAATAAAGGATAGAGCCAGGTTGAAATGTCTGATTTTATTTTGTAATATAGTATTTGTGGCAAAGATCATCTCAGAGGGGACTTTGGATCTTGTTTGTTTAAGCTATTTATAAGTGAAATATTATGTAAAGACTCACATTTCTCTTTGGTTTTTTTTAGGCTCAAAGCTCAATAAATCAGGCAGGAATTAGATATGTAAAAATCTTTCTGTGAAAAAAAATGTAGTCGCGTCCGAGCCTATAAAGTGTGGAGTCTGTAGGATTTACTGAAGTAGAGCTGCAGGGCCATAGTGCCTTTGCTCTGGCCGATCTCGTCAGATTTCGAAGCTAAGCAGGAAGGGCCTGGTCCGTACTTGGATGGGAGACCGTTTGGGAAACACCAGGAAGCCTGGGTGAATGTAGTGTGAGTGAGTGGTTGGTGGTGGTCGTAAGGGCCAATGGCACAGACACCAGTAGCCTCACTTCCGTCAGTCTACCCCAGGGCAGCTATGGCTACAACAGCAGCTTACCACCACTGAGTATTGAGTGAATAAATAATGACGACAGTGTAGCGCTTTGAGAAACTTGGTAATACTGGGCATGTAAAGAGCAATAGTGTAAGGCATTATTATTATTATTATTATTATTATTATTATTATAGATACTGTGGCAAGAGTGGAATGAAGGTTTAGTAACTTTGTCTGCACATGCATCCTGTTTATATTTGTCTGTGCCCCGCTGACAAAGGAAATGACCATATATGGATTACAGCGAATGGGGGTTAATACCTGGAGCTGCTGCACAGATCCGTCTGAAAGTCTCAGCTGCATCAGCACCGATGGCTGCAGGGCTCTGGACAATGACCTGAACACAAGTCACATGACCAGAAAAAACAAAGTCACATGACCAGAATAAACAAAGTCACATGACCAGAAAAAACAAAGTCACATGACCAGAAAAAACAAAGTCACACGACCAGACTTTCGACTTGAGTCATGTGTCTCATGCCTGTCCTGTGTCTGAATGTCGAGAGAGAAAGTTGTACCCTCAAATTATGCCACAATGTATTCTGAAAAGTAGTGGTCACAGGACAAAGGCCACAATGCACTGGGAGAGTGGGCGGAGTCAAACAGAGACAGGTCTTTGAACTAAACACAATAGAATGAATGAAAATAGCTGTTTTAATTGTGTGTTTTTTTATAAATAAACACTTCAATATAAATGGTTACGGTGAAAAGTTTCTAACGTTACAGAATATTTACTCAAGTACGATAACAAGACTCAAGAACTCTTTATCAAACTCATGAACATAATAACCTGTTCCAACCATTTGCACTACTCTAATGTACTATGTGGTCTGTCCACACTCAGATCTGCTGCTAACACTTCATGCACATCTGTGAACACATTCACACTGTTGTTCTGTGTCAAGCTGCATGTCATTTTAAAGCTTGGGGAATTCAATCGCTGAGTTCATTTTAACCTCCGCAAACGTGTTTTTGACCACAGTAAGCTAATGCTAGCGGCAGCATGCTAATGCTAGCGGCAGCATGCTAATGTAAACGTCAACTAATCAAAGCTGGGGCAGAAATTATGATTGGATCGCCTAATAAAATAAAATACCCACTGATGGAGTGGCCAAGTGTTTGTATTTTAGCTCATGAAATGCAGTTAAAGAATAGAACTGATATTATAATTGTAAAGCACAAGTTGTAGTGATCAGATCACTTTATGTGAGTTAATGTAACCTAAATAGTCATATCCCCAAGGATAATTAGCAGAAAAGTCCAGTGATCCTTGTGTAATGTTTTCCCATTAGTTTATGAATATTTATAGTTAATCATTGATCTAACATCTCATTTGCAAGAAAAGATAAGACTTTACTGATCTGACAATCCCTTATTCTCGTAGAGAAAGCCACTTTTAAGAAAGTCTCTTAGTATCGGTTAATATGGGATATTGGCAGCTGCTCAAACTCAAAAGCTGGATTGGTGCATTTCTCGACCTAAGACCTTGAAAGAGGTGAACATGGAGTGAGACTCACCCGGTGGAAATGGCCACGTCCACTCTCCACCTGAACTCCTGCAGCGAGGGCAGACGCGGGTCGCTCTGAGCCGCTGCCGCCTCCAGCGCCACTCGACTGGAACACCAACATTCACCAGTGAATAACCAGAGGGATTACAGGAACTAAATAACAACTGTGTGAGAGCGGCACTTTTACTGACCGACTCCCGAAGACCACGCTGCAGAAGTCCGAGATGAACTCCTCTGGAATCCTGACATAAGCAAAAAGGACCATCAGTGGTTTGTTTGTAACGACAGCAGCGTTTTATTATAACAACAAGGATCTTACTTTAAATCCCTGAGGTCGTCTTTAAAAACCTGCAAGAACAAAACCAAAGTAAGAGGTCACTTTTATACCCTACTTTCTACTAGTCAAATATTACACTGTTAGCCTGTTCGCTAGCATTTAGCCTCAAACATCGCAAATTATGAATAGCCTAATCCAGATGTTTTCAGCTGTTGTCCACATTTGAGGATTTTACTTTCAATAAGAATTAGTGTGTAAGTGTCCTCTGAGCTAAATGCTACATCACATTTAGAGAAGTTTCTGCTTCACTGAATACGTAGGGTCATATACACATCTAAAGGTCACTAAAAGTCATCTTATGTTATGTTAATGATAAGGAAAGTACAGAAATTATATAAATGCCACGAAAAGGACAAAACATACCACGCCATACTTTAGTATAGGGACTGGCTGTTTATTTGTATGGGGAGAAGACATTGGCTGCAGAGGAGGCATTTGTAGGAACAGGCTCAGAACTAACTAGGGCTGACTATCGTTACATTTTTTTTCCGATACCAGTACTTTAACTTGGTTTTTGACACTTGTTGGAGCTATTGTATACTTTGTTTAATTTAGGCTTAGCTTAGTCATAACCTAATTTCTTTCCTTTATTGCTAAAGTTAATTTGCTTTTGCATTTATGCTTATTTTTTTCTTGTTTGTTATTTCCGCTAGTTTAGATTATTATTGACGTGATTGTTTATTGGTCACTGCCCCTTATTGATATTTACATAAGTAGGTCACGGTGGGTGGGACTTCAGGCTGCGAGGGCTCATATTTTTTTAGTTTTTATGATCGACAGAGAGGCTGCAAAAATGCATCACCTAAAATAAACCACCTCAAAAGGCATTTTTCCAGCATGGACATTGCTTGATTTGATTTCTCTAAGACCTATTTGTTTGGTTTAAGTTTTATGGACAAATAGCCACTACAATGCTGATACCTGAACTTAGGGCTGTCACTTGTCGTTCAATAAATGACAGATAAACAAAATGTATTAGCATTTTTACATCACATTTTTCTACTGTACTGGTTTATTCTTCACCCTAGCAGGTAGTGTTCATGTTTTAGAATTCTATTTCAGTTGGAGGGCAGGTGCTGATACAACTCTATTGAAGAGAAACAGTACGGTGGCACAGCGGTTAGCTCTCGGGCTTCACAGCTAGCAGCAGGTCCCGGGTTCGATTCCCACCTGGACGGGGCCTTTCTGTGTGGAGTTTGCATGTTCTCCCTGTGTCTGCGTAGGTTTCCTCCGGGTACTCTGGTTTCCCCGTTCCAAGAAGAAAATGTCCAAATGTTTTTCCTGATCATTATTTGACAGTGATTGGATTCACAAACCTCACATACACTGTGGTTCTAAGATGAAAAAAGAATGATATGATGAAGGCTATGCCGAAACGTAATCATACTGATTAAGAATTGGACATCGGCTACTTAAATGTGCGATGCCGTTTTTTTAATTTATAGATTCACAAACCTGTCACATTATTCGTGTTTCCGAAACGATACTTCCTTCCCCCTCTGTGAGGCCACGCCCCCTTTTATGACACAACGGCGTTTGTATAGGATATTTTAAGTAATTCTCAAACACAGCTTTAAGCATTAAAAGGTCTTCAATAACATTGTTTACTTTAATATTTTCATGGGTTAAGGTTAAGGTATACTTTATTGACTCAATATATTTCCTCATGAACTTTTCATTCATGTAAATATGTAAAGCTATTCATGAAACAAGGTGAAAAAAGTAAATGACATGAATGAAAGAACAATGTTATTAATATTATTTTATCTATTTTAAATTGAGTTGCCTTGTGTACGAAATACACAGCATAAATTGCCTTGCCTTAAATGCGTTTCATTTATTTGAGGTGCTCTCCCTGGACCAACAGCATCTAAACTTGGGTCTAAAGATAAATCTTTTTTTATGTTTGCTGCTTTCGATTCTTTATTATATTTATTAAAGTCTTTGATGCCAATAGAACATACATGATTTTTCGTTTAACGGTACCCAGCCCTAGAGCTAACAGCATTTCTGGGATTTCTGTTTGACAGAACATCTGCACAGCGCCCCCCACTGTTCACAGAATGTGCAGTTTTAAGCTTTTAAACCGAACAAAACACAATGGACAAATGTACTGTTTAGTTTGGAGCCGTTACAGAAATATAATGGTGTTGAAAGTATTAACAGTAAGTATTTTCAAATGTAGCGGAGTAAAAGTTCTCAACACAAACACGACTTATGTCCAGATCCTCAGAAACTCTGGGACGACTGCACTTTGTTACTGAAAGCTCTGGTCCTCACCTCCTGTTTGAGTGACGCCATGGGGACGCGGACAGCCTCCGACAGCAGGCGGTACATGGCGGCCACGATGTGGCTGAGTTTTTCTGGAGGAATGGTGCAGTTTTCCGCCACAGACTTCAGTGCGTCTCTGCTGTCCTTCCCCTCCAGCGCCCCAACTACCGCTACCCGCACAAAAACCATTAGTCACAACGGCCATAAACGGGAAACAAGGTTTAACATGGAACAGAGATGGGCAAAGTCATCCACATCATTACTCCGGGATTTATGTAGTAGAATATGTACGTATGTCATTTATTAAGATACACAAACATGACATCAAACAGACGAGTGAGGGAAATTTTGGATTCTGATTAGTGTCTGAGAGTAAAGTGATTATTACTTATGTTGTGTCATATGCAATCTATCATCTATACGTCACACCCAAAGCGCTTCACACATGAAAGGGAGGGGGGTTCATTCACTCCATGCTGATGGTGATATGCTACATTTGTAGCCACAGTTTCCCCTGGGGCAGACTGACAGAAGTGAGACTGCACCAACAACCACTCTGACTGTTTTACAATCACTCTGACCACCAACAACCACTCACACATAGGCATTGGGTAAAGTGTGTTGCCCAAGGACACAACTGCAGGAGCCGGGACCTTTCGATCATGAGATGACCCGCTCTACCACCGGCGCCATTGTCGCAGAACAGGAGTTTAGAAGTCTCTATATCCTTTGCCGAGGCGCTGGTTTTGTAGAAGAGTCTAAAACTCTTCTTCAGGAGCAGATCAACGGAGCTCAAAGCAAATTCGCATTATTTCATGACACTGGGATGATTGTTTTTGTTCCCTTGGTATTTCACGTGCTACTGGCAAAAGCTTTGGTCCTACATAATAAAACAGCGCTGTGTATTTGCATGGGCAAGTGTGAGGGCTGGCCAGCAGGGGGCAGGTGAGACAAGGATGTCTCTCATAGAGGATTAGTTTAGAAACAAGACATATTTTATATACTTTGGGCTTTTTTTAATTGTCCATTAAAAATATTTAGATAAATATATAAAATTAAGATTTTTTTTAAAGGCAACAAATAATCGTTTGAATAATCGTTATTTCAATTATTACTAAGCTAAGGTAATCGTGATTTTTCTTTGTTTTTTCCTATAATCGAGCAGCCCTAACCACAGAGTACAGGAAAGTAAGAATATCGTTCAAAAGTTCATTTATTTCTTTAATTCAGCTAAAAATGTGAAAGTACTGTACACGGACATGAAACGTGCACATACTGTAATCAGTTTGCTTAAACAACTGGGGTGTGCAGGTTGGATTGTGACAGCTGGAAATGAGTTTGGGCTAAATTTCACCATCAGGTACCGGATTTTTCCTGTTCAAACAGTGACATTTTTAGCTTTGGCCCAAACTCGTTTCTAGCTCTCACAATCCCTCCAGCATACCCCAGTTGTCCAAGCCAAAATAGGCATATGCATGTTTCACTTCTATGTACGGCTTTGAACGTTGGCAAAGTGAAGCAGCGGGATTCTTCCTCTAGCTTACATGGTTTAGGTGAAGACAATGCAACAAGGTCTGTTTTTTTTGCTGTGTTTTACAACAAACTCTGTGATGGCAAAAATAGATATACTCTACGACCACACAAACTCTGGTACCCCAGCTTTAAAGCAGTACTAAGTAACGTGTTTACCTTAATAAATCCTTTTCGTAGTCCCTGTGGAGGTAATACAAGTGTTTATGGGATGATTGGAGGGTCTTTCATCTCCCCCTGGTGTCTCTGACCAGAAAACCATGTTTGCAACTTGTCTGCCACCGGTCCGGAGCAAGCAATACACACTAATGAAATCACGAAGAAGAAGCTAACATGCTAACGGACAAAGCTAACTGCGGGCTAGCGTCACTTTAAACAGTATTTACAGCAAAGTTTGAGTGAAAAAAAATATTTCCATTGTATAATTGGATGCACAATAACCCTCTCTCCCTTCGCCTTTCCTGTCGGCGTAGCATTTACTCTCCAAGACAATTAATAAGTTAAAAAATCGTAACTTGCTACGACACCTGCAGTTGCGCTTATGGCCTCTAGGGGGAAGAGTTACTTAGTACTGCTTTAAAGTATAATTATTACAGCCGTGCATTGGGATTTATCAAGCTGGGGTACCTGACTTTTCCTGTTCAAACAGTGAAATTTGTAGTTTTGGCCCAACACTGAAGAATTAGGGCGTTTTTGAAGTTCTTTGCTCGTAATATTGCCTTTTCTGCACCAGTTTACTCATGTTGTTGGGGAGTTAGAATATACGTTTTTAATATACAGTGAAATAAATAAATAAATCAAAAATCTCTACCTTTCAACAACTTTCTAAACGTGTCGTGATCCACATCCTTCAGGTTTTTGGACATCGACTCGATTTCAGCAGGAATTCTGCCTCCCAGGAAACTCTGCTCTTTCGCGTGGCTCGTCGACATGATCAGCCACGAATAAAAATCTGATTTATGACCGAAAAAACATGAGAAAATAAGAAATTCAGCTGAATGTCGAGTGAGAATCGACGCAAAGATCACGGTAGTGTCATTTCCGTGTGTTTGTCATGTGACTGTTGTTGCCTTCACGTACCCCGGAGATGGTGCGTGTGGTTGGTCCAGTACTGCATCATTTTGTTTATGTATTAAGTTATAAAGAATATATTGAGATAAAGCGTCTCAAGCAAGACAAAACATTTTTTGAACATTTTCCCTTGTAATCAAGCAAATGAGTGAGGCATAAGAACAAAAAATAAGAACAAAATAAACCATGAAGTCCAATCCTATTTGGATCCTTTGATTTGCCATTTTCTCACAGAAATGTGTCTCTCATTTTGAAAATAAAGCTATAATATATAATTTGTAATTCACTAAGCAGCAGGTTTATGACAGTATGGTATATGGCGATGTTGGATTTTACGTTTTCCGAGATAACTTGAATGCCGCATTAATACCTGTGCCCTGCTGTGATTGGTCAATGGGGTCAGAGTCGACCAATCGCATTTCAGAATCCCTCATGCGTCATCTGTTGCTGAACGAGCTTCACCTTCGCACTGAGCCACGGCAGATTCATCCTCGTCACAAAACATCGGATTTACGAGTGAAAATGGCCACGAAGATCACATTTTAATCGCACAAAGGTTAGTGGAAGTGTGTGAGCACCATTTGAGCGACAGAGCGAACTCGTTGGTCAGATATTTGGCCCGATGTCGACGCGGGGAAAGCGGTACGTGGCCGTGTTTTGTGTCGTGGCTCGGAGCTAATGGCGCTAGCTGCTCTACATCTGCGCCATTGACAGGACTAGCTTTAACTTTATGACCGAAATGTTGCGATTTTTAGTCTTTAGATCTGACATATTTTTCTGCAAGTAGGTGAAATAAACCATTGGAAGTATATTCGCTCGATTATTTTTTTTAACGGAGCAACAACAGAGCGGGCAAAGTTATGTCAGCAGAGTAAACATGGAAAACAAGTAGCTTGATTTCGCTGTTTTAGTCAATAGTTACCGTGGATGATGGTTGTAGTTGTTGCTGTTATCCATATTGGGTTGATCTCGGTCAGCGGATATTCTGACTAAAACCCGCGTCAGAAGTTGCATGTTTAGTTACGTAACCTCCTCGTGTCGGTTCAGTCAGACGTGGAAACTGGAGCCAGCTCTAAGTCACTGTTGCTTCATAATGTCTCTGTCAAAGTAGATGTCTTAATCCAAATCGTAAAAAAAAAACAAATCGTTTACGACGACCGCGCTGACGTACATTTATTGCTTGTAATATTCAATAATGGAAAGCTGCAGACCCGGAGCCGAGACAAATCTACCGTGAAAAGCGAATCCACCGTGATAGTGCGCCCTCTGCTGGTAAAGACAGATATACGACGGTATTTAACTTGGGATTGTTTTGAGTAATTTAGAATGTGTTGACCTGTAACTGAGTTTAGGCTACATGTACTATTATTTGGGTTATTTTATGAAATTAAAACGGTATGTTTTACTCCTTTCATTGTATTTTGTTGGACAGAGCCTTCATTTGTTCATTTGTTCATTTGTTCAATAAGGGACAGAGACAATATTTTGGAACAAAATCAAATTTTTATTGTGGTAACAGGCCATTGCTGTAATCAGTAAAGAAAGAGAAATCATAGGGTTAATAATGTTAGCTTGCAGATGCAATAACACAGTAAAAAATAACATTTGTACCGTCAGGGTCTTCCCTGTTTCCTAAATTCAGCAGCATCTTTCTGTCAACTTCACTAAAACAAAAGATCAACACTGATGTCAATAATGTGTAAAAATCAAATGTTGTAATTCTGGGCTAATAATGATAATAATAATAATACTACGGTCAAAACTAGTCTGGAATGACATATACATGCAACAATGTGCCATTAATAGCTAATGGTGCAATAACGTTTTAAAAACATTTTATTTGTCCTTTATTTATCCAGGATACAACTCGTTGAGATTACAAATCTCAAGAGTGTCCTGGCCAAGATTCTTTAAAATTAAAATATGAAATAATTTGCCACAGAAAGTAAATCTTATCTTTATCAAACAACAGAAGCATATACGAATTCAAAATTGGTTCATAAGAAATCAAAAAATGAAATAAGTCTCACGTTCATTGAGTTGATCAAATCAATCTTCCCAAGACCTAATACCGTCATACATCCGTCTTTACCGTGAAGCGAATCCACCGTGATAGTGCGCCCTCTGCGCACTATCACGGTGGATTCGCTTCACGGTATTTCTGTCTCGGCTCCGGGTCTGCAGCTTTCCCCTACTCGTAATATTCGTAGTAAAACCTCACAATATCCTTAATCAATACGTTTTCCATCTGAATGAGAACACATTCTTCGGTCGAAATGCCAGATTATCCAGCTTTTTTCATTCTGATGCTTATACTGGGGTTTGATCTACCGATATCCGATATTAGGGGGATCGCCGGGTCGTCACGTCCGAGGCACTGGTGAGCAACGCAAATGTGTCAAAGAGATAATAATAGTTCCATGGTGGATCAAAACATCGTTCACAAACGGAGCATTGCTGCGAAAGATCTGTGATTTAAATAAACGGCTCTTCAAGCTCGGAAAAATCAGCTATTTGCCCACCAGTCACCAAAACAACCAGTGAAAATCACGGAAATAAACAACAGTGATCCTCCCTATTAAGTGATACCAATAGACTTTCTTAAAAGTGACTTGCTGTGTGTGGAAAAAGTGGTCCTCTTTTCTTCTTGTGAGATCCGGCTCCTGTGGATGCGGATGAAATGAATATGAACAAGACAGCCTTTTATATTAATACGCATACACATAATCAGAGGTTACATTAACCGAAAATTCTCCGTCATTTACGGAATATTTTTAGCTTTGACGAAAAATTTTGATGGCCGATTGAAAATCAAGCCGCAATTAAAATAAATGACAGCGCTGCTCTTTTCTGACCACGGGGGTCTCTTAAAGCAGTTTAACAACGAGTGGTTTCGCTTTGCTTTTCGCACAGCAAACTGAACAGCTTTTAGTCAAATTTAGTGCCGCTATTGAGCTACATAGAGCTAACTGAGAGCGCATGGATTTGGATAAATGCTATAGACGAAGGACCGAGAGAGGATAGAGAGAGAGGAGGCGTGGAGAGCATGTGGATCGGGAGGCGCATATAGTGCAGCGATGCAAGCTGCTAAATTTTGTCCCGTTCACCCGCTGTTTCATTAACATTAGGGTTAATTGACAAAATGCAAAGAATGCGTTCAGATTTTCATTTTTCATTCCATCTTTACAAGTTAGTGTAAAATGTCTTAAGTTTCATTTGGATCCACTGTTTGACCAGTATCATATCTAGTTTCAGCTGCAGTTCTTATTGTGTCTCGCTCCTTAAGTTGAGATGCCTCAAGCCTTCCTACCTTTCCTCCATGTTTGTTTATGCCTTAGTTGTGTTAACAATTTAGTTCTCTCAGTATAACAAATGAAGTTCAGCTTGAAGAGATAACTTTTTATTATAGAGGTTAGAGGTGGGAGAAACAGTGTATTGCTGGTCTATGTTAGAGATTTCATTCAGAAAATTCTTTCTCCTTACAATTTTTATTATTGAAGCTACTAGGGCCAAGATTTTTTTGGTCTACCAAAAGCCAAACCAAAAGGGGGTGTGGCATGGCGCTGACATAACTACAACTTCTCTGACCCAAACTCATAGAATAATATCCCATACTGCACTCATAAGACACAAAACTTTGTGAGCTCATGCTGTAACTACTATCTATACATAGAAGCAGCGTAAACGGTGCATTTATGTGTAAAAAGTCACATTAATCTCAGACTCCAGCTCCCTGCCTCACTTGCAACTGCTGCTGTACCTGTGCTGTCCATACATCCATATAATACAAATAAAGTGGTAGATCCATCATCGTCCCTGTTCTCCAATGTCCTCCAGGCAGGGTTGCCAGTTTGGGCGGTTTTTAAAGCCATTCCGCGGGTGAAAAAAAACTGTCCGCGTTTTTTGCCTTGCTGTAATCAATGTCAAATTGTCTATTTCTATCTTATTTTTGATCAAAATCACTATTTCGAAGGCAAATCCAAGGCTCTGTGAGCTGCTTTTTCAATAAGGAAGGGAGGTAGGGGCGGTTTCTCATCATCGCAGGGGCACATGGGCTCTGTTAACTAGTAAACAACATTGAAAATTCCAGCCGCGCCGTATGTCCACGGGGTTTCCACGATTTTTAGATATTTTTGGGCGGGTTTGGTTGCACAGACCTGGCAACCCTGCCTTCGGGTAACATCTCCGTGTGACACTTGTGTCTGTTTCGCCGTAATGTAAACACGAGCCATGTGCTTTATTGTGAAATGTGCCGCCCGTGGTTCCATGTCATACGTCCTCTCAGGCTGTTGCATTTCTTCCACTTTTGCACGGTGTAATGATGGATCGGTTCCCGTTACACGGAGCTCCATGTATTATTTATCACAGAAAAAGCCAGAATGAAGCGGAACATTTTACACAAACAATCGTCACTCTGTCTGTAAAACTTTGATATATCTGTTATTATAATGAAACATTATTTTTGTACACCTAAACATATCCAAATAAAAAAAAATATTAAGAAAAAACATTTTTTAAACAACTTTTTTGAGCCGATTTTTAAAGCTGAAAAGACACCGATTTGGCGGAATGGCCCATCTACTGTCTGTGATTATTTTATTCATTATGAACGGTACTATCTTTTTAACCCTTACCACACCATGATGTCGTCTGTGCCATCTGAGACAATGTTTTACATTGTTGTGTATCATTTTTAATCAGTAAATGATAGAAACATACTTTTTTTTTGCACCAAAATCTTGAGATTTTCGAACGAACGTGCATCGAGGGTCTGCCATCTTGAAATGCAAGAAACTACCGTATGACGTCGCAGCAAACACTGGCCAATAGTAGCATTCTTTAGCGCCTGCTCCTCCCATAGAGACTGTAGGTCTTTGTTTAACTCCAATGATTTTAGAGCAGCAGATCTTTTCAATGTTTTGCAGTTTGTCAGCAAACCCTTGAACCAGCAAACAAATGAAAAAGTTAAGAGGCTCTCTATGAAACGGCAGTAAAAGTTGCAGAGAATCCTTTTATTTACATAAAAACATAGATTCTCTGCTGACAGCGTTCATCCACGAACCAAGATATTTGTACTTCTTCAACCATTTTGCCATGAATGACACTGCTGCCCAGAGAGGGCGCTGTCTAGCGTCTCAATAACCTTGTCCATGGTTTTTGAGACGTTTAAACATGGCTCTTTGTATGCGCACAGTCAATTCAAGTTGCAGAGACTGCCAGTCGCAGCAGTCTCCATAACTCTCCTCCGGTCAGATAGGACCCTTAAAGAGCACTGAGAACTGCTAAAGGTTCCTGCGGTGGGAAAATTACTTTTGTTTGTGGTCTGTCTACGATATTGGACTCCTTATGTCTCGTTTCTAAAATTGCTCTTCTGCCTGTGTCTCAGAGTGAACGCAATGTCGGACTCGCTGTACGAGAAGTTCCTGGCTCCAGAGGATCCTTTCCCTCTGCTGTCTCAGAGGAGCGCTCTCAGCGATGTGGGGACTCTCGATGGGAGCGACTTTGGCTGCCAGCTGTCCTCCTGCCACAGGACGGACCCCCTGCACCGCCTGCACAGCAACAGGTGAGGCTACACATCATTATGTAGAACCAGTAACTTGTGATGAACAAAGTGAGTCACTGTTGTGTTTGCTGCAGGTGGAACCTGACCTCCTGTGGGACCTCGGTGGCCTCCTCGGAGTGCAGTGAGGAGCTGTTTTCCTCCGTGTCGGTGGGGGACCAGGATGACTGTTACTCTCTGCTGGATGACCAGGAGTTGACGTCTCTGGACTTGTTTCCTGAGGGCAGTGTCTGCAGCGATGTGTCCTCCTCCATCTCCACGTACTGGGACTGGTCCGACAGCGAGTTCGAGTGGCAGGTAGGGCATCCGAGCCAGCCGTCAGTACAGACCATTCAATTGAGTTCACCCTGGCAGAAAATCTCTGTTCACAATCAGGACATTTCTGCCTTTTGTTTTTCAAAAGCCAGTGTTAATTTCGTAGACTAAAATTCTAAATTAATATTAGATTTAGTCGACCACATTTACATGCAATTTTAGTCAACTTAAACCCGACTATAATTGAAACAAAAACTAAATCATATTTTTCATTTAAAGACAAACAAATTAAAAACAAATTAAAGTACCATGGGTCACAGCGGTTAGCGCTTCTGTGATGAATGAGAGGGTGTGAGTGCGTGAGTGTGGGACAACAGATGAAAATTAGCTACAACCCTGTGTTGTGTGTTAATTCATATGCATTGCCCCTACCAAATAAACCAATCAACAAAAAATACTAAAACTGACTAAAATGTTGACTCTTCCGTTAATAAGAACTGATTTTTGTGTTGTGTCCAGTATTGGGCTATTGAAATGGTATTAAAAAGCATTGTATTTTCCTTGCTGGTGCCGGTAGAAACCTGTTATCCATTTTTGACTTAAAACTCTGTCGTGCAGCTGCCGGGAAGTGACATCGCCAGTGGCAGCGACGTGCTCTCGGACATCATCCCGAGCGTGCCCAGTTCCCCGTGTCTGTTCACCAAGAGGAAACCCAAATCTCAGACCCACCGCAACCTGGACGAGCTGCCGTGGACCGCCATGACCAACGACGAGCAGGTAGCGCCTCCATACCACTCAAAATATGCAGGGTCCTCTCTTAAATCTAGAAGTCTTTGGAAACAGTGACATTGCTCGCCCTTTTTTTTTACACTAGAGGTTTATAAGAAATGCAACAGATATGGTCCAAAGCATATTTAGTTGCATGTTCCCACACAATCATTAACCTGTTGTCTCTCG
This sequence comes from Gobius niger, assembly GCF_951799975.1. Classification (NCBI taxonomy): domain Eukaryota; kingdom Metazoa; phylum Chordata; class Actinopteri; order Gobiiformes; family Gobiidae; genus Gobius; species Gobius niger. Next base: position 6,145,683 of record NC_136856.1, read on the forward strand.
TGGTTTCGCAGGTGGAGTACATCGAGTACCTGAGCCGTAAAGTGAGCACAGAGATGGGGCTGAGGGAGCAGCTGGACATCATCAAGATAATCGACCCCTGCGCCCAGATCTCGCCCACAGACAGCGAGTTCATCATCGAGCTCAACTGTTTGACAGATGACAAGCTCAAACAGGTGAGGGTTTGTCCCCCGTCTCTTACACACCTGCGTGTTTAAGTTCATCAGCTTTTCTCACATTCAGCTCTTTGCACTCCTCAGGTTCGCAGCTACATCCGCGAGCATAGCCCCCGACAGAGAGTGAGCGGCACGAGGGACCGGGACGGCTGGAAAAGGAGCTCGCACAGCTCCCACAGCACGGGGGCCCACAGCGCTCACAGCAACGGGGCCCCGAGCAGTTTACACAGTGCCGGGGCTCCCAGCAGCAACGCCAGCATCATCAGCTCAGCCAGCTCCTCGACGGGGTCCACCGCGTCCAACTCTGTCGCAGGTACTACAACTTCTACTGCTATTGATACTACTACTACTGCTACTACTCCTTACTGTTTTTTATTGTTTTTCAATCAATCCAAAGTAACTTATATATAATGAAGCTAGGGCTGCAAGGTTTATTGATACAGTGTTCTTACCAGCGCATTTGAGCATAGGGGGCCCGGGGTCGATTTCTCTTTTCCTTTTTTATTATTTTTGTGGACGCGCGCACCACAAAATAATAACCTGTGCGAAACACTGTCATTGAACATATCTGTGCGAACTGGAAGTACAGCCCTGCTGTCCCTGCAACTTTACACAAATCATCATGGAGACTCTCGGGGACGTTTGGATGCAGGAGTTTTGTGCAAAGTTTAGCCGGAAGAGGTTGTTTCAGAACGAACTGTTTAAATAGAAAGGACACTGCAGTGTTATGAAAACAGCAAAATCCCACAGACCTGACACTGATGCGCCATGTGGTAAGAAATATTCTTTCTCGCTTAAGCAAAGCTCACCTGAGAGTAAGCACTCGCATCACAAATGAATAAAAGGCTTGTTGTCTCCATTCAGTGTTCATTAGCTATTCATAATTTCATAAACGATAAAATAGGTGGTATTACAAACCAAAGATCTGAGAAAATGCTTGGTAAATGTTTTTGTGTTTTCTTTTTTCCTTTTTTATTATTTTAACGACCATAAACGATAAAATAGGTGGTATTACGAACCAACCAAAGGACTTCAACCTACTCCTTTTGAGTGCGCAAATGCTGTCCTTTTTTCCCGTGAAAACATCTGTTGTCTTTACCTTGTTTGCTGCTCAAGTAAACTACTAAACATACAAATATGTTTATAAAGGTCGGAGAGTTTGTCTTGAAGCTAAAGGCTAACATTAATTTCATGCATTATGGAATTTGGAATAGTGTCTAGTTATAGTTATATGCTATATAACTTATCTGCATTAAAAACAAACAATTATGTTATAGCATGTTAGCTTTTAGCTTCAGATGTCTCCTGAACTCGTTTCATCCTACATCAGGTTTTGAACACAAACACCACAGAATCTCCATAGGATATGAATACAGACGGGAAGTACTGGCGATCCCAGCTTCAGGTCAGGAACCAGCGTAGCCACATCATGCCAACAACATCAACAAGCCAATTTGAGCAAGATTATGTTCTTTGACATTCTAAAAGTCACATGTCTTCCTTCACTCATGAAATACAAAAATTGAATCGTAGGCGCAATATTTGTTGGACAAATTTTTTTGGGTCAAAATCGTGCGGCCCTAAATGAAACTCTAGACATTCCTCACCAGGTGGTCAGAAGCACCACAGTGAAACAGAACAGGTCCAAGAGTGTATCCTCGCGGGACACCCACTGAGCTGAATGACCGTTTTAACAATGTTAAAATGTTGTTGTGTGTTAAGGAGGCCCAGCGTCGGCCTGCAGTGGGAGCAGCGTGAACCTGAGCCGAGCACACAGCGACGGGAACCTGTCCAGTGCCGCCGAGCGCATACGAGACTCCAAGGTCAGATTCAAAGCTTTATATGAAGAGAAGTGTGTTCACTCTTTTGTTTCACTTTTAAAGGGGGCCAAATCCACTTCATTTGAGTAGATAACTTTTTTTCAAATGTTGTTCCGATGTCTAAAACAGACCTGGAGTTTGAGTCTTGTGTAAAGCCCTTTTCCACCGTTAAACAAAATAAAACCAGACCGGGAAACTTGTATGACATTAAAAGTCATAATTAATATTATATTGACTGAAATTCTACACACTTCTTTTGCTCAAATGTTTCCCGTTGAGTCAAATCAAAATTTCCCGTCATTCCTCCGTTTCACGGACTGTTTGCAGATCTGAAGATTTTTTTAAATTATTATTATTATTAATTAACCTTTTAACCCCAGTTTGGCTTTACCCAAATCTAAAAGCTTCTTGAAAAAACAAAAACGAGGACAAAAACAAAAAACTTAAAGTGACATCAACGCTGCCATAATGGGAGCAAAAGGATTTGTTTAGATAAGTTTTGTAGGTCTTGGCTTTCAAATGAGGCATTACACTGGCCTATAGGCTGTAACCTTTTAGATTTGGGTAAATCTGAACTGGAGAAAATGCTTGGTTATGGCCGGGGATAAAGAAATTAAACGTACGTTAATTGTTTTTTGTAGATATTTGGTTTTGATCTCAAACAAATCTTACACTTTATTGGATAGAAAATTCAATATTGTTTCAATTAAAAGAAAAATGAAGTAGATTGGGTGGTTGTAGTGAAATGTTTTTTACTCTGCAATGAATATTAGAACAGCCCCTGGAGAAGATTCAAAGATCATTCAAAGATGCGTGGCTGGCTCTAAACACAGCTCCAGGTCTGTTTTGAGAGAACAACATTGTAACATGGTAAAAAGCTGAGAAAAGTCGATTGAGCATAATACTCACCTTTTAAAGTTGATCTGCTGCTGCCTGTGCCCCCCTGTTCTCCCCCTGACTGACCCGAGAGCCTCTTTAACCCGGATGCCCTTCCGCCTGTGTCTGCAGAAGCGCTCGAAGCAGAGGAAGCTGCAGCAGAAGGCGCTGCGGAAGCGGCAGCTGAAGGAGCAGCGTCAGGCGCGGAAGGAGCGTCTGAGCGGCCTCTTCCTGAACGAGGAGGTGCTGTCGCTGCGCGTCACCGACGACGACCACGCCGACGACCTCGACATACTCATGTGACCCATGTGAACCAATCAGTGCTCCCGCTAGGCCCAGCCCCGCCCCCGAATACGCGCCTCACACTCTCGCTACGCGGTTTGACAAATGCAGCTGCATTTGCATCAATTGGTTTTGAAGTTTGGCAAAAGTAACAAGTGACGGAGGCTCCACTTTTCACAATTAGAAGCCTGAGACGGTTACATAGACGGTTTATCCGCTCGCTCTGGGTGGTTTTTGATCTTTATGCACTGTAATCCCATCCATCACACGTCTTCGAGTCCAAAAATACCTATCCCGATGTGCAGCTTTAACATCGCTGCCAATTACTCACTAAAACATGTTGCTCTAACTCTTGCATTAACAGTACCTATGATATTACAGGTTAAAACGGCAGCTTATCCCAACGAGATAATAATGTGGTCAACAAAAAACAATAACAGAAGAAGCTTGCACCTCGAGTCAAACCGTTCACCAAGGGTCTCCAACCTCTCGAGCTACAAAAACGTCAGAGGGCTACTTCTGCTTCAAAGAGTAAAATGGGACTTTGGGGCAGTTCAACCAGGAGAATTAGTCGCCAAGATGAAATTTCTAAGAAAATCACTCAGTTTGCTTTTGACCTGAGGGGGGCTAACCACCATTTAATAGCTCAAGCTAAAGGTCAGAGCTAACATTAGCCACTTTTCACTGTGACAGGTAAAATGACTGAAGTTTACTGCAGGAACGGGTTTTATCCTTTGAAACGTGTGCGACGTAAATAAAGCTTTGCGACGAAACATTTTCCAGCTGCTTTTGTCCAACCTGATTGACAATTCCAGCCCGTGTTTTGTAAACCTCGGCTTAGAGGGAGCACTGAATCTCTGCATGTTACTTTTACCGCAATATTTTGAGCTTTTGGGACTTTCTTTGATGAGAATAACACCTAAAGCTGTAAATAAATATTTGGAAACTGAGGGTGAACTGTAAAAGGCCACTTATTTTGGTCTTATTCTCCTGCGTTATTTAAGTTTCCATTAAAACCCCTTTTGTTCGTCTCCTAAAGCTAGTATTTTTGTTGTTTTCTGAAGCCGCCGTCTGCGTGTCTGCTGCGGCTTTTGTTCATGTCAGAAATTAATTAGTAGAAAACCTTCTTTGTGTTAAAATTGATTTGTAAATAAATTGTAACAAGAATAAAGTGGGAAAGCCGTTCTGTGCCGTTTGTTTTACCATATTCTGTGTCTGAGCCGTGGCTTCAGCTGCAGCTACTGAAGAGTTTGGGTGTGACGGAGTAAGGGCGCACTCACACTTGTCCATCCGAACCGCGCCCAAGCGCTGGGAAGCCCCTTCAGCACGGTTCGTTTGTGTAGTGTGAGTACAATCAAACCATGCCCAAATCGGACTCGGTTCCGGACTTTGGCCCGCTTAGAGGAGGTGGGCCAGAGCGCGGCTCGGTTGCTTGTGTTTGCGCACACGCTAAATCTACTACAGCTGTGGTTCCCAACCTGAGGGGCGCCTGGGAATGCAGGGGGGGCCCAGATCTTGGGTCAGGTCATGAATTACATCATATTAAACATTTGTGGGGGCCACAGTTTTGGACTGGGGGGGCATGGCCCGACTACAAGACACTTCACCCACCTTGCCTCTGTCTGCACACTGATGTATGAATGAGAGTGTGCATGGGTGACTGGTTCCTTGATGTAAAGCACTTTGAGGGCCTAAAGCAGGTAGAAAGACACAATATAAATGTGACCATTTACTGATTCACAACCAAGAGTTTTTGAAGCTGCAAAGATATTTTTCCTGTTATTCCAATTCTTTTATTATTCTTATTTCATCATGGCGACGTTTAAACAAGCAGCAACTTCGCTCTGTTGGTACAGCAGTGTTTTGCTTTTTTCCCCCTTTTCTGTTACATTAATTTGTGCATTTTGTGCTCCACGTTGTTTTACTGGATACTATTGTAAGTTTTTGCTGTGTTTTTGTGAGGTTTAGTGGATTATTTTACTGCAGAGTCCTTAATGGTCCTGAAGAAAGCAACTTTTTAAAAGTAAAGCTAGCTTATGAGCTAAAGACATTTCAAACCTACACATTTCTTCTTCTGAAACACAAGCAAGGAGGTATCTGGGCAAGACTCACAGCTAAGCCACACATGCCTTCTATTATTCTGGCTAATGGGAGTTCACTAGAGAATAAAACCAATGAACTTCTAAGCTCATCTCAGGAGACTGAAGGCAGGATTCCAGTTTCTCCAAAAACGTGTCAATTTGTGTGTAAAACAAGTTACTTTGGTTTTATAATCTAGCTAATATGACAATTCACTGTTGCATAATCAAGCTTTCTTCCGAACTCGTGTTCCTTTAAAAAGATCCTGTTTCTTCACGGTCACTCCCTCTGTGGATGAGGGCAGAGCTGTGTCAGTAGGTTCGTTCGAGATGCCACTAGGTGTGTTCGAGATGAGCCAGACGGACGCAGTTTTGACAGCCGACTGCAGACTCTCGGTGCCTGTCAGATTTCTGTCCGACTTGCTCCTGACAGACTCTGATGTCACGGGCACGTGGGGCACGGAAAGATCGTGAGACCCCAACGAGAGCAGCCGACTTGATCAGCCGCTGCATCTCTCCAGAGGCAACTGCAGCGGCTCCACGGCCCCGTGCATGACGGGAAAACGCCCACCTATCCGCGGCTCACGCAGGTGATTGGATACGAGTCTGCTGTGATCAAAAACGTGCTCCTCGCCCCCTCCTCTCTCCTCTTTAGATCTGAACAAATAAACTATGACTGAAACTATTAAAGTTATGCATCGCCCCTAAAACAGAGCTCATGTTTGATGCTCTTACAGAACAAACTCATGATTTAAAAGGATGTATTTTATCTCACAAACTTGAACAAACAAATGGGAAAGTTTTCTCTGATGAAGAATGATGTCTCTGGAGTGAAGGAAACAGAGCAGGAGGTGAATGACTTTTATTTAGGATAAACTTTAAATGAACGCGATATCTGAACGAGACTGCGTGATCTGAGGCCAGTCTTGCTGTTCTCTGCATGTGGAGCGGTCGGATGGACTTCAGACTTTTTTCTCCGCCCCCGTTGCGCCGGCTACTCTCGCCGATCATCTAGGCGAGCCGCAACGGCATCTTAAACACACCTATCAGCGTGAACCTGGCCCCCCATCATACTCAAATTTAAATGAAAAATATGCCAATCGTGTGTGCTACGTTTGTCAAGTGATTGTATGTGGTTGTGCAGATTCCCCACTTGAAAGGGTGCGTCTCTAAAGAAGAAGGACAGGACTTCACTCTTTCCTTTCTCTGTTGCTTTTATTTCTCTTCAGCAACAGCAGCGGCAGGTGAAAAACCTCAAAATAAAAGAACAGAAATACAACGTAAATCCACCAGTATTTGTTAACATAAGTCGCACATCTGTGGTTAAACTTATTTCAATTTCTTTTTCTACTTTCCAATCATTATAATTTGATTTAGCTCTTGTCAACAAATATAATACAATTGTTTAGTTATTTAACTGGCTGGTTGTAAAATAACAATAGGCAATAGTCAAAGACCTAATTTCATTGTCCATACACAGTCCATCTCATTTCCCGTTCCTCATGCCTATTCATAGTGTGGGCGTGGCATACGCCGCGTGTGGATAGTACTGCTTTCCGGAGCTCCGCCCAACAGAGTGCAGGCACACACAGCCACGCACACACAGCCACACTACGGGTCCGAGAGCAGTTTCGTGAGTCGCTTACCGGCTGTTCTTCCGTTGTTTAGAGAGCGCCTGCTCAGCTTTTGGGCTCGGGTTTGGTCCGGTCTTTTGCTCGCGCAGCTTGCGCCAATGAGCCGACTTTCCTTGTCCCACCCGGCTTCTCCGTGCTGTCAGCTGCACGGTATTAACTACTTCCGTTGCGCGAGCCCACGGACATGTTTGTACCCTCCTCCGCGGGGGTTAAGAGGTGGAGGTAACACGCGGGGCGGTTCAACAGAACACCTCCCACTCGAGCTGACCTCGGTGAGCCGTTGGGAAGGTCGTTGGACCATGACCACTGTGAACTGCATCCGTTAGTGTTGCTCCTCAACTGGAAGGAGAACAACCAACCGCCTTACATCTCTGTGCAGCGTTGCGGACGGGGTACCTCCTATGGCTCTGGTTGGAGACTGTCTGGGCTCCGGTTTCGGTACTGGAACACAGGAGCTGGTTATAACCCTCACATGCACATCCCGCACCACACCTTTAGAGTCAGGGTTCGTCTGTATGACCCGTCCAAGTTTAAAATGGCCTCTGATTGCGTTTTGGTCACACAGCCAAACGATATCACCCACCTCCACGTTCCTTTGGGAGGTGTGCCACTTGTTTCTGACGAATAGGTTGGGTCCCGCTAGTTGGCTCCAGGATGTCCAGAATTTGCTGACCATGCTCTGCATTTCGCGCAATCTTCTGTAGGGGTAAGTGTCAAAATCGAATGTCTTTGTATCCCCACTGGGAGAGGTACGTCCAAGCAAAAGTGAATTTGGCGTAAGGTATTGGATTGTATCCTCACAGCTTTGCACTCTGGCATCTATTGGACGTTCATTGGACAGGTTCCCGGCTAGTTGCAGCACTGTTTGCAACTCGCTGTACGTGAGACTGGTTTCCCTGCCCAGGCTTTGGAGTGCCTTTTTGACTATACGAACAGCAGCTTCTGCAGCCCCATTGCGATGAGGCGAGTCTGCTGGCTGGATTGTCCACTCCCAGGTAGTGCCATTCTTTGCAGAGACCTCCTCCAACCCACTCTTGTCCTGCCTATCCAGGAACTCGTAGAGTTCCCCCAGCACGGACTTGGCCCCAATGAAATTTGTTCCGGGGTCAGACCAGATTCTTCTCGGGTGTCCTCTGATTGCAGTAAACCTCAGATATGTCATAAGGAAGCTTTCTGTTGATATTGCATTTACGAGGTCGGTGTGGATCGCTCTACTGGCCATACAACTGAAGACAACCCCCCATGCCTTCATTTTTACTCTTTTCTTCACTTCGTCCTTCACTAGATATGGGCCAAAGAGGTCGACTGCTACAAACTCGAATGGTGCTGCTGGGTTGGACCTCTCCTGAGGTAGGCTTCCCATGATTTGTTCACATCTCTTAGCCCTGGACTTCCTGCAGAGGAGGCACTTCTCTACAACTTTTCGGGCGATTCTTTGTCCCTGAACCACCCAGGCCTTTCTCCTCATCTTCAGCAGTGTCGCAGCCACGCCTTCATGACCTTCGCTATGTGCCTCTCGTGCGAGCAGTACTGAAATCCATGCACCGTGTGGCAATAGGGGTACAGCCCTGGCATCGTCATTGAAGCTTTGGATTCTTCCACCACAAAGCAGAAGCCCAGAACCCGGGTCTTTATAGACAACCAAGCGATCTGTTGTGGTAGCAGGGAATGTCACCCCTTCTTGGGCTGCGAGGAAGATGTCTCTCAGAGCGTCTTCCCGCTCTCTGACAGTGATGACACCTTTGTCAGGCACTGCCTCCCACTTTTGTGACTCCAGTCTCTTCACCGAACCAGCAAATTTCTTTCCGGCCCTCCACACCGAGGCAGCACTTTTCACCAGACGAGTCAAACAGCTGAACCGTCCCTCCTCAACCAGGTGTTTGACAGCTGGGCCAGCTGGTGGCCTATGGGGTCTTTGGCTGTCCGAAGTCGTCAACTTTTTCTTTGTTTGGGCCCTGGTTAGCACCAATACGAATGACTTCTTCTGCATCTGGCAAATATTTTCTCTGGCAGCTGCAGCCACCTCTTTTGCCGACATAATTGGCCACTTGTCTTCCTGAAGGTTCAAGAACTGTGGCCCATTTTGCCATTCGGATCCTTCATCCACCTGTCCTGGTCCAGCCCCACGAGTGACGATATCGGCAATGTTGTACGAGCTAGGGATCCACCCCCAGTCCTCCAAGTTGGTGTCACTTTGGATCTCGCCAATCCTGTTTGCAAAGAAGGTTTGGAACCCATAACTTTCTCGATGGATAGCGCCAAGTACAGTCCGACTGTCTAGGAGATGGTACCACCGCTTTATCCCAATCTGAGAATGCTGCACGAAATATTTTTCAGACGGCTTGCGAAGACAGCGCCACAGAGCTCAGCTTTGATTGGGTCCCCCTTGTGATCAAAAGGAGTTAACTTGGCTTTTGCCTCGACTAACCTCACGGTGGTACCTGCCTTGCATGTCCATCGAAGGTAAAGGACTGCCCCATAGGAGCTCTCACTACCGTCTGAAAAGGTGACTGCAATAGGCTTTGCTACAGCATCCAGCGGGGTCAGGGCCCTGGTGAACATGATCTTGCTGAGTTGCACATAATCCTCGAACAGATCGATAGCGTTCTCCCGGAGTTCGTCCGACAGGGCCAAATCCCATGTGTCTTTCACACCTGCATTTTTCGGTTTCGCCTCCTGGAATGCTTTCCGCACCAGAATTGTCCCTTTTTGCTTTATAGGCGCCGTTAGCCCGATTGGGTCATATAGCCCAGCGACTTGACTTAGTAGTTCTCGTCTTGTCAATGGATCTGGTGTTTCAGCCCGTACCTCTTCAAGCAGCAAATCTTGTCCAAGTCTCATCTTCTTCTTCCGTTTTGAGAAGTTTATTCTCACCATGACATGTAATTTGTCCTCCTGCACCTTGTAACCAAGCCCAAGAGCCTTACTGTCTTCTTCTTTCATTTGGTTCGGCAAGATGACAATTCTTGGCGACACCTCCTCTGTCTCTTTCTCTCTCTGTCCAGAGAAGACCCATGGTTTCAGTGCGAATCCGCCAGCTTCCAGGATCAGCTCCACATTTCTGGCTATGGTTTTGAGTCGGTCCAGACTGTTGTGGGACGTCAGGATGTCATCAACGTAGCTATGCATCTGCAGCACTTGACGTTCCTCATTTAGATGGCTAAACTGAGGGAGGTTTGCTGTTTCTCTCATGGCAAGCTGTGCAATACATCCAGCCGGCTTGTCACCGATATTTACCCTGGTGATCGCATACTCCCCCATCTCCTCCTCCTCAGAATCCCTCCACAAGAACCTGTGCAGGTGGACCTCGCGGTCTTCCAACCAAACAGAGTTATACATTTTTCTGATATCTCCCAGGGCAGCATAAGAACCTTGGCGAAACTTGAGTAGGACTCCGCGGATAGGGTTCAGAACGTCAGGGCCTTTCAGCAGGAGATCATTTAGACTCTGACCTCTATATTTTTGACTGCTGTTCCAAACGAGCCTTACCGGTGTTGTGACTGAATGTGGGTTAGGAGCAATTAAGTGGCTTACGTACCAGACCGGTCCATTCCAGCTGAGGAGGTTCTCATCCGACAGTCTTTTTGCAGCGCGGCGATCCACCATTTCGTGGACCTGTGCAGCGTATGCGGCTTTCCACTGGGGATCTTTCGCCAGCTGCTTCTCTGTCCTCAAGAAGGTCGCTTCCACTGCTTTCCTATTATTTGGAAGGGTGGATGGATCTTCGGCCCAGGGATAGCTGGCGTGCCAATGTGGCCTTTCGCTGTGTTCATCAGCACCAGTATACGACAAGCCGCTTTTTACCACCTCCAACTCTCGCTCTTCAGCCAAGGACATGTCTTTACCGCCGGGCTGACAGTTGCCGCAACGACATCCCCCACATTTTGGGTCACAGGCGGCCCCTATGCTTTCCCACTTCCACCACTGATAGAAGTCACGAGTAGTGGTTGTGGTATAGGACTCCCGACCAGCGAGTGAATCACAGATGACCTCGCTGTACTTCACCGCCGCAGTCCTCATGGATCTGGCAAAATGTGTGCGGGAATTGTGGGCCGAAACAGTGGCCTTCTCGAACAGTGCTGGATGTGTTCCCGCCACCGTCTTTCCTAGTGGTCCATCCCACAGCACTAGGTCCCCCACGCTGCGTATTTTCTGGGGAGCCAATCTGCCCTCCTTGTGGCTTATTAAGAGCTGTATTTCCCTTGGCCTTTTTAGTTCGTTGACAGGCACATCCGGAAAGAGATCATGGAGTTGTTCGGCTGTGACTGGTTGGTGAACGTCTGCAATCCGCTCGAGGCCGTAACAGACCAACTGGTGAGACTTGAATGTCCCTTTTCCAGTCCGGACCCGTATTTTCAGCATGTACCGTTTTGTATTCACAGTTACCTCCATACCTCCAACACCATGGACCACAAGCTTCATGGTTTCGCTCCTAAGGTTTAACCGTTGGGCAGCCTCGTGCGTTATGTAATTCGTATCTGATGCTAGGTCAAGAAGGGTGCCAACCTTTTGACCTGCGTTCGCTGTGACCTCAAGAAGCATCATGATGACCGGCCACTCCTCCAGTCCGTATTCAGCCAGTAGGTTTGGTTGGCCTAAGGTATGGGCAGAACTGGTCACGGTGTTGCAGAACACGTTCCGGCATCGTTCAGCAAGCTCAGGGGGAAGGCTCCTAACAAATTCCTCTTGGGCTTCAGTATAGCTTTCTTTGCTATCTCCTCCCACTGTACTGGCTTTGGTCCTGTTTGGGCACATGTAGATGTGGTGGGCAGCTACACGGCCGTCCTTGCAACCTTGGTTCTTGCAAAGAAACTCACTTTTGCAGTAGGCCCCGTCTGGATGTATCTCCAGACATCTTTTACAGGCTCCCAACCTCCGTGTAGCGTCTCGCTTCTCTGCCAGGGTAAGTGCGCGGAACTTTCTACAGAAATACAACTTCCTTTTATGTCCTCTGTCTCCGCAGACAATGCAACCTGACGATAGGTTTGTTCCTTGGTTTGTAGTCTTGGTGCGAGCCTGTTTTTGCTCATGCCTGTGTCCAGACGCTTCTCCACTCAGTTGATCCAACTCTTCATAGATGGCCTCCTGGCTTTGGAGGAACTGTAGGAGGTTGTCAAACCGCTCCTCCCGATCAGGGTCCCCACCTGTTTGTGCTGCATGGAGGAGCCACTCCTTCTTCAGCGCATCGGGCAATTTGCTTTCTATTGCTTTGGTTACTAGTGGGTTTTTTATGGCCCCTGTTTTGCCGAGGTCAGTTAAGTCTGATAAAGCCTTTTCCACTGACTGAATGAGATCGATAATCTTCTTTGGCTGCTGGCTCGTGATAGATGGGAGCCTTTGAAGGTCTTCTACTATCTCAATAGCAATGCTCGTCTTGTTTCCAAAGCGATTTCCCAAAACCCTAAAAATGTCCTCTGCTGTTTTGTGGCTCGACAGACGGAGATCTCTAGCGGTCTTGTCATCTATACTGTCCAGGAGCTGGAACTTTTTTATCTCTTGTGAGCCTGTTGGTTCACCTTGTAGCTGAAGGGCCTCCCAATCTCTTCTCCACCTATGGAATTCCCGCCGTATTCCGGTGAACGTAGGGAGGGCTGCGGGCTTTAACCTAATGGAAGGGGCTGATATGGGGGCGCTGGCAGCATATTCATGTATTCCCTTATCGGCGTCTTCTCTTACTTTCGCCCGTATACAATCGGCCTTCCTTGCTGTAAGCCTAGGAAGCAAGACCTCAAGGTCCGTCATCCGACCCTGAAAGTCTTGTTGATCTGCCGCCGGAGCCCAGCATTTCCATTTGGTTAACTGCTTTTTTGCTGCCTTTATCAGAAGCCCTAGGTGCTCCACCTCGAAGCCAAATGCCTCTTTATCATCGCTAGGCTCAATGGATGACACCCTGCTTGCCTCTCTCTCTGCGTTCTGCAGTGCTGGTACCAGCTCACCCTCTCCGTAGTTTCTCCACAATGTCTTTCGGATTAGGTCCCGTATCTCACTTAATTTTTTTTCACATTCGCTTACTGTTTTGTCCAGTTCAGCCTTCTGCTGTTCAGTTAGTCCGTCTGCATCATTGTCAGCGGTGTACTGTGCTCTGAGATCATCATTGGCTTCCAGGACTTTAGTTGCTTCCTGAGTGACGTTCTTAAAATTGTCTTTAAGTTCCTCATCCGACATTACTGCGTGTAGCCTTCCTATATTATTTGCCAGACGGGTGAATTGGCGTTTCGCTGTTGTCCGATTGGCTTTCAGCTGGTCTAGTGACATTGGCCATACCATCTTGGCTTGGTGAATGTCAGAACTTGCAGAACGCCAGTCTGATCTTCCCTGCTGTGGTGTTGGCGGTTGGTCCTCAGCAGCGGTCTTTCACTGTCAAGTGATTGTATGTGGTTGTGCAGATTCCCCACTTGAAAGGGTGCGTCTCTAAAGAAGAAGGACAGGACTTCACTCTTTCCTTTCTCTGTTGCTTTTATTTCTCTTCAGCAACAGCAGCGGCAGGTGAAAAACCTCAAAATAAAAGAACAGAAATACAACGTAAATCCACCAGTATTTGTTAACATAAGTCGCACATCTGTGGTTAAACTTATTTCAATTTCTTTTTCTACTTTCCAATCATTATAATTTGATTTAGCTCTTGTCAACAAATATAATACAATTGTTTAGTTATTTAACTGGCTGGTTGTAAAATAACAATAGGCAATAGTCAAAGACCTAATTTCATTGTCCATACACAGTCCATCTCATTTCCCGTTCCTCATGCCTATTCATAGTGTGGGCGTGGCATACGCCGCGTGTGGATAGTACTGCTTTCCGGAGCTCCGCCCAACAGAGTGCAGGCACACACAGCCACGCACACACAGCCACACTACGGGTCCGAGAGCAGTTTCGTGAGTCGCTTACCGGCTGTTCTTCCGTTGTTTAGAGAGCGCCTGCTCAGCTTTTGGGCTCGGGTTTGGTCCGGTCTTTTGCTCGCGCAGCTTGCGCCAATGAGCCGACTTTCCTTGTCCCACCCGGCTTCTCCGTGCTGTCAGCTGCACGGTATTAACTACTTCCGTTGCGCGAGCCCACGGACATGTTTGTACCCTCCTCCGCGGGGGTTAAGAGGTGGAGGTAACACGCGGGGCGGTTCAACAGAACAACGTTTGTGCTGTAAAAATCTTCGTTTGTGCTGTTTCGGTTTTTGAGATATTAATGATTGTTTTATTGGTCAGATCTGAGGTCACCCTGCTCGTTATAAAGCACCAAAACGGATAAAAATGGTGTCACCGCTTCCTCTACATCTGTGCTGTAAAGATTTCCGTTTGTGCTGGTTCGGTTTTTAAACTATTACAAACTTTAGAGCCTTAAGGCGTTCACCCTCGTCCTCTGAGGCGCGCGCACGTGTCAGAGGTGCATGGCAACACACTGCATGCAAAAAACAATCATCAATATCTCAAAAACGATAACAGCACAAATGAAGATTTTTACAGCACAAACGATTGACACATTTTTCATTTAAATTTGAGTATGATGGGGGGCCAGGTTCACTCTAATCTCGAATACACCTAGAGATGCCGGTCGGCTGGTCTCGTTGGGGTCTCACGATCAGAGCCTGTCTGGAGCATGCATATATATATATATATATATATATATATATATATATATATATATATATATATATATATATAAAAACTCTTCCTCACCCTCCGCGGGCGGTCTCTTTTTCCTCCTGCTCGGGTCCTCTACCAGAGGCCTGGGAGCTTGAGGGTTCTGCGCAGTATCTTTGCTGTTCCTAGAACTGCACTTTTCTGGACCGAGATGTCTGATGTGTTTCCTGGGATCTGCTGGAGCCACTCCTCCAGTTTGGGGGTCACTGCTCCGAGTGCCCCAACGACCACGGGCACCACTGATGCCTTCACCCTCCAGGTTTTCTCCAGCTCTTCTCTGAGCCCCTGGTATTTCTCTAGTTTCTCGTGTTCCTTTTTCCTGATGTTGAAGTCGCTTGGTATTGCTATGTCGACCACAGTGGCTTTCCTCTGCTCTTTGTCCACCACCACAATGTCCGGTTGGTTCGCCATTACCATTTTGTCCGTCTGTATCTGGAAGTCCCACAGGATCTTGGCTCGGTCATTCTCGACCACCTTTGGAGGTGTTTCCCACTTTGACCTTGGGGTTTCCAGCCCATACTCTGCACAGATGTTCCTGTACACTATACCAGCCACTTGGTTATGGCGCTCCATGTAAGCTTTCCCTGCCAGCATCTTACACCCTGCAGTTATGTAAAGCTGGATTGTCTCATTGGCCTCTTTGCACAGTCTACACCTGGGGTCTTGTCTGGTGTGGTAGATCTGGGCCTCTATTGCTCTGGTGCTCAAGGCCTGCTCCTGTGCAGCCACGATGAGTGCCTCTGTGCTGTCCTTTAGTCCGGCTCTGTCTAGCCATTGGTAGGATTTCTGTATATCCGCCACTTCAGTTATGTTTCGGTGGTACATGCCGTGTAGGGGCTTGTCCTCCCATGACGGGACCTCCAGCACCTCATCTTCTGTTCCCCATTGTCTGAGACATTCACTGAGCACATCATCTGTTGGAGCCTTGTCCTTGATGTACTTATGGATCTTGGATGTTTCATCCTGGATAGTGGCTCTCACACTCACTAGTCCTCGGCCTCCTTCCTTACTTCTAGCGTACAGTCTCAGGGTGCTGGATTTGGGGTGACAGGGCGTCTCCTTGGAATATGCCACATTTGATGGAGACTTGTGCAAGTGGCTTGCCATTTGCTTCAAGATTGGTTCAAGACATTCAATGGTCCAAGCATGTGGTATTGAGTCGCAGGCCTTCTTGTAATCAATCCAGGCAGTGCTCAGGTTAGTGTGTCGGGTTCTGCAGTCTCGAGCAACTGTTCTACCAGGAGCTGGTGTTTGGCACCTCTGGTATCTTTACCAATTCCCTTCTGAGCTGTGCTCATGTATTAATCCATGTGCCCGCTTATCTTAGCCGCTATGGTGCCGGACATGAGCTTCAACGTGGGGAATAGGCAGGTTATTGGGCGGTAGTTGGATGGGACTGTACCCTTTGAGGGATCCTTCAGGATCAGAATTGTGCGCCCTTCGGTTAACCATTCAGGGTGATTCCCATATCTCAGCAGCTGGTTCATTTGTGCTGCCAAGCGCTCATGGAGAGCCGTTAGTTTCTTAAGCCAGTAGGCGTGTATCAAGTCTGGGCCTGGTGCTGTCCAGTTTTTCATACCTGAGGCTCTTTCTTGGATGTCGCCACTGTGATGGTATCTGGATTCTGTTCAGGGAGGTTGCTGTGGTCCTCTCTGAGCCACCAGTCACTGTGACACGCACGCGCACACACACACGCACACGCACGCACGCACGCACACACACACACACACACACACACGAAACTATTAGTTATGTATCGCCCCTAAAATAGAGCTAGGAAACAGAGCAGGAGGTGAATTACTTTTATTTAGGATAAACTTTAAATGAACGCGATATCTGAATGGGATGCTGCGTGATCTGAGGCCACTCTCGTTGTTCTCTGCATGTGGAGCGGTAGAATGGGCTTCAGACTTTTTTCTCCGCCCCCAGTTGCGTCGGCTACTCTCGCCGATCATCCAGGCAAGCCGCAACCTCATCTCGAACACACCTAATAAATTGCTTCACTTTGGTTCAATTGTCTCAGTTAGGATCAATATGGGGAAGACTGCAGCCTTGACAACTGGCCAAAAGACCATCATCGATACCCTCCATAGGATGGGTAAGCCACAAACGTTCATAGCTAAGGAGGCTGGCTGTTCTCAAAATTGGGCTTCAGTGGATTATCATTATCATCCCGCATCCGGGAGATGGGCTACAACTGTCGGGCTCCTCGGGTCAAACCACTTCTGAGCCTGAGCCCACGTAGGAAATGTCTCAACTGGGCCAAGGAGAAGGACTGGACTGTTGGCCAGTGGTCCAAGGTCCTCTTTTCCCATGAAAGTAAAGTGTGCCTTTCATTGGGGAATCAAGGTCCAAGGGTTTGGAGGAAGACGGGTGAGGAACAGAACCCAAACTGCTTGAGGTCCAGTGTGAAATATCCACAGTCAGTCATGATGTCCAGTGGTAAACTCTGCTTTCTTAAAGGGGGGGTATTATGCAAAATCGACTTTTTCAAGCTTTAAATCATGTTATTAAGTCATTCCCTCATTAAAACCATGCCTGAAGTGTTGCCTTGGCACATTCACGTATTTTCGAGTAATCTGTAGAAACTCTGATGGCAGCCATTTTAGGGATAAAACGCCTGATTCCTTCAGGAAACGCCCTCGACCTCCAGGATACGCCTCCGACCTTTCGTCACCAGCCGAGTAACCAACCACTGCTCCTCAGCAGAACCCCCTCCCCGCAGTGTCTAGCCCTAAGATGTAAACAGAGTCATCATGGAGGATTAGCTTCATGTGTTGTGAACCGGAGCCACAGCAGACTTTTACAAAGACACACATCAGTGTTTCTGTTACCGAAACACCCAGGATTAAAACCGGTGACAAGAACACTTATTTCAGTGTCTGGTTCTGCGCTGGGCCTTGATGATGCACAGAGCCTCCGGAGAAAGCTAATGCTAAGCTAAACCTCGAGTCATCACGTAAAAACGAGAAATATGCACAAATAAAGTCAATAAAACCACCACACACATAAAGAACCGTTTAACAATGATCACACACGGAGCCAGGCTTGTTGATTTGGAAGTTTATTGCTCACATTTCATCTACAATGGGTCATAGCCGAGTGGTTTTCTCCCGGAGCTAACAAGCTAGCCGCGACAAGCTAACGGGAAAATTCACTGAATACAAGCAGCATATTATGCATTGAAAACGTAACTAAACAGGCAACTGCTTGAAGCAGCTTTTATGATGATGACACACGGAGCCTGGCTTGTTGATTTTGTAGTTTATTGCTCACATTTCATCTACAGTGAGTCGTAGCCGAGTGGTTTTCTCCCGGAGCTAAGGCACTATTAGCCACGGCAAGCTAACAACCTTCACCTTCACAACATTCATTGAAAACAGGCAGCATATTATGCACAAATAACTTCAATAAAGCAGGCAACTACTCGAAGCAGCCTTTACGATGATCACACAATGAGCCTGGCTTTACACATTTGTGGTTTATTACAGACTTTTCATCAACAATGAGCTGTAGTCGATTATAACAAGCTAACGGGGTAACCTCGAAAAACCATTGTCCACCTGCACAGATAATGTCCGTCTTTTGAATCGTATGGGCTCCTGCAGATCCTGGTGTCGTCCATGGGGGTAGAGTTAGAGATCCATAGGGCATGGCAGATGCAAAGAGATAGCCTCCAAACAGCAGTTATTTTTCAGGCAAGAGCCCCTTCCAAGCGTCCGGTGTGGAAGGTTCGTCTCCAAATAATATCCTGTTTGGCCATTGTTCACAAAGTGATAAACAGTAGCTCCTTTCCAACAATAAAAATTAAAATGCACCGATCGTAGTTTCAATACTGTTGAGACAACGAGCGCAGTGTTGTTGTGATGCCACAGACAGCGTGTGGAGGGGGCGTGTCGGAAAGGGTCAGAGGTTCTTAAAGAGACAGGGCCTATTTCAAGTCATTTGCTACCGCCATTTTGAAAGAGCAATTTTATACAAGGCAGTTATTCTAATTTACTGCATTGACAGACCAACAGAAGGTTTCGTCATCATTGTAGTGTGCTATAGACTGGTGCTATGTGGCTGAAAAAAGCATAATACCCCCTCTTTAAATGTAAGGTAAATCACCGCATCAGCCTACCAAAATGTTTTAAAGGACTTCATAATTCTTTCTGCTGAGGATCTGTATGGAGATGCAGATTTCATCTTCCAGCAGGACCTGGCCCCTGCCCATACCGCCAGAAGCACCAAAACCTGGTTTGATGTCCATGCCATCACAGGGCTTGATTGGCCAGCCAACTCGCTGGACCTAACGCCCATTGAGAATCTATGGGGTATTATCAAGAGGAAAATGAGAGACACCAGACCCAATATCAAAGAAGAGCTGACAGCAAGCATCAAGGAAATCTGGGCTTCCATAACTCCCTGACAATGTCAAAGGCTGATGCCTCAATGCCGCAGGCTGATGCCTCAATGCCACGGCGCATCGAGGCAGTGATTAAGGCAAAGGGATTCCCTACAAAGTTTTATTTCTTTTTTTTTTCCTGCAAAAACTGAGAGGTAAATGGTGATTTCTTCACAGTTTTCTATTTTTTGGAAATCCTATTTTCGTGGGTTTTGTGAGTTGGAAGCCCAAATTATGGACAAATACACAACTAAATACTTTAAATCATTTAAGTTGTGGGCTCTGAATCTATAATCTATGAAAGTTTAACGTTTTGAATGGAATTATGGAAATAAATAAACTTTTCCATGATATTGTTGTTTTTAGACTATCTATCTCTATCTATCCATCATCTTGTGCCTTCCACAGACCTTTGCTGAGACTGTGTCACAAAATGGCTACTCGGCTGGAGGAGAACCTGACGTGCCCCATCTGCCTGAGCATCTACATCGACCCGCTGGTGCTCGGCTGCTCGCACTCCTTCTGTGCAGCGTGTCTGCATAGCTGCTGGGAAGACAAGGCGCCCGAGCGGAGGGAGTGTCCGCTCTGCAGGAAGAGGATCTCCAGGGATCCCCCTCCGAACCTGGCCCTGAGGAACGTGTGCGAGGCGTTCCTGCAGGCTTCGGCGTGTGGAGACTCCGGAGCACGTGCGGACTCAGAGGTGGCCGATATATCGTCTAAAAGATCATATCAAATGTGCTGTTTGAAAGATATGAGAATTTACAATATCGAGGTTCTCTCCAATGTCAAGAAATGTGGTGGGGGGAAAATTTGAAAAAAAAAAATGAGACACTGGGAAGAAATAGGGATGAAATAGGGATAACATTGGGGGTAAGATAGGGAAATATTTTGTGGGGGAAAAAATTGGGGGAAAATTGGGTGGATTTATTTGTTTGACAGCACATCTTTATCTATTTCTGATGTTTTGCAAAAATATCGCTCCTTAATTGTTATTGGGAAAGTCCCCTAAAATACTGAGATATTCTTTTTTGTCACCCAGTCCCACGTGGACCAGCGCCTCTGCTCCATCGCAGAAGACATCGAGCGGCAGAAGAAACATGTGACCAAAAACCTGCTCCTGCTGCAGGGCCGGCTGAAGGGTCTCGCTCAGACGGAGGCGCAGTGCGAGGCCGCAGACGGGTTCCTCACGACACAGGTCAACACCACTGAGGAACTGATCCGGGAAGAGTTCAAGCGGCTGCGGCGGTTCCTTCAGCAGCAGGAGGACACTCGCCTCAGTGCGGTGAGGGAAGAGGCGCGGCAGAAGGGGAGCAGCCTGAAGGAGACGAAGGAGGCCGTGAGAGAACAGAGAGCAGCTGTAAATAAAGCCATCAGCGACGCCACCAAGAGACTCCAGGACGTCCCCAAGAACCAGGTGAGGCTGTTTGAAACGCCACAAACTCACGGCAGCTTCCACACTTCATTTTGTGTGGCCCAGTGCAGAGGGTCTTGTGTGTGGGGCGAAGAAAACCAAGCCTGTTTTCTGTTCGGTGCGCTAGTGGGGGCGTCGCTTAGAGAAAAACGAGGACAGTGGAGGCGTGTGCTGCAAACAGCCTGAACTACAGTGTGCGCTAAAACTGCTTCCTCTTACTTCTCCTCTTCTTTACCTTACTTAGATCTTGGCAGGACAAACTACAAACTATTTCTCCAAATTATTATGCAATTCAATGTATTTCAGTGTCATAAAGGTTAAAAAAAATGTGAAGAGTAGTTGTCAGGTTAAGCCCAGTTAAGGGAAAAACTACTGAAAAAGGACGTTCCACATTATAAAGCAGACCATCATTTGTGTTTGTGTTTGTGTCTGTGTTTACATGCTATATACACAACTTTATTCAGACAATTAAGACTGTACAGATAAATGCACACCATGAGGGGTTCCTTTGCCATGCAACTGTGTCAAAATTATTGTTGTGTAAATGTATTTGTGAGTACAGTCTTAATTGTCTGAATAAAGTTGTGTATATAGCATGTAAACACACTCAGGTCCATAAATATTGTATTGTATATATAAACGGAGTAGGAATTACAACCGTTTTTGCGTGAGCCTCCCACCTTTTAAGGAACCAAAAGTAATGGGACAATTTGCTGCTCAGCTGTTCCATGGCCTGGTGTCTACTCTTCCCTCATTGTCTCATTTATAAGTTACAGATGAGACGTCCAGAATTCATTCTAATTGTGATATTTGCATGTTGGATACTATTGCTGTTAATTCTAAATATGAGATTTAAAGGAATAGTTCACTGTTTTTACATACTGAGATATGTTCTTACCTGAGCTTAGACGAGTTCATACATACTGGGGGTAGACGCTCAAGCATCTTGCTTCGGCCCACTCCTTTTGAGCGAAATGTATGCTCAAATAAAGAAATAAATACCTGTCTGGTCTTTGTGCGTGCCCACAGTCACGCACAAAGACCAAAGATGTTTTTAGCATTTGGCCTCTCCCAGTACATTCCTATAGCTCCAAACAGGGAGAAGTAAGAAGCGACCACGCTCTTCCACGGGCACGCACACAGACCAGACAAGTATGTATCAACTCGATGAATGAAACATGCCATTATTAGGCTGAAAAATCAAAAACAAACCCATCAGAGACATGTCCACACTGCTCTCCCTCCACACGCCCCATTCTCATGTCCACACTCCCCGTTCTCGTATCCATACTGTTCTCCCTTAACACTCACCGCTCTCAAGTCCACACTGCTCTCCCTCCACACTCGGCGCTCTCTCGTCCACACTGGTCTCCATCCACTCTCCCCATTCTCATGTCCACACTCCCCGTTCTCGTATCCACACTGCTCTCCCTCCACACTCGGTGCTCTCTCGTCCACACTGGTCTCCCTCCACACTCCCCGTTCTCATATCCACACTGCTCTCCCTCCACACTCGGCGCTCTCTCGTCCACACTGGTCTCCCTCCACACTCCCCGTTCTCATGTCCACACTGCTCTCCCTCCACACTCGCCGCTCTCTCGTCCACACTGCTCTCCATCCACACTCCCCGTTATCATGTCCACACTCCCCATTCTCATATCCACACTGCTCTCCCTCCACACTCGCCACTCTCTCATCCACACTGCTCTCCCTCCACACTCACAGCGCTCTCCTCAACACTGTTCTCCCTCCACACTCGCCGCTCTCTTGTCCTGCACTTGCCGCTCTGTTGTAGTAATCAGCCATTGTGTTTCTCCTCAGCCTCCGAAGCACTCGACCCTGTGCAGATACACGTCTCTGGTTGAGCTCACACAGCGCCCCCTGGAGGAGGAGGAGCTGCAAATGGGCTTTGGGGCTCTTCTGGACCAGGCCAAGCATCTGGGGAACCTGGACTTCCACATCTGGTGCAGCTTGAGGCCAGAGGTGCGCTACTGCCCCGTGGTGCTGGACCCGAACACGGTCGCCACAGACCTGAGCCTGTCCGCGGACCTGCGCTCCGTGAGTCAGCCAGGTCCGCCACGGCTGCCCCTGAACGCTGAGAGGCTGAGCGGCTCGTACTGGGCGGTGCTGGGGGCGGAGGGGCTGAGCGTGGGGGTCCACAGCTGGGACGTGGACGTGTCTGGGAGTGGGTACTGGGCGGTGGGCGTGGCCTCCAGGTGTGAGCCCCTGCCCGGGGTCCTGTCCGAGCTATGGAGGGTCAGTTTGTCCCCGGATGGCCTCGAGGCGGGTACTCTCACCGGGCGTCCCGCTGTCCTGCTGCTGGCCCAGGGGCTGCACACGGTCCGGGTGGTTCTAGACTTGGACCGCAGAGACCTGTCCTTCTTCGCTCCAGACACCACCTCACCGCTTCACTCCTTCACTCTGCCTCCCACAGGGGGCGCTCTGTTCCCATACTTTTTCATTGGAGACCACGGCTGTCTACGGCTCCTCCCACAGGATGTGCAGGTGTCAGCGAGAACTAATACACTTTAATAGGTTATGTTCATGTGGCGTCACAACTGTGCTACGGCAACTCACTGCTGCCAGTGTGACTGAAACAAACACACCGTAATACCAAGTCGTTAGAACGTAGATGAGAATTTATTTAACGGGTTGCCAGTGTCGTTTTAACATGTTGCCAAAGTTGTTCAAAAAATTGTAAGTATTTGTAAGTAAATAAATAACAATATCAATTAATAAATATGTTACACTTGCTTTACTTTCCACATAGGTGAGCCTTTTCCTAGCATGTTGTCATAAGCAGCGTGTATTGTTGGGTGCGCATGCCCACATACCCTGTGGCATTATGAGGAAAAGTCATGTTATTAGCATTTTGCCTACACTCAAACGACTTTGGCAACACGTTAGAACGAATATATTACGTTTGAACCATTTTTGACTGCGCTTTCTCATTCAGTCACACTGGCAGCTCAGCGTTTCCGTATGTGCCACTGGCGTAATAGTTAAAAGTTCATTGATGAAATGGTAGAAATGATTATATGGGGAAGCAAAGACAACCTTTCACAAAGTAATGGTCTTTTTCTCTGTATATATATAAGTTTTGTCCCCTTTCGGATAAATGTAAGTGTTCACATTGTATGAATGAGAGAGTGAATGGGTGACTGGTTCGTTGCTGTAAAGCGCTTTTGGCCTAATGAAGGTAGATGTAGGAGCCTAAATTCTATTTTTGTTTGGTCAATAGCTTATTTTTTTTGGCCATAATTTCTTATATTTGGTGATGATTATTAGTTTATGCCACAAATTTGTTTAGTAACTTTTTGGTAATTTCGTTTTTTGTTTTTTGTTTTGGTTAAAGGGACACTGCGTAACATTTTGGACTATACTGTTGCCATCAGTACAAAACATGCTCCTAATGACCAGCTCGACAGACAATGCTATTTCTGCAGTGAGAAATAAAAAAATGGATTTGGATGGGAACCTAACCTGTTTAAATCTCAAATTCACACATTCGCACATTTTCTCCAGTTCCGCTCTACCCAAATATAAAAGCTATATATGCCAGCGCAACGCCTCAATTGAAAGCTACAAAACTGATCTAAACGGATATTTTTTGAGTTTTTTTAATTGTCACTTATTTGTCATTTTCTTGTTGAGTTTTCTTCACATTAGTCGCTTTTTGTCACGTTTTTGTCGCTCTTTTGTTTTTGTTGCGTTTTCATCACATTTTCGCTGCTCTTTTGTCACCCTTTTATCGCTTTTGTCGTCACTTTATATTGAGTTTTATTGCGTTTTTATTGCGTTTTTGTCGCTATTTTGATGCTTTTTTAAAGAAGCTTTTAGATTTGGGTAATGCTGAACTGGAGATAATGCCAGTTCAGGCAGGGGTTAAGAGGTTAACTGCACATTCTGGACATGCTAAGGGCCAGCGAGTTATGCTGGCTTCATCTACAGTAGAAAAGCGCTGTACAAGTGGAAATCATTTACCATTTACCAAATGTTAAATATACAGATATTTGTGTTTTGAGACTCAGTATTTGTTTAAAAGCATCTATTTGTCATATAGTATGTTTAATAGTCTTTAATTAAACAGTTTAACTGGAAGTCTTTGGGATATTATTTTTAACTGGAAGCCTTTGAACAATTGAATTCTCTTGAAGTCGCCGTCGCCCTCGGCTTTGAAAAGGTCGGTGACCCCTGTTTTACAACGTAAACGCAACCAATTTTCCCGGCTCCACATCTGGAGACGAGTCCCCGGTCATTGCACTGTGGTCGCCTCAGCGGCATCGAAGGATGGGTCAAATGCAGAGAACGTCACGGGTCTCCAACCTTTTTTACCTGGTGAGCCACTTTTACACAACATGAACATCGGAGAGCTACCTGTGCTTCAAAAACACCTGTGTAAAACTTAGGTGGAGTTCACCCAGAAGAAGATGGTATTTCAAAGAAAGTGACTAGAGTTTAGTCCTTATACTTTACAATATTGAACTAACTGTTCTGAACACGCTGAACACAATCTGTAAACAAACAGAAAATGCATCTAAAATTTGAGTTATCAAGCGTGTAGAGATGTAGAAAGTCTTTAGCGAGCTAAAGGCCTGGTGAGTTCCTGGTTGGAGATCCCTGCCCTACATCAATAAAGTTCACCTTAACCATGTTACAACAGTGAGAAATGAATGATTCTCTAAAGTCACTCATTTACAAATGTAAATAAAAATAACTTTGCCTCCCAAGTGTTCTACGTTACATTTCTACTTCACCGTAGTAAAACTAGGACTATGACTTACCACAGATATTATCCTTCAAAATAAGTCACAAATACAGAAATATTAGAACGGGTCATGGTAAGACAGGGGTGTCCAAAGTGCGGCCCGGGGGCCAAATGCCAATTTTTGGTGGCCCTCTGCCTTTTTGCTGAATCGGGACACATCATCAGAGATAGTCCTTTTTATTTGAAATGTAATAATTCCACACAATTCTAACCTAACAGCTAGCCTTTTACTGTGAGACAGAGCTGGCATGAAGGTTTTGAGCAGAAATAAAGGTGTGGGGCACAATTTAAACCTCTGCTAGTCAAAGGTTTTGCGGCACTAACCACCGATCTATGGCCCTTCACCCTGTGTACGCTTCAGTATGCGGCCCCTGTGGTAAGAGAACCTGTCGTATTACAGCTCTGTTCTGTGTTTCTATTGCCTGGCTCTGCCATACACTTCCCTGTCCATTCCATGCAGGGAGTTAGTCTGGTCACGGAGCAATTGGAGCAGTTTGAAGGGGCGGGCCTAACGCGCACAGATTGTCAGTGAAATAAACCAATTAGCGATTAGCGGACGTGACGACAGCTGTGTCCAATTAAACAAATATGAAGTGAATATTAACTCACGCGGAGACCGCGAGGCAAAATCCTCGACTACTTCATCCAATGATTAGTTGTGGCTGATGTTAGCGTTAATTGAACTAAAAACATAGAGGTGCAGCGAGTGACGTAACCTTCTCATTTCTCTGTGACGGTCGTGATTGGTTCGGCTCGGCCTTAGCCGCCAATAACAACTTGTCTACCGTGCGTGGCCAGACCCACCTTCTTTCGTGCAGAAAGAAGGTGGGTGTGGTTTATCAGGCTAGTGTTTCTAAAGCAGTTCGCTGTTTCTCATCTCGTCAGCAGGGGGCAGCACTCGCGCCAGGTCACGGCGCACATTTAAAGCGAAGCAGAGCAGACCGGAAGTGGCTGTGTTTACAAGTCGACGAAGCTAGCCCGCAGACTCCGCAGACTCCGCAGACTGAAGCCGTTTCCCTCGGGGTGTTTAGGATTATTTGAGCGGATTCACTGATGGGGGGTCACGGGGGCCACGGGCTGCTGGGGAACGAGCCCGAGTCTCTGGATTACTCCGTGCACGAAGCCTGGAACGAGGCCACCAATGTTTATCTGCTGGTGATTCTGGTCAGCTTCGGCCTGCTCATGTACGCCCGCAAGTAAGAACAAGCTGACTCAAAACGGCTCAGGCTCGATCAGACGGAGAACAAACCGGCCCCGGTGTTAAAACTGTGACCATTTGCTCTATTTTAGTCCATTTGAGTTGACGATGTTTGAAGTGCGCATTCAGACTGTGTTACGTCACACTACTTTTTTGTGTATTTCACTTCACATTAACAAAATAAACCGTAAACCAATATTTAGGCATGTGGTTCTTAAACTTGTTCATGGGGTCATTTAGACTCGGGTAGCCCACTGAATTTTTATTTTTTTAATGTAAGCTTGTAGATGTGATCTTTACATAATAATAACCATATTTTTCCAGACTTTTGAAGGTGCAAACAAATGGAAAACATCCCAAAATGTGTGTAAATATTAGGGCTGGGACAAAATATCGGATCGGATTTGGATCGCAATACTTTGTGCTGCAATACCAAGTACTTTTTCAAGAATCGCAATACTTATAATACTTGTGATTGGGGGAATTTTTATCCTGCAGTCCTTTATTTTCCAGTAACAGCACTTTGTTACATTTTGTTACACTTCAAACAAATGTCCAAGGGCATTGTGTTATAAACTTTGGACACATGAGAATTGTCTTTTTTTTTTTTTTAATTGTGAGGTAAAAATATTATTACAAATCCCAAATACTTACTGTATCGCAACACTTATCGGATCGGCTCCTGAGTGTCGTGATACATATCGGATCATGACAAAGGTGGATCGTCCCAGCCCTAGTAAATAGTGACATTAATAGTGACCACAGCTGATCAACTTTTGGACTTACTCGTTTTGCGCACAAGCAAGCCCATGGCAAAATAACCCTTAAGTATCACCACATAAAATATCTGACCCACCAAGTCCCATCAGGCCCAGACCGAGGTCAAATCAGGATTAAAATGGGTCTAAAGCAAATTACACAACTTAATGGTAGCATAAAGTAAATCATCTCTATAAGTCCAAATATTAGCACAGTTTGAAAACCACTGCTGCTGGAGTGTCCCTTTATTACATTTACAGGGAAGTATTCCGCAAATGGAGTTTTTGAGCGTTTGACCGTGCTACAGTGTTCTCTCGTGGAAAACAGACCTGGAGCTGAAACTTCCCAGTGGCTGTTTTTAGCAGCAGTTCTAGAAAGTTCCACCTACGTATCCAGGAAGAGCTCTCCTCACCTCTCACCATCCAGTGAAACCACAGGATGTCTAGTTTCAGCTGTTTTAGATCAATATTGCTATTTCTAATCGACAAAGTGTAAGACAGTGATAAAAATGTGTTGACAGCATCATAAAAAAGTATAATATCCGTTCTTTAATCTCTTTCCCCCTTAGCTTTCAAATGAGGTGTTACTCTGGCCTATAGGCTGTAAGCTTCAGTCGAGGAGCTTTTAGATTTGGGTAAAACTGAACAGGAGTAAATGTGCTTGGTTCAGGTGGGAGTTGCTGTAGAAATGAAGTGGATCCTGAGTAACAGATGGTTGTTATTGCTCTGGTTTTCGCGAGTCATGACCCTGCTCGTGTTCTGTGTTTGAGGAACAAGAGGAAGATCATGCGGATCTTCACGCTGCCTCCGACCGTCGGCGCCGGCACCGAGCCAAACTTCTACGACTCGCTGCAGAAGGTGCGGCTCCGGCAGCAGCTGGAGATGTACTCCCTCGGTGAGTCTAGAGTTGACTGGTTTCGATTATCCTCACAGGTCATGCCTCAGTGCCCCGGGGACGGTCCTCTGGCTCAGCAGCAGAACAAACACTCGCTAATTTAGTGATCCTGTAAACGACTTGAATTCTGTCTGTGTTGTGGCCTCCTCCTGAGAGGCCTGAGGGCGACCACACAGGACCACACGGGCCGCACTGTTGCTTCTATTTGGACGCTCGTATGTGTTCACTTCAGATTCCCTCTTTCCAAAGGGTGTCTCTATGATGACACTCATCACCCGCACATGTGTGTGCATTTAATGACAACACACACTCATCACCCGCACATGTGTGTGCATTTAATGACAACACACACTCATCACCCGCACATGTGCGCCGTGTTCGGTGTGTAGGCACCTTGAGTCTTGTATAAGACCGCTCTGGCTTTGGTGGAGTGTCACATTCTGACCACAAGCATAGGCACTGACCCCATGGGTGCTGTGGGACCCAATTCGCCCAAATTACAAATGATTCAATAGATATAACCTGTACATGTACCCTAACATGCGAGCGCAGTTTGGTCTTTACATTCATAAAGGTGGCGGCAGAGTGATGCTCCGCTCGTTTACTTCCATGAAAGAGACTCGGACTCAAACACGAGTGTGTGATATCGATTCTGACCCTTGTCTTTACTTTTTCACTTGGCACCCATTGGGAAAAGCATAATGACCACAAGAGCAGTCCAGATGACGATTTAAGCTTCACTATGAAGAATACTTCCTGGATAAATGAGAGCCTTTATAAACAGAAAGCTGACATGTTGATGGAGTAAACTTAAAGTGAATGTTTGTCGGAGGAACGTAGTGCTTTAAAACAGTCTCTACAGCTGAACTTGATTTGTTCAAAGCTGCACATGGTTTGGGTGAATATTTGAAAGCTAAGAACCTCCTCCTGAGTTCAGCCCCTGAGCCGTAACAAACTGGAGACGAGAGCAGCTGGGATTGAGGAAGTTTATTTCCAAACTGGTTTGAACCCTGATCTGGAGCTCATTGTGCTCTGATTGGATGATTGTCTTAAGACACTTACAACAGTCTGTTTAAACCAGAAAACTATTCATTAATCACGGATAGATGTCAACTATTTCAGCAATCGATTTGTTGTTTCAGCCCTAATTCAGTTTCAGTTTGAGTACAGCCCAATATCACACACAGGGCTGACTGAACTGACTGAATCACAGGGAAAAAAAGTGAAATATTCTCAATGCCAGCCAAACAGAGAAACAATGAGGGAAATAAAATGGGACAGAAGAGAAACTTGAGGGAAAATGCAATAGTTTATATTTGTGTCTGACTTTTTCAGCACGGAAATACGACCAGCACCAGCAGAGCCAGGCGGACAGTGTCCAGCTGTCCATGGAGTAAATCACAGACCAGCATTTTCCAAAGGACTCTGAGCCACGGGGAGACTTTTACTGTAGATACTTGTGTAAAATAAAGTATGATGTGTAGTTTTTGGTGAAAATGAAGTTGCATTGATGAATATCTACAGACTGGACTTGTTAACTCTTGAACATTGACATAACTAATAACATAGCACCACAACTATTTACATGATTCATTTGGTCTTCAAAACTAAATGGGCCTTGATAATTTGCCAAAACAAACAGTTGTGCCAGATCTGATTGACAGTTCCTGTTAAAGTGAGTGGCACCGGACGATCGCTCGCTCCACGCCGACCCGCAGACAAGCGATTGCGTGGGTCGTCTCGGTCTCTTTCCTGCTAAACTGGCTGGGGTGACGCCTAAACGCTGGAACTGTCAGTTTGGCTCCGACTTCACGGAGGAGGTCTTGAATGAGGACTCTTTCATCTGCCACGTCACCCCCGGCTCCAGCAGAGGAAGGACTCCACTGACCTGAAAAACAAGCACCAGAACCACTGTAAACGTCAATAAATGATCAACAAAATATCAACATTTTCTAATCGCAAACCCCCACTTAAACCCTTCCTCATGGAGATTAGTAATGAGGATCAATTATTTGGAAGGTTTTCTGGTGAGAGAGAAAAGCTTCTAACAGACCGCCATGATGGGAAGTATGCTGATCACTCATACAGCTGCTGGGTCACTGATATCAACTTTTTAAATGTTTCACATAAAAAGTTGCATAATACGCCTTTAACGTGAAGGAGCAATGTTAATGAAGAAATGTTGGGCAGAAAAGTTCAGTTTTTAAGCTACGGACAGGAAGTGACATAGATAAAGGTAAAGTTCCACAGCAGTTTGACTCATTTCCCATTGACAGTTTAACATGGCCTCTGTCTATGTCACTTCCTGTCAGTGTCAAATCATTATTAGCAAAATCTTCACTATAGTTATGTGAACTATGTTTTTGGAAAAAATGTGTCTAATGTGTCGTGCACTTCAACCAAGAAAGTCCCTCTGAGATTAGGGATCTCAAAAATATATATATAATAATAATAATCGAGTTAATTATGGCCTAATTACTTAATCGCAATGAATAAGATTGAAGAATCCTTTACTGCGGGGTTCTATGTATTTTTAGACGTTTGTTTTTTTTATGCTTGTTTGTATTTTCCTCCTTTTGAACTTGTTTTCCTGGAGATGTGTGATCATTTCAAACACAATAGCAGTTTGATTTATTTTGGAGAATGACAGTTCATGTCAGCTTCTGTGTGAATAAAAAGGTTTGCAGGATGATTGTTTCTTGTGCCTTCTTTACCCTCTGGGAGTGTATTTACACCGCCGCAAAATCCTTAAATATTGATGGATTTGAAAACCCTTTTTTCATGAAAGGGTTCCCTTGATAATGACATGGAGCTTGCATATATTAACATAAACCTTTAGATGCCAATATTTATAATCAACAAACAACATTTTTACATAACATGCAATAAGTCTAAAATAAGAAACATTTGTTTAAATGGTGTTTTTTGTCTGTGTGACCGGCCTGTCCGTGTGGAAGTTGGAAGACTGACTTTGGCGTATTTTATGTTTTTGTGTAAAGTCAGTTTGTTGATTTTTTCCCAGCCCAAACATTGTCCTTGAATGCATATTTTTGGTGACTGTTTGAGCTTCCCACACACTTCCCGCACAAGGACGAAGCAGGAAAAGGAAAAGTGTCTGTGCCGCTAAAGTAAAGAGTGATTCATATTTTGAATTGATCTAAACCTTATGTAATTACAGTGGTGTGCAAAAGTTTGGGCACCCTGTAAATGTTCAGGATTTTCCTTTATAAATCATTGGTTGTCTGTAAAAGAAATTTCAGTAAAATATGTCATATAGGAGACATGCCTCAGTGACAAAATCAGGCATGTTCATATTGTATACACCACAAAAGAAGAAGTCAATATTTTGTGCATCCTTCTTTTGCAGAAATAACAGCCTGAACGCTTTCTATAGCTTCCACTTAGAGTCTGTATTTTGGACCATTCTTCCTTACTAAACATCTCCAGTTCAGGGGGATGATGCCGCCTCCAGAGTGACTTCCACGCAGCCCAAGATGAAGCGGAGATTTGGAGAGAACTTCAGGGATCTCACATTGGCATTGGGTGAAGTGTCTGCACCTGCTGGAGCCGGGATTCGAACCCCCGACCTTCCGATCATGAGACGACCCTCACTACCATCTGCGCCACAGAGGTTAATGTTTCCCATGATCAGTTTTATACTAAACAATTATGTAAAATTGAATTGTCGTTCATGTTTCATTATCCAGACTCCTGGATCAAATCATCACATTTCATTAAAAAATATATATTTTCAAATTATAACGGGTAGTTTAACTTACCCCACTCTCATTTTTCAGATTTATAGTCACTGATTTGTGATTTTTAATTATTATTATTTTTTAAATTTTGTTTAGAATATAACCAAACATTGTTAACAGACATTCTGAAACACAAATGAAACAAAAATAAAAACAACCTTGAGGCGTACATGCACAACACAATCAGTTCTTCACAGGTTCATTATACATTCTATGTAGTCGGTGAATGTATACTGAGGCATAGGGAGCTACAAGTGGTAACACAAAGAGATTTTTTTTTTTTCCTTCACATGTGCATATGGATACCGACCCTTGAATCCACACGCACATGATACAGGGATTAAGTGGGGGAACATTAAGTATATAACCATGTAACCATAACTTGAAAGTAAACCGCGATTAGAAGCACACCTATGGGCCTCGGGCCATTATTTGAAACTGCGAGTATATTTTTCCTTGGATAGTTGGTAGATCAACCAGTCATAAGTTATGAGAGTGAAACGTCACACATAAATCAACCAATCAGCTTCACCCTGACCCTGCCCGAGCCACTAACCCTAAGGATAGTGAGCTGGTGCCTAATCTTAATACGTCTCTGACTGGATGATGAATGTCCTGGGTCGGGGGGCAGCAGTCTCAGCAGAGATGCCCAGACTTTCCGATCCACGCACACCTCCTCCAGCTGTTCTGGGGGGACCCCGACCTCCTCCAGCTGTTCTGGGGGGACCCCGACCTCCTCCAGCTGTTCTGGGGGGACCCCAAGGCGACACCAGGCCAGCTCGGAGACATAGTCTCACCAGCGTGTCCTGGGCCTTCCACGAGGCCTCTTCCCACTAGGACATGCCTGAAACAGGCAGCTCCCTCTTCACCACGACAGACCGATACAGCGACCGCATCACTGCTGACGCCGCACCGATCCGTCTGTCGATCTCACGCTCCATCCGTCCCTCACTCGTGAACAAGACCCCGAGATACTTGAACTCCTCCACTTGAGGCAAGGACTCCCCAACGACCTGTGGAGGGAAGCACCTTTTTCCGCTGGAGAACCATGGCCTCAGATTTGGAGGTGCTGATCCTCATCCCGGCCACTACACACTCGGCTGCAAACCGCCCCAGAGGAGCTGAAGGTCCTGAACAACATCGTCCGCAAACAGCAGAGATGAGATCCTGAGGTTCCCAAACAGGACGCCCTCCAGCGCCAGTGCAGCCTCCGGTCATTATGGCTCAGGGGCTGAACTGATTCTTAGCTTTCAAACTTCACACAAACTTGTGCTCATGTGCAGCTTTAAGTTTATTCCATCGACATGTCCTCAAGCGGCTCCCCTTTAGGTTTTTGTGGGGAAAAAGTTAAAAAAATAAAATTCCAATGCATCATCTTTTACAACCTAGCAATTAACCTATTAATCGTAAAAACTAATCTGCATTTATGGTCAAAATAATCATTAAAAGTGTGGTTGATAAATGTGACTGAAGAGCAGCTCTTTCCTCTTGCAGTTTTGGAAGTACATTATTTGAAACTGTGCTTCTCAAACTGTAGGGATGCACCGATCCAATAATTGTATCAGATATCGTGGCCGATTCTGGAAAAATACGATATTGGGCATCAATTCCAAATATGTGATACTGAACATATAAATGTTTAGGCTGCACCTACTCTTTAATCTAATCACTGAGTTAGTTTAGTCTAGTCTTAACATTTTTGACAGAAACAATGAGTGTTTGTTTGTATTATCAGTAAGGCTGTCAATAGATTCTTTTTTTTAATCGCGATTAATCGCACTTGTGAATTATTAGAAATTTTTTCTAATAATTATATTCATTTTTTATGTTTTATCCAACATAAAACACTTACATTTAAAGCATGTGATTACTGATTGCACATTTCATTGACCAAATCCAGTTTCATATTTATGTTAGAAGCCCAACAGCTGAGAACCGGGATCTTCAGCCATTTCTGAAGATCCCGGGATTGATAACTCACTTTTTAGAGACATTTTCTTTTAAAATATATATATTTTTTGTTGAAATAGGTTGATTAAATTAATCGCGATTAATTTAATTAAGTATTTTTGCGATTAATTTGATTAATGTTGACAGCCCTAATTATTAGTTTATGAAATGCTGTTTAAGAATAACTGCTCTAACATATTTGTTATGCCCAAGTTATAATAAGATTAATTAAAAAAACAATGAACATCAAAACAGTTTGCAATCCATTTATTTTTAACAAAGAGAGGAAGATTCTTCACGACCCGTTCAGCTGCGATTATACAATTATAGTGCAAGGAAATAAAGCCAGCATTTAGAACAATGTAAACACTTCAGACTATTTACAAACCACTGTGGCAGAGCGGTTAGCCTTCTGTCGCGGTGGCAGAGCGGCTAGCCTTCTGTCGCGGTGGCAGAGCGGCTAGCCTTCTGTCGCGGTGGCAGAGCGGCTAGCCTTCTGTCGCGGTGGCAGAGCGGTTAGCCTTCTGTCGCGGTGGCAGAGCGGCTAGCCTTCTGTCGCGGTGGCAGAGCGGTTAGCCTTCTGTCGCGGTGGCAGAGCGGTTAGCCTTCTGTCGCGGTGGCAGAGCGGTTAGCCTTCTGTCGCGGTGGCAGAGCGGTTAGCCTTCTGTCGCGGTGGCAGAGCGGTTAGCCTTCTGTCGCGGTGGCAGAGCGGTTAGCCTTCTGTCGCGGTGGCAAAGCGGTTAGCCTTCTGTCGCAGTGGCAGAGCGGTTAGCCTTCTGTCGCAGTGGCAGAGAGGTTAGCCTTCTGTCGCGGTGGCAGAGCGGTTAGCCTTCTGTCGCGGTGGCAGAGCGGTTAGCCTTCTGTCGCGGTGGCAGAGCGGTTAGCCTTCTGTCGCGGTGGCAGAGCGGTTAGCCTTCTGTCGTGGTGGCAGAGCGGTTAGCCTTCTGTCGCGGTGGCAAAGCGGTTAGCCTTCTGTCGCAGTGGCAGAGCGGTTAGCCTTCTGTCGCAGTGGCAGAGAGGTTAGCCTTCTGTCGCAGTGGCAGAGAGGTTAGCCGGGGGTTTTCAGTTCAACTCCAGACTTGCTTGTTGTTCTTTGGTAACACATTTCTCTCCCAATTCAGTGGTTTTGGTGAATAAAGCGCGCTGCATCTCCCCCAGTGGCCGTTGTCTCCGGGACACAAACCCCCACTTGCCGGTATGAGTGTTGCCAACCCGCTGTCCCAGAATTAACCTCAAAGTTGCATAGTTTCCCTTTGAAAGTCAGCTTTAACCGTCACAACTCTATATACAAACGGCTCCAGGCACGAAGTGAGCTCTCTGCTCCAGCATCGATGATTTAAAACTATAATTATGACACAAAAACAACATTTAAAACTTTGTTTAAATCCACACTGCGGAACATCTCATCCATTAAATACAATAAAATATGAGGATAACTTTACACGGGCATGCAGAGGGCAACAAGTCTAACCTAATACCCTGAAATGATTATTTTGCTGCCACATATGCAACAAATAAGCATTTATTATTTCTTTAGATTGATATCCGTTCCAAGTGAAAGAAGCGCTGACACTGTAGAAGAAAAAACAGCTAAATGAAACATCTTTTTATTGCGTCTGAGCCTCAATTTGGTAACAATTGACCTCTTTTAGATACTTTTTCTTGTTCCGCTTGTGACTAAACGACATGCAACTTGGAAAGCTCCGCAGTGTGGCTTTAAAAGAGGAAAGTTCAGGTCCAGGAGTAGGATTTGTGTCGTCCAGGCTGAGTGTTGAGTGCAAGTTTAGGTCCAGGATTAGTCTTTCCAGTAAACTCCACTGTTATTCTCATTGTTTTAATCCCTAGTTTTGGTTAAGTCCCGGTTAAGTCTTGGTTAAGCCCTTTTTAAGTCCCGGTTAAGTCCTTGCCATGGGGCAGGCGTCCGTCTGGTCCACGCTCAGCTCGGTGGCGTACTGCGAGGTCCAGTCTCGGAGGAACAGCTGGTCTGCTTGGCTTCTCAAAGTCTCCAGTCCCGGTCCCGGCTCCGAGCCCGTCTGGTTCACCACTAAACCCACTCCGGCCGTCTGCGTGAAGTAATCCTCCGACCAGTTCGACGTCCCTGAGAGAAGAGACATCAGAACATACAGGAAACCTTTCAGCAAAACTGCAGCTCAATGTGTTTTAGATCATATTTTTGTATGTTTGATGCAGTAAGTAAAGTTCAGCAGTGACATTACGCTCCAAGAAATGTAGATATAATGCCAGTGAGACTCAAATTTGTTTAAAAAAAAAACTTTTGATGCTGATTGGTCCTGATTTTGAGACTTGTTTTGATACAAATGAATAAAATAATTGATGTTAATTGTTAATTTAACCTCTTACCCTCTGCTTTAACTGAGTGCATTTTCTCAAGTTCGATTTTACCCGACTTGAGCTTAAAGCCGATAGGCCAGTGTAACGCCAAGACCTACAAAACTGACCGCAACTTTTTTGTCCTATTTTTGTTGTTTTGTTGCATTATCAGCCCCTTTTTTAACGCTTTTTTGTTGTGTTTTCATCACTTTCTCATCACATGTTCGTCACCTTTGTTGTTTTTTCATCACTCTTAAGTTGTGCTACTTTGCCACTTTTTTATGCTGTCTTTTTGCTTTTTTTGTAAGATGTGAACCCACTTCACTGTGTCTGTTTATGGAGGTACAGCATTACTAACATTAATTCCAAGTTGCAAAAGATTATGCATTTTATCCCTGAATATTTGATACCTATTTGGATCTATATTGAACTCAGTTCAGTTCAGTCAACTTTATTTATCCCACATGGGGCAATTCA
The DNA here is from genome assembly GCF_951799975.1 of Gobius niger. Classification (NCBI taxonomy): domain Eukaryota; kingdom Metazoa; phylum Chordata; class Actinopteri; order Gobiiformes; family Gobiidae; genus Gobius; species Gobius niger. Next base: position 6,182,113 of record NC_136856.1, read on the forward strand.
TTTAGAGCAGAAAACATCATTGAGAAGAATTTGATAAATAAATGACTTCTAACGCAGCATAAATTGATACATTTCAGTATTTAGAGCCATAAACGTGTTCCCTAAATAAAGTTACTGTCTGTATATTTTTCTTGGTGGTGTGTGAGGCGTTAGTTACCGATGTAGACGACTCGGTCCGTGACCATGAACTTGGCGTGGTTGACCCGAGCGTACGGGATCTCCATCTGCTGCGGCGTCGATGGGACTGTGAACACTTTCTGTAAAAACACAGAGGAAAAAGGACGAAGGTTACTCTACAGACACTTGCAATTAGGACTGTGCAATTAATCCAAATCGCAATCTCTACTTTGGTCAATCTCAGTAATCGTCTTACTGAGACTTTATAACTGACAGGTTTACAGCCCTTTCTTTGGCACAAACAGTACCTAGTTTGTGAGTTTGGACGAGACAATGGAAGACTTTTGTGTTTTAAATGAAACTGGAGGAAAGCCTTTGTTTTTGTTTGAGCTGAGGTTTGAATAAAAGATGTATCTAATTTTATGAATCAGCAAGATGTATTTAAAGGTCCTATATCATGTGAAATCGACTTTTTTGCACTTTATGCCATGTTGTTAAGCTATTTCCTTATCAAAAACACCCAGAGTGGTTTTTGACTTGATTCACACAGTTCTCAGCAATCCTGAATCCTGCTCTCTGAGCAGCTGCTCCGCCCTCTCCAGGTAAACGATTGGCTTGTTCCACTGTGATGTCAGAGAGGAACGGAAGTGCTCGACATCTGTAATGTAATGTCTTACAGCCTGATTTTAATTTGTATAACAGCTTTTTCATTATTTAAGAAAGAAAGACTTAAGAAATAAATAAAGGATAAAAGAAAAGAAAAAAAGGTGTCCGTGCAGCGCTGCCCCTGCGGAGTAAACAAACACACCCTCTGAGCGTCTGAACAGATGTCATGTTTACACTGAAAACTGTGAAGAAGGAGCTCTTTCTAACCTACTCTGGACACGCCTGTTCTTTTTTCTTACCTAACGATAATGTCACGGAGAAAAGCGATACAGAACTTTATTCAACCTTCTAAAGAAGAGGCCACTCGCCCGAAGTTGGAATTTCTTTCCGGGATTCAGCGACTATCAGCCAAAATAGTGTTTTTCTGTGACTGTCTCTGATGGATGCTTGGCGAACCTTGGCCAGAACCAAAGTGGATTAACTTTTATAACACTGATGGACCAGGGCAGTGAGTAATCCAAACATGTGTTAGCTTGTGTGTTAGCGTGTGTGTTAGCCATTTATGAAGATGTCAACTCCTTATAACTGCACTGTGAAGTAACTTCACTTATTGCTGCGATATTTCTTCTACTGCTAATGTTGCATGCAGGATCAACTCGGAGAGAGGGGGTGGAGTTAACTGAATCCAAGCATCTTGTCATCTGGGTTGGAAAAATAGCTTCAGAAAATACTTATATTTATCACAAAATGAGTACTCCATAGTACTCATTTTTATATTGCATTCAAAGTCCTTTTCAACTTTTCCTTACTGTACTTGTCGACTGTCTGTAAGTAATTGCCTATACTTCACTTTGGAATGTCTAAAATAACATGATACAAATCCTTTAAATGCCCAGATGAAATGTCCAGATTGTGACTTTTCACAAGTTGTTGATCGTAATAAAAAAAAAAAAAACACAAAAAAGTTTTCGTTTTTGGCACTCGATGTGTTAAATGATGAGTTTCAATTTCGCTTCCCATACACGGCAGCTAAAACACTCACAGCAGCGCATGTGATGTGATGATGTGAGGCTCATGTTTGGACTGTTCCTGGACAACATTACACTTGGTCATAATCCGCCTCAAAAGCTTTGTTCCCAAAAAAGTCCAAGATTGGATCTTACGCATTTGTCTGATGCACTGGAGCTTCACTCAGCGCAGCCTGGTCGTCTGCAGCCTTTACAAAGCCACGCAGATTTCATGTGTTTTTGGAGGATGTAACAATACAGGTGTGGAGAGTCTACAGCCTTCAGTTTAGTGGTAAGAGATGATGACACACATGCACTCTGCGTTTAGGTGAGCGCATACACACATGAATAGCACCACCTAGCTTAAATATTAAGAAATATAGACTAAAACTTGCACCGTCACTCGTACCACTTGGATGTCACAGTTGAGTGGAGCGCGGTTCAGCACCAGCAGCGACTGGAGGTAAACAAACATCGCTGACTTGGAGTGAGGCCAACAGCTGATGAGGAGTCGAACCTGCAACCTCCTGGAGCAGGCGGCGGCGCGGAGGGCGGAGTCTAACGGGGGCCAGAACCTACAGGGAAGAAGGAGGCAGAAGAGGGTAATTCAATCAGATGAAATATATAATTAAATAAATAAGGAGGATAATGAACCTGGTGGGTTTGGAGAACACAGACTGCGGGAGGTAGTCCATGACAGAGACGTGGACGAACTGCTCAGCGTCTTCGATCACAGACAAAATGGCCGTCAAGTCATCAGTGCGCCCCCTGGTGGAGAGGTGAGGAGGAGCGCTCTGTAGAGACAACATTTAGAGTTCAGACCAATCCTTGGTTTGATTCCAGTGTAGAACTGCCGGGACTCACAGAGAGGTAGACTCGCGCCGGAACTCCATTGAGCTTGAGGTGCAAGGGATTCTGGGAGCTGGAGAGGGCGGAGAGACGCGCTGGCCAATAGGGAGGCAGTGAGCCGTTTACGCCCCCCACTGCCCAGTAAACCTCGAAGACGCGGGACACATCCTGAGAGAGACAGCTGCAGTCCTCCACGGCCACGCCCACCTCTTTCACCTGGACACATATAGGGGTGGGGATCATTAAGGATTTATCGATACTACTCCTCTTATCAATACTTCTTATCAATCCTGTACTTTAACGTTACTCTCAAAATAATGAACTGGAGCCACAGCCTCTTTTTTCTTTTTTCGTTGCCACTTTCCGCTTGTGATCAGTGAGTCGACACCGGTTATAGCTTACTAAGCTTACTAAGCCTGTGGCAGGACTGAGCCAAGACTAAACCAGGACATACACCGGTTGTGAACCCGAGAGCCAAACTTAACTAGTTATAAACCAGGACTAAATAAGAAACTTGAGTTTTTAAGCAAATTGAAAAGCAAAACAGAGCAGTGACAACAAGAAGCACGTCTTTACCCAGACCCAGAGGCTGAGCTTACAGCTGCAGGGACGGGAATATCAAAGATTGTTTGTGGAACAGCGAGCACACACTCTGTATTAGACATTTTTGGTACAGTTTTGGTAAATTATTAGTGGCAGAGTGAGCGCTCACACCATGTAAAGATCTTTGATGTGCGAAGTGCTGCTGTGGATCTGTCTCTGCAGCTCAGGAGGTTACAGGCGACGCTGCCGCGGCCTGTGTAGCTTCTGCTGTGCTGTTTTAGGACTTTACTGAACAATGCTTTTTTATACATTGACATATACATAATTTAATTGAATTAAAATATTTTAATTGAATTAAATTAACATAGGTATATTTTTAAAAAAGTACCGTTAAGGCACTGGTACCGAAAAGCAGGTATCATTAAATGGTATGGGAAAAAAACGAACAGTACCCATCCCTACTCAGCAGGGTCGCGGGGATGAACAGATCCGGTGCAGGGAGTGCATCAGTGAGAGTGAAAAGAGCCTTTTAAGTGTGATTATTTGAGTGCAGGCGATAAGTGCGGCAATGCAGTGACCCTGTGAAGAAGACCGTTAAGGCTGGAGCTTATTGTGGCCCCAGGGCCGTAATGATACCGGGATTTCTGTACCAATCCCTAGACACGTCAGCCAGACTTTTATTATTATTATTCATCTGCCAAACCGATGGGGTTGTTCACGTCCTGGACAGATGTGACTTGTTCCTTCCATCTCTAGTCCATGTTGGCACTGCCCGAGGCGTGTGTTTGATGGTTTGTCTCGTGCATGTATTAGGGATTTCTATAATTTCTTTCATTATAATTATGCTAAATTGTCTATTGCATCAGTCTATTGCATCAGTCTCTGCCTTTCTATAAACATGTGAGAACTTACTTTTGAATTTAATTTAAAAGGTAATGATGGGTAGTACTAAGGCTAAATCAGCCACTTTACATTGAAACAAAAAAGAAAATTGCAGCATTTCAAGCCCCTTCACAAAACGAAAGCCGCAGATATTATAGTTTCAGCGAAAGCTGTTTAACCAAATGTCTTAAGCCTGTAAAAGTCCTAAGCACTGGGAGCACATGGCTAATTATTCTGCATAAACACAGTGACTGCACTCAACTCCGCTGTTGGATTGGATTCTGCCAGAGTTTGTACCTCCACTCTAAAGGCAAAAAGAAAGATCTCTTCTTTGCCATTATTATGCTTTAATGGCTGCAGAGCGTTCTCAGTGGGTTATCAGGCTGCTGCTGTTTGATCCAGAGCTGTCTTTAAGTGGACCGGTCACTGAAACCGAATATCTGATCAGGACACAGTGGTGTTTACCTGAGACAGAGACCTCCAGTCCATGTTGGCGCTGCCCAAATACAGGTGCGTCTGATCCAGCGCCCAGAGCTTGGTGTGGATGATTCCTCCGGTCAGAGCCGTGAGGTCGATCTCCCGCACCTCGGCCCCTGTGCACACACACACACACATGCACACACACACGGTCACTTCCTGCTGGCTCGATCGCTCCTGGCTCGGCTCTGTTTCGAGTCCGTACCTGCCGCTGCCAGCTCCCCTGTGTCCTGTGTAGAGCTCTGTGGTGCGTTCACTGCCACTCTGAGATTCACCCCTTTAGATTTAAGGCTCTTCAGCTTCTCGAACACCAGCCGCCCCTGAAAGAGCACAGTTCAAACCACGTCCCCCACAAACATTTAGCGTCTCCTCACCTGAGCGTCCGTGGGCTCGCTGCCCGAGCTCCGCAGCGTCACGTAGAAGGCGGCGACGTCGGCAGAGTGGTTAGCCCTGTCCAGCAGACGCAGCCAGCTCTGAGCGATGGACTCTCGAGGAGCAGGGGCTGATGGGTAAAGCCCAACCGGGATGCTCTCCACCAGAGACACCCTGAGGACAGAGAAGGAACCGCGGTCGGAGTTTGAACGACTTTTCACCTTTGGGCCAGTTCCAGTTTCCCTTCAGTGATGAAGTTAACAGTAGGTTCTGTATTTTTAATACTTTTTAATGCCATTTTAAGGCCTGAATACTACACTTTTAATGCCACAAATGGAGAGAAAACTTCTCTCTGCATATTTAGATTTTTAAGATATTCAAACGTTTGACATTTTCGCATTTTTAAGAAAACTTGTGCAGTAAACATAGTTGCGCAATGTCATGACATTCCAAGAATTTTGAATAATGGCAGTGGCTCTGTGCAGCCTAAACCTCTAGGCCAGGTCTTTCGAAACCTCTCAGGCTGCGACCCCTGAAAATCACTTAAACCAACAACTCAGGACCCCCTTCTGTAAAATGCAATTAGCATTTATAATCATTTAAGGTGCAACACATTAAATGATGTTAGTTTGGATACTGTATTTTGATCGTTTGCTTAATTTCACTAAAATATGATGTTTTCATTTAAAAATACAAATACAATACAATCAAATTCAATGTCAGAAATGTCATAATATTGTCCCAAAATCATTTTGAGTTTTCTGCGACCCCCCAGGATGCCCCGAGCCCCACTTTGGGAACCACTGCTCTAGGTCACCATGCAACTTCAGCTTTTTCACCTTCCTCACTAGAGCTGGATAAAGTGAGGGTATTGTGTAAAATCTTTATATCATGTTATTATGTCATTCCCTCATTAAAACACGCACTGTGGTTCTAAAAAGAAATAAAGAAATGATCTGAAGAAGGCTATGCCGAAAAGTAATCTTGAATAAATGCACTTTCTGGACATCGGTTATGAATGTGCGATGCTGTTTTCTTTTTAAATTTTTGATGATTTTCCTCAACATCAGCACCTCTTTTACCACTTTCGGTGTATGTTACTCCTCTTCTCTCATTCCCCTCATTGGCTCATTCATGTATCTTTGAGTAATCTGTAAAAACTCAGCCAACGCAGCCATTTTAGGGATAGGTTTGCCTGAGTCCTCCTAGGAACGCCCCCCACCCCCTGGAGACGCCTCCGACCTTTCGTCACCAGCCGAGTAACAAACCACTGCTCCTCAGCAGAACCCCCTCCCCACAGTGTCCAGCCCGAAGATGTAAACAGTCAGAGTCATCATGGAGGATTAGCTTCATGTGTTGTGAACCGGAGCTACAGCAGCTCTGAGACTTTTACAAAGACACACATCAGTGTTTCTGTTCCCTAAACACATAACAATGCAATTGTGCATTTTTATGAAGAAAGCATGAAAGTTTTATCACAGTTAGCCCATACCATAAGGTTTATTTTTAGATGTGGAGCTAAGCTGTATTTGACCTCTGATGACCCTGCGAGGTCACTGACCTCAAAACGAGAGAAGCACTAGCTAGGCTGCTTGAGAGATGCATTCAGAGACCGCAAGAAGTGCGGGAAAGGCAAGTTCCCCCCCCCACAAACGCACAGTAAATAGGGACAAATATATAACAGTGTAATTATTTAAAATAATTGCATATATTTATCTATAACAGCAAAAACTAAATTAAGCAGAAATACTTTCAAGGATAACCTTGAACATTTGATGTTTTTTCTCATTTTCCACGACTTACAAAGAGGCATGTTATTTTTCAGGTTTTCCAGATTTTCAAGGACGCTTGGGAAGCCTGCCCTACTATGCGGTTTGTTTGTGTGAGCGAGTCTGATCCACTGAACTACCTGCACTGTGCGAACTTTTATTTTAGTAGTAAAAAAAAATCAATCATCAGTCAATCATCATCAAGCTCAACAAGAGCAACATAACTTTTAAGCCCAAGTGCTGGCTGTCTGCAGAAGATCTCACCAAGCAAAGCAAACTTGCGTTACACCGCGTTCAGGTACAAAAAAAAAGTTTTTCAATGAAACTCATGGATGGTATTGTGTCTCGGGGCTCTTTGAATCACTGACATTAATCTCAGAGACCTGGGATGGATAGTTGTCAGGTTAAGCCCAGTTAAGGGAAAGACTGCTGAAAAAGGACTTTCCGCGTCATTAAGCAGATCATCATTTTCAAGCAATATGGGAAAGAAAAAGGGTCTCTCTGCTTATGAAAAGCGTGAAATAGTTGAATGCCTTGGTCTAGGTATGAAAACCTTCGATATTTCATGAAAGATTAAGCGTAAACATCGTACTGATAAAAAATTTGTGGCTGATTCAGACACACACGGGTTTGTGCAGATAAAGGCACAATATGGACGGTTTCTGCCAGACAAATACATCAGATTAAAAGAACAGCTGCTACAAAGCAGCAAACAGGTATTTGAAGCTGCTGGTGCCTCTGGAGTCTCCCGAACATCAAGGTGTAGGACCCTCCAGAGGCTGCAGTTGTGCATAAACCTTCTATCCGGCCTCCCCTAAACTGTTCATTGAAGCTCATGAACAGAAACGGCTGCAGTGGCTCAGAAATACATGAAGACTCATTTTCAAACAGTCTTGTTCACTGACGTGACAAGGCTGTGACGTCAGTAAGGAGGGGGCGGAGTCATGTTTTGGGCCAGAATCATGGGGGGAGAGCTGGTCGGCCCCTTTAAATGGTAAATGGTAAATGGTCTCAACTTATATAGCGCTTTTCCACCTACATTAGGCACTCAAAGCGCTTTACAGCAAGGATCCACTCACCCATTCATGCCCCCATTCATACACCAATGTACGCAGACACTGGGGGCAATGTGGGTGAAGTGTCTTGCCCAAGGACACAACGACAGTGTGCACTTCCAGGGGGTGGGATTCGAACCCCCGACCTTCCGATCACGAGACGACCCACTCTACCATCTGCGCCACTGTCGCCCTTTAGTATCCCTGAAGGTGTGAAAATTTCTGACAGACCACTTTCTTCTACAAAAAGAAGAGCCGTGTTTTCAAACAAAATCATCTTCATGCATGACAACGCACAATGTCCTGCTGTAAAGAATACCTTAGGGTTGGGCGATGTCCCCTTAATTGGCCGTTGACGATGTTTACAGTGAACCATCGTGATGGACGATGATATCGTCCATTTTTCATTATAAGCATTTTTTTAAAGACATTTACATAGCCTATATATATGCTGCATATTACTATGTATGCTAGGAAAATGTGAGATTGCAGGATAAATGGATCTAAACTAAACATGATTTGAACAGAGTCACGAAACACGAGTTTTGCAAAAGAAATGTGCTAAAACTCGTGCGTAAAGTCTGAGAGGAGAACGACGTATTCAGAGCGTGAACTCCAAGGCTCTTCTCCACTAATACAAATGTAAATTGGAGCTTATTACTTGCATTTGCTCACTTTTAACGCAATGTTTAAGAAACAGTGGGTGAACGGGACAATATTTAGAAGTTTGCGTCGTAGCCTACGTTTTTGAAGCCGCTCCACGCGCCGCCCGGTCCGTGAGCTCGTAACCTCTTAACTCCTGCACCGCGCCTTTCTCTCTCCTCTCTCGGTCCTTCGTGAGAATAGTCTGCGCGCTCAGCTAGCTCCGATGTGAGAGCTATTCTCGTTATTTTAGAAAGGTTTAGTTTCAATACGCAGCAAAGCAAAGCAAAACCACACGGTGTTAAACTCTGAGCTGCAGAGAGAGAGAGAGAGAGAGAGAGCTCCGCGCGTCAGAAACAGCAGCGCTGCGTCTTTACGTTAATAATTACGGCCAACACATCATAGCTTCTGGCAGGCTACTGACACTAGCGTGCATATTAGTTACATCCGTGAATTAATTTACAGTGCAATCCCTGCACAGTTTGTAGGTTTACAAGGCCTACAGAAGACCAGTGCGTGTTTTTGACGGGAGGGGGCGTGGCATCACGATGGTGGCTCTCCATCGTGATGTTGCTCATCCATTGGCAATGGACGATGATATCGTCCATCGGCACAACCCTAGAATACCTCTGCATCATTGGCTGCTATGGGCATAAAAGGAGAGAAACTCATGATGTGGACCCCCTCCTCCCCTGACCTCAACCCTATTGAGAACCTTTGGAGCATCAACAAGCAAAACATCGGAGAGCAGGAGGCAGTTTTCATCCAAATCCTATTCTAACATCCTGCAAATAAATCCAAGCACAAACTCTCCAAAAACTCACAAATTTAATGGATTTAAGAATTTTGAAGCTGCTGAAAGAAGGGCTCCTATGTTAAAATATAACTTGACCTGTTAAATTGTTTTTGATTGAAATTGCTTTTGATTTCAGTAAATATGAGCACATTGAAATGATCCTCTACCAGTTAAAGACTTGAAAATTATGCGTAGTTACGAGTAAAATGTCATTTGCATAATAATTTGGAACGCGGTGTAGTTCATGCCGCTGGGATTATATTCCCTTGCTGAGGGAATTTTATGTCATGCTTTTGCGTGACATAAAAATAAACAGCACTGAGTGATGATGTCATCAGGCCGCGGCTCTCAGTTTACTTGCACAGGTGTGAGGGTTGGCCAGCGGGGGCACGGGGCAGGTATGAAACAGACACATCAATCGAGGCATCCCTGAAATCATTTGTACGTTTTTGATTAATAAATGAATAAAATAGAGATAGACTTTTTTTAAAAGGCAACAAATAATCATTGATTTTAATTATGCCTAAAATAATCGTGAAAATTATTTTATCAATAATCGAGCAGCCCTATGATGAAGTCCAATCTCTCACTGAATGATCAGCCAAAAGCCATCACAGAAAGCATTTTAAAACAAAACTCCAAACAATTTTAACGTGGGAGATAAAAGCATCCAACTGAACCAGCTCAGTCGGTTCAGAGCGTGATCCAGAAAGAGTTTGAACTCACCGACAGTCGCTGGAGCAGGGCGCAGTTTGGGGTATGACTCCCTCCAGCCAGTGCAGCTCCAGCTGGGCCCCGAGCTGCTGCACGGAGCGAGGCAAGCCATAGTGCCACAGGTGCTGAGAGAGGCCCCCGAAGAGGAGCAGGAGCAGGGGCAGCAGGCCGCGGAAGAGCAGGCTGCAGCATGGCGTCCCCTGGAGGACAGAGGCGCAACTGTCAGACGCCACAACATCCTCCTTTAAAGAGTTTTCAGGTGACTGTGTTGAAATCCAGTATGGAGAGAATGTCGGATATATTTTACAGCAAGACACAATACTTTTGAGCCATTATTAATACTGTACATAAAGTCACAAATATAGAGTTTGGGATTGTGATGTCATATCTTAAAGCTTTATGGGATTTGAAGCAAATTCTGCCTAATGGAGATTTAAAAGTGGTCATACCGCCTTTGCGATGCCCAATCCCGTCAGATCTTGGAAGCTAAGCAGGGAAGGGCCTGGTCGGTACTTGGATGGGAGACCGTTTGGTAACACCAGGAAGCCTAGCGAATGGAGTGAGTGAGTGAGTGAGTGGTTGGTGGTGGTCGGAGGGGCCGATGGCGCAGACTGGTTGCCTCACTTCCGTCAGTCTACCCCAGGGCAGCTGTGGCTACAATAGTACCTTACCACCACCGAGTATGGAGTGAACGAATTGTGCAAGTGCGTCTTTGAGTGGCCAGAAAAGCGCTATATAAAACCAATGCATTATTATTATTATATTATTAAAAGGTAAAATTACGGAGTTACTGTATTGTTGGCATTAAAATATTTGGACACTACAGTGTGTACTGCAACTGAAAACTTTGTTACAGTTTTTATATTGTTTTTAGTTAGTGGTAAATTTCTGACCTCCGACTGGGAAAATGTCTTGGAGCGCTGCTCGAAACGTGTAATTTCAACATGTAAACTTGGAGATGATCAGAGTGGTCCGAGTTCTGGTACAGATGAAGACAGTAATGTCGCACCCTGTAGTGAAGTGCAGCTAATGATAAAGGTTGAACAAAACCACTGCATCAGTGATGTTAACCTTTCCTTTTGGTCACAGTCTTCAATATAAAGTTATTTATGTGGATAGGCCAAGATCCCGTGTTTTTAATTTTAGTTTACTGGGTGGAATCATAGACATAATAATAATAATAGACTCCGTCTCCTCACTCCTCCCTGTTTGCCATAATAACTCGAGGGGGAAATCATGGTGGATTTACAGACTCCTCCTACCCTGCTGTGACTAAAAAGAGCATAAGGGCGGGATCTTCACTGTAGACTCGGCCCTCGCAGGGCGCGAAATTCGGTCGTAGCCACGCCTTAGAAAGTTCCAAAAAATTAGAAACCAGACCTTACAGTTGCTTAAAACGTGTGGAAAGTGCCATGCTAACCAATGGAAAACTAGCTTGTTTTGGCGCTCATATATGGAGGTACTGCAGCAATGGCGGCCCCTTGCGTCGTGGTCATAAAGCAGTGCAACCAGCAGCCATTGGGTGGAATCCAAAATGCTCACTAAAGATATATTGTTATTTACAATATATCTAAAATAATTATCTCTTGTAATTTTGTCGAACGTTTCAGAATCGTTTTTGTGAACCCAATCTTGTGACTCTTCTAATTTTAGTTTACTTTATTTATTTAAAATGGACCATGTACATAAATGTTTCCATTTGAGGCATAGTGTTAGCCTGAAGCTAATTTACATCTGCAGTCCCTGGCAGAGAACGGACAACCCATGACAAAAAACAAGATAGCAAGCAGCATTAGTTGATGAATAACGTTTGCTAGTGACCACAAACATGGTGGATTTCCATTATATATATATTTTTCATTTTCATTTTATTTATTTATTTATTTCATTCAAAAGTGATGTTATGCAATCACAATAAAACCGCCAAGCCAACACAGTATGAATGAAACGGAGCAGAGGAGAAGAACAAGTCTTATAATATCTGCCCCTTTTGTTACTTCACACTTTACACTGTTGTCCTTTGGAAAATGGTATGCATTTATGTCTACATACATATATTTACAGTCTTATATATATATATATATATATATATATATATATATATATATATATATATATATATATATATATATATATATATATATATATTTACAGTATTAACAGATGTTTTTGTATTCTATATTCAGTTTTTCAATATATAAAATACAGAACCTTCGTATTCTTGAATGTTCAAATCAAATATCCCACATTATTCATGTCCAAGTACTTCATACTTTTTTAACATTGTAACGTTTACGTGTATTTTAAACTCCAGGAGAGTTTCGGACTTTTTCACTTCTTTCTGGAGTTTATTCCATAAACTGTCACTGTAACAGTTCGTTCCATTGCTTTAGAATTGAACCTGGGTTTGTTAAAGATGTCTGTTCCTTTCAGATTATAGTGACTTTCTCTTTTCTCAAACATTTCTTGGATGTTCACTGGCAATATTTTTCTATTTGCTTATACAAAACCTGGAGGATATTATAGTCTACTATATCCTCAAATTTTAGTAAATTACATTTAATAAAGAGTGGATTCGATGGATCTCTATATCTAACATTATGTATTGTTTTCAGAACCCATTTTTGTAGAATGAACAACGGCTGTATATAAGTTTTACAGGTTGAGCCCCACACAGTAAGTTAAATATGGTATAATCATTGTGTTGTATAAAGTGAGTAAAGCGGATTGATTTAGAGAGTATTTGACTTTATGTAACACCGCGATGGATTTTGCTATTTTTCCTCTTGTGTAGTTTATATGTGACTTCCACTTGAGGTCTTCATCAATGATGACTCCTAAAAATGTAGTTTCTTGAACCCTTTGAATTTCCATACCTTCAATTTCTATTGATACATCAACCGTCTTTCTTTTGTCATTGAATATTATAAAGTTTGTTTTTTTAACATTGAGAGACACTTTATTTAGATCAAACCAATATTTAATTTTTTTGAGTTCTTCATTTGCTACTTCTGCTATCTCCTGTATATCTTTCCCTGAGTAAAATAATGTTGTATCATCGGCAAATAAAATACTCTGCAGTTTGTCTGATGCTTTTACAAAGTCATTCATGTATAATATGAACAGTAATAGCCCTAGTATCGAGCCTTGGGGAACCCCGCAGTTGATGTCACGCAGGTCTGATGCTGTATCATTTATCTGTACATATTGCTTTCTATTTTCTTTGTAACTTGTGATCCATTTATGAGCGATACCTTTAATTCCATATTTCTCTAGTTTCCAAAGTAGTCTTGAATGATTAATTACATCAAATGCCTTTTGTAAGTCAATGAAAATACCTACACAATAGTTTTTACTGTTTATTTCTCTTGCTATTTTTTCAGTTAATTCCATTATAGCCGTTGCTGTGGAGTGATTTTTCCTGAATCCATAATGACCATTGATTAGAATATTCTCTGTTTTTATGAATTGTGCATTCTTGCTGCAAACACTTTTTCTAAATTTTTTGAAAATTGAAAAAGACACTCGTCTGTTGTTTGAAAAATCACTCTTGTCAACGGTACAATTTTCCGTTGACAAGTTAGGTCTGGTACAAGGGTTAGGTACAATTTTCGCTTTTTTCATTTTCTCAGGAAAAGTTCCTGTCGTTAAAGACAGATTACAGATATAAGTGAATGGCTCAATAATAGATTCAATTATGTTTTTTATGATCATCATGTCTAAACCTTTTCTTATTTCATCTATTTCCACATGGTCAATAAAATATACTGTTTACATTATCTATGATTGTATTATCTGTTTTGTGTATTATTTATTTATAGTTATTTATTGACCTTAATTTAACCAGGATAGTCCCACTGAGATAAAGAATCTCTTTATCAGGGGAGTCCTGGCCCCAAAGGGCCATGGTAACAATGAATCTACAACATTCCATCCCGAACACTGTTTATGAGGCTTTCACAGTCAATAGAGGCCAATCACCCTGCAGAATACAGTCAGGACAATAGAGGGCAGCACTTAGACCAAATAAATTCCTTTTCATGATAGTTTGCATAATTATAAATCAGAATCCATGGTGCCATTACTGTGGCCAATGGGACATGCTTTCCTGTGAACCGGGCCTGTCAGGTCCAATCATTCACTTTTGAAATATCTTTCTCTCTTCTTGTTTTGCAATCTTCCACACTTGTATTATCTTTGTCATTATACTTAATTATAACCAAGTTCAATTTAAGAGAATAGAGTTTTTTTCAAGAATAATTGCACAGAATAAGGTCTACTGACAAAGGAACTGAATGTAGTATTTTTTCTAAAGCCACTTTTTGTGCGGTTATCTTAAATTATTCAAATTCCAAATGTCTCTGTCGGGGGTGAAGCATGAGCCACAGTGTTTGAGCAGAGCATTCTCCTGTGAGGCGTGGTCAGACACATGCAGAACGTCTCATCATGACACTCATGTGAAATGTCTGACCTCGGTTTACTTTTCAGCCTGTTCAATGTTAAGACCTGGCTTTATTTAGTCAAGTTCAGAGTCAATATGAATATTACATTTTGAGATATCAGAGTGAAACTTTTGCTGCAGATTACAGACATAAATAAGCGGAAAATGTTTTCTGTAATTTTTGTTTTGTTCAGAGGGGTTTTGAATCTTGTTTAGTTTGTGGAAGAAAATCTATTATAATTACAAAAATAAAAATAAAAAATGTTATTTTGGATTCAAAGCTCAATAAATCAGGCAGGCATGAATTAGATATTGAAAATTCCCCGTGAAAAAAACAAGATCAATTGGAAAGTTCGGAGTCTGTAAGAGCGACTACAGTGGAGATTTTGTTGCAAGAGTGGAATGAAAATTTCATTTGGAGAAATCGCTCCTAACATCTGCACGTGTGTGTATATCCCCATGGCTAGTGTCTTCCACGAGGGAAATGACCAAGACATTTGGCAGAGAACGCCACACATGGGATTGACCACACGGCAGCAGGTGTGACCACCATGACAGAAGCATTAAAGCTGTTGGTATGGCCCCGCCTGGGAACAGCAGAGACACATCAGGCACGTCGGAAGACAAAACTGACGAAGGAGGAAGTGGGCTGCTCAGTTGAAATATGTAACGTTCACTTTGATCTAAAACAGGCCCTCCATCATAGAAGCTCTGGCCCTCAAGATGATTTTGAACTTTAGATGTACTTTAGAAATGTGCAAATGCTGTAAATTCCTTTAATATTTGTTAGCAGTCGCAGAACAGCCATTTAGGCCATATATGATGCAACCGGCATTTGTAGAAAGCGCTGATTTACTTTTACTACCTACAATTGGAGGGTGTGGCCCTTAGTCTTTAGCTGATGAAGAAAATCGGTCCTCCACCATGCAAACTTGCCTACGCTCGATCTAGAAGAACACTTTGAGAGTACTCCTACCTTCTTTGCCTGAGTGTCTGTAGATCGAACAGGCATCGCTTCAGCCTCACACGGCGCAGTTTCAGCCTCAGCCTCAGCCTCAGCCTCAGCCTCAGCCTCAGCCTCAGCCTCAGCCTCAGCCTCAGCCTCAGCCTCAGCCTCAGCTTCAGCCTGGTCAGCGTCAGGCGGCTGTTGCTGTGCTTCGATGTTCTCGATGTCGTCGGCCTCGGGCTGAAGAGCTGGAGGCTCCTCCTCTGAGTCCAGCTCTGTCCAAGACCCAACGTCCTGGAGGCAGATACAATACGGGCAGATCTTCATTACATGATGCTCTCCTTACACTGGGAGTTCAAAGCCAAGCAGAGGAGTTTTCAAATTGAGACCGGCCCACTTTTATCGCAGCTTTAGCTCATTTTGCCACAATTATGCAGCAAAAATAGTCATATTCTCCAAGAAAATGTACATTTAATTTGTGTTAGAAACCAATTTAATGCTTTTGAAAGACATGTAATGCGAGGCCCTGCAGGTGAACAGGGAATCTTTCATTCAGATATCACTTTGACCATTTTGCTGTTTAATACTATGATAAAACAGCAATCTAAATTTTACTGATCTAAATAATGGGTAGACGCATTTATTTTGTTGATATGCTACAGAGACAAAGATTTGCTTTAAGGATTTTTTTTTATCTTTTTGATTTTGGAATAATCTATCTCTAAGTGATAACATGTATAACATATAATTGTATGACCCAGACCAAAATGCAGCAGGCCTCATTGTGAAGTAGAGATTACTCGCCCGCACAGTCGCCCCCACGACATGTTTGTTTAGCTGTAGTGATTTGCAAAAATAGTAATCAAGCCTTCACACTTTGTTTTTTTGCGTAATGTGACCAAAGTAACAACTGCTCATACTTGTATTGTGCTTTACAGCCTGTGTAACAAGTTTCTTAAAGTACTGTAGTCATTATTCCTTCACACCACACTCTGTTTTTATTTACCATGTGGCAATAATGTGTTGTTGATACCCTGATCTCCTATGTCAGTGCTCCTGCTGGACACATCTTTTTTATTTATTTAAAGGGACTATACAGAGTTTAAAAATGTCAAAATTCTGTATTTTCCTCCCCCTACATGTTCCAGCCATGTCCTCATGTGTAGAATGAGCTCAGACCTGTTCACCACAACTGCCTCTAAAATCCTGCACTGTCCCTCCAAAACGTGTTAATTTGGGTCCGAAGTGCCGTCATGCACGAGCTTAAAGGGACTATACGGAGTTTAAAAATGTTAAAATTAAGTATTTTCCTCCCCCTACATGTTCCAACAATGTCCTAATGTGTAGAATGAGCTCAGACCTGTTCACCACAACTGCTTCTAAAATCCTGCACCTGTCACTAAAACTGTGTTACTTCAGGCCAAATTGCCGTCATGCACGAGCTTAAAGGAATAGGCCACCGTTTTTACATACTAAGATATGTTCTTACCTAACCTTAGACGTGTTAATATATCCCCGTCTGGTCTTTGTCCGTGCGCTCTGTCACGCAAACGGAGCACATACGCAGCCTCTCCCACATGTCATATACTGTAGCTCCAAAAAAGCTCACGATAGAAGCTACCAAGCTCTTCCAGGTGTTCCCTATTTAAATAAAGTTACGTGAAGTGTTTTCATGCGAAGTATATTTATACATGTCGATTTTATAAGCAGATAAAAAGGGGTACTACATTGTGAGGCGTAATGATACAGGAGCACAACGTCCGCGCAGTAACTCCTAAAGACTTCCCCCGCTCACTTCCATCAATAGAAGCTGCGTGACTTGTAGAGAGCCTTTTACAACAAGCAGAAAATATATTTTCGGAAAGTGCTGCGCATTCCTACCTCATGGTCGAGGTCCTGAGTCCTGTGTCGTCGTCCGGGGTGAGTTGGAAATCTGTGAAACATTACTACACTATATACTTTCTGCTTGTTATCACAGCCCGGCACGATGCACGTAAAAGGCATTGTTCACAAGTTATCGACGCTTCTTCAACTGTTCTCTGCTAGCTCTGTACAAGTCACGCACGCAGCTTCTATTGACGGAAGTGAGCGGGGAAGTCTTTAGGAGTTACTGCGCGGACGTTGTGCTCCTGTATCATTACGCCTCACAATATAGTACCCCTTTTTATCTGCTTATAAAATCGACATGTTACATTTCTGTGTAAATATACTTCGCATGAAAACACTTCACGTAACTTTATTTAAATAGGGAACACGTGGAAGAGCTTGGTAGCTTCTATCGTGAGCTTTTTTGGAGCTATATGACATGTGGGAGAGGCTGCGTATGTGCTCCGTTTGCGTGACAGAGCGCACGGACAAAGACCAGACGGGTATATATTAACTCGACTAAGGTTAGGTAAGAACATATCTTGGTATGTAAAAACGGTGGCCTATTCCTTTAATATAGAAGGTGCAGTTACACATATGACCTGAGGTGGCAGTAGTGAGTATAAAAAGGCTAACTTGCGTCTAGCCCCTTTAATATAGAAGCTGCAGTTACACGTATGACCTGAGGTGCAGTAGTGAGTATAAAATAGCAAACTTGCATCTAGCCCCTTTAACTTTCCCCCTAGTGACTGAAATGAGTATACTGGTTATTTAAAAAAAAATCATAACTCCGCACAGGAATGGACTAGAGCAGGGGTGTCAAACTAATTTTGGGTCGAGGGTCACATATGGTAGAGAAAATTTCCCCAATAAATGAATTTATCACAAAAATGAGTGCTCCATAGTGGTAGAGGTACAATATATCATATAAATGCCTATACTTAACTTTGGAATGGCTAAAATAGCATGATATAGATCCTTTAAAGGAGCTATACCTGATTTTACGTCTAGAAATGGAATTAACTTTATTTTGTCCTCCTTTTGGAAATTATGAACTCAAACTTTGAGGGGAAAAACTGTGTGATAAAATGATAGAACATTTGTATCAGTTGTATGAACTTTCAGGCTATTTTTTTTTAGCATTTTGGGAAAGAATGAATGAATGGAGTTTGGACCACAACTAACATTTTAATTTAGTCGCAGGTATAGGGCCTTTAAAGGGGCTAGATGCAAGTTGGCCATTTTATACTCACTACTGCCACCTCAGGCCATATGTGTAACTGCACCTTCTATATTAAGCTTGTGCATGACGGCAATTTGGACCCGAATTAACACATTTCTGGGTGACAGTGCAGGATTTTACATTCTACACATTAGGACATTGTTGGAACATGTAGGGGGAGGAAAACACACAATTTTGACATTTTTAAACTCTGTATACTATAGTCTCTTTAAGGTACACAAGTTACTTAGTACTGCTTTAAAGAATGGAATGAAAACTGCCCGGAAGTTTAGTCCCTTTGTCTGCACATGCACCATGTGTATATTTCTCCTGTCTTTAGCCACTGCTGTCTCCCACAAAGGAAATTACCATATTTGGATTACAGCGTCATCAGTATTTGTGAATGAATAAGTGTGGGGAAAAACATTTTTGTGTAATGAAAAAGAGCTAATAATGTGTTACCTCTTTGGCCTGTGTCTCTGTCGAGTGACTCTCCCACGGCGGCGACTCCTCGGTGATGCCCTCCTCCTCAGGCTCCGCCCCCCTCCTCTCTTCATCATCATAATCATCTCTGTCTCCCCGCTCCTCTGCGCCCCTTTGTTTTCCTAACATTTCCCCTGCAGCCGCTTCTATCTCCTCCTCGTCCTCGTCCTCTTCCTCCTCGTCTCCTGACCCCGCCTCCGCCCCCGCCCCCGTCTTCGTCTGGTCGGGGAGTTGCTGGTTCGATTCCCAGTTGGCTCGTATTCCCGGTCTGGGACTGACCATGATGTAGCTTTCGAAGTCGGTCTTGGGCGCGGCGATGTGCGTGCTGAAGCCGGTCGTGGTTTCGATGCTGGTGAATCTGATGACCCGCTCCTTGACCTCGGGAGTTTTGGCCCTGGAGGCTTCCGTAGTGACGGTTTTCTTGTGGAAGGTGGGGATGCGCGAGGCGGGTTTGGGGATGCCGCTCCGTCGGCTCATCTCGTCTCGATCGCTCGGGTCGTTTCGCACGACGTCCAGGCGGTTCAACAACACGCTGCAGTTCTTTAGGTCCTGAAAACAACAGAGGAAATGGTGACTGATTGATCCAGCATTGGTTGATAATTCACGTGATAAAACTAGAGATCGACCGATAGGGTTTTTCTTTTTTTCTTTTTATTGAAACACTTTATACTTCACAAGAAGCAAACGAAATATTGCTAAATGACTGAAGTCGTCCATCTGACGAGATTGACAGTCACAATTTTCCACATTTACTTTTATTTTAGCCTAGTTTAGTCCCACTTTAGTCATTTTTTTATGTCTTGTTTGTAAACAATTGGATAAGAAACAAGTGGAATAAACTGTGTTGAAATGGTTTAGTTCAATATCATAGTAATAACGTAGTAACAATGTTCAAGATAGTTATCCCATATCATAATCGTCTTCGACATCATAAGACCCTATGAAGACAGGATTTATTAGAATTAGTAGATTATGAACTCTAAAATAGAACCAAACCTGAGCAACGCTGAATAATCCAACACGTAGAACACAATGACCTGAAGGTTTAATCACGACTCAAAAGCTCCTGACTTCGGCTGCTGGATCTGGAGTTTGTTCTGTGTTCACTGTAAAAGTGCATGAGCCGAGAGGCCACTCCTATTCAAATCACACTGGTTAACCTGTCGCCATGGAGACACCAGCGGCAGACAGACCATAATAATTGACAGGAGGTGGGGACACTAATCATCACTGGATCAAAATTTGAATATTTGGGTTATTTTATGTTTTAACTGTTACACATTATTCTTTTGGTTTGAGAACCAAGTCCCTCTGACTCTATAAGTAACAAATAAAATAAAATATCTCTGTAATGTTATGTATTAAACATTCAAGCTTTTTACAGTTAAGAATAGTCTCAGCTGTTTTTATCAGTTGATCAGTTGATGACTGCTTTACAGAAAATGAAGCAACTTCACCAGCAGTTTTGTAAGAAAAAAGTGTTTTGGGTCAATATAAACAGTGCAGTACATCTTTCTTTAAATAGTTTATAAGTTCTTATCGTTTAAAAGCTACTAACCTGGGTTATGTTCTGCTGTAAAAAGTTCCAATTATCATTAAAATCATGTATCAAAAAGACGCTTTTAATTTAGAGCTTAGTGCTGTATCAAGTTGAAAAGCATGTGATTCTTGTACGTTTCATATTCCAGTCATGTCTCATGCTCCTGGACCTGTATGAAGAGTGACACGTGAACAGAGTATAGATTTTAAAATTGTTTTATTTTAATGTGGGAGTGTCTAAGGAGCAGAGTCTGGAGCTGAGCCATGTTC
The DNA here is from genome assembly GCF_951799975.1 of Gobius niger. NCBI lineage: Eukaryota > Metazoa > Chordata > Actinopteri > Gobiiformes > Gobiidae > Gobius > Gobius niger. The sequence continues at coordinate 6,202,709 of NC_136856.1, forward strand.
ATGGGAAACACCTGCGCCAACTGTAAAAACCATTACGCAACAACCATTGCAAATATATGAACTCTTTAGGCATTATATGAGAATAACATGGTCCCTCTCTGGGTCACTCCAGTTAAACTAGGGAAGACACTCACAACCAAACCTTCACAAACCTTTCAGGCCACAACCTCACACAAAATCACACAACCAACAACTCCCCCTTCTGTAAAATGTAATAAGCATTTCTAATCCTTTCGGCGACCCCCACTTTGGGAACCACTGATAGTCTATGGACAAACCTAGAGTCTGAAGAGATTTGGGCTTATGTGTATGAGCACATGTCTTCTAGGAAACGTGATAAAAGGAGGCTGGAGAAGGACCTTCCCTTCCTTTTATCTTAATTGTGTGAATTCATTGTTCTGTCACCTACAGGCCAAGTATAGCCCTAAATAATCACTGTAAAAGCAGTTAAGTCAAACACATGCAAAGATAAAAGCATTTGCATATGTGTGTGCTGTCTGTAATGTAACAGGGGCAAGAAAAATTCAGAAGCTCACAAATAATGTATCTGTTGACTTCTAGAACACGTCATCATATTGTACAAGCACAGCGCCTTAGAAAATCTACCATTTTTAATGTTCTCCGTCTGAAGTCAGTTGAACCTCACCAGATGAGTCATAGATGGTGGTCCCAGACACAGCAAAGTATTACCTACGTTTAGAACAGCAAAGTTAAGAGAAATATTTTTAAGGACAACATATTTTCCAGGCGTCATTTTCAGGTAGCCTAACCCTGAAAAAGCTGACCTTGCAGATTAGAGCTCTACGAACATGTTCTCAAACCGGGATGAATTCCTTTTACCTCAAAATGTGCTTAACCAAACATACTTCAGACATGGAAGGCATCAAAAACAGGTGTCAGATGAGCTGAATGTGAGCCTCATCATCATTTCGTTTGAATTCTCAGGTCGAGTGTTAGTGATTATCGTCATGTTCATCTGGGCTAAGTCTGCAGTTTGAAAACGCTGAGCAAGAACCAGGCTCCCGAATGACACCCCTGTATTTTTTTAATATAATATCAGTGTGTGGGACCCACGCCTGGTAAAAGTCACAGTCACGTGGCCGACTAATTTGCCTCTTTTGAAACTGACGCATTTTCAATTCAGAAATCTGATTAGCTCAGGTTCTACTAATCGATTATGGAAATAGTCAAAAACTATTTTAGTAATCGATTAATCGTTTTCTAGTAAACAGACTCAAATAGAGCAAAAATGACATGAAAATTTAGTATTTTTGATGACTTTGTTTTTAAAGTTAGTAGTGTTTTGTATATTATAAATTTCATAAATATCCGTCTGTGTCTCATCCAATTAGAAATCAGAGTTGGCACTAGGAGCTTCCAAAAACACTCAATTTGTTAACTCCATCAACATATACTCAGCGGCCCTTTAGTGTTATGTGATTAAAATTAATTAATTACCAAATAATGGTTAGTTACAGCCCTAGTTCCAGAGCAGATTTGGATTTTTAGAGCAACTGAACTATCTCCCCACCCCAGGGTGTAATGTACCAGATCATCAAAAATATGTGGCATGTATTCTAATGTTTATAATGTCAGAAGACTCACTGCTACTACTACTACTACTACCACCACTACAACTTCTACTGGTACAACTACTCCTACTCTCTACTACTACTCTTTTTTTGTCATTTATGCAGTAAAATACTCAAACAACGGCATTAATTTCCAAAGAAATGTAGATTTGATGCTAGTTCGAACCCAATATACTGCAAACTAAGTCTTCATTTTCATCTACTCGCAACACTATGTCAGAAAAATCTACATTTCTAAGCAGTTAGTTGCATCCCCTTTACAGTTTCAAAATAAACATGATAAAGACCACAAACAAATCTGTCATCTATTCATTGGTTTTCATCACCGAATACAAGTTATGCGTGTGTCATAGCATAGCAACAGCAGTCAACATTTCATCACGGTAACGGGAGTAAATGGAGGCAGCTCTGCACTGTTATTCATCGATTTGCCACTCAATTTGCGATGTTTAAGGTTTTAAAATGTACGTAATAATATCCTCAATCTCAGGGGTTCCCAAAGTGAGGGTCGCGGGGGAATGATGTGATGATTTCAAGACAATGTTTGTAATATTTCTATTGAATAAGATGCCTCCTTGATTGAAAACTGAATATTTTGTGACATTAAGCCTCTTCTCTATATCAAGAGCCTATGAACTACTTTATTGACCCTGTGCCCCCGTTTGAGAACCGCTCACGCTGGCCCAGAGTCAAAACTACCTTAAACACAAGTGTCTTTTGTCGGAGATTAGGACACTTCCGCTGGGGTTTACGTAC